>NC_056625.2:11504711-11852211 GCF_002870075.4 Lactuca sativa
TAGGGTTTACCACATAAATTAGATAGGTTAAACAGTTTAAATATTAATAAGGGTTAAATTGTACATAAAATAAATATAATGGTTTATTTAGACATTGAGGTAAAATACATAGGGTTTTAGAGGTGGTTTTCCCACATATATATATATATATATATATATATATATATATATATATGTATATATATATATATATGGGTATATATATATATATATATATATATATATATATATATATATATAGGAATGAGTTCTATGGAAAACAAATAACTAGGGCAACATCTACCGGAACCAATAATCAAATGACATGTGTCCATTTCTTTCTTCACAAGTAATGTATTGTGGAAGTGATGTGTTGTCATGTTTTCATTGGTTCAAATATGTGTTGCCCTAATCATTCATTTTCCATATAACTCTTCCCTATATATATATATATATATATATATATATATATATATATATATATATATATATATATATATATATATATATATATATATATATATATATATGGGAGGGTTCAACCGAGAACATTTCTTATTGCGAGAAAATTTGAGAACAAATTTGGACCACACGATTTTTTTAACTTAAAATCATCAAATAATATTAATATAAATCAAAAAATGAATAAAAAATTAAAAAAACCCACTAACCAACAACACTCACCACCCAAACAAAAACACCACTACCACCACCCATCACCATCACCCCCACCCACCACCCACGAAAACCACCACCCAACATCATCACCATCACCTACCACCGCCAACCACGACCACCATCCACCACCACTACCACCCATCACCACCACCCACCACCAACCCCACCCACCATCATCACCACCACCCACCCACCACTACCATCCACCTCCACCTCCTATCACTACCACCCACCCATCACTATGATCACCACCTGTCACTACCACAAACCACCACCCATCACCATCACTATCACACCCACCCGTCCCCACTACCCATCACCCCCACCCCTACCTATCACCACCACCCATCACCACCCCCACCACTCACCACAACCACCACCCACCCACCTCCAACACCCATCACTAACATAGACCCACCACCCACAATTATTATCACTACCCGCTACTACCACCAGCCACCACCCGCCTCCAACACTCATCACCACCACCCACCACCACTACCACAACCCGCCACCATCACCCCCACCCATCACCCACCAAAACCACCACCCACCACCCATCACCATTCATCACCACTACCCACCTCCACCACCCATCACAACCACCCACCACCACCACTCCACCCATCACCCACCGAAACCACCATACACCATCATCACCCGTCACCACCACCATTCTTCGTGTGAGCTCCGATTTAATCCCTTTCTATACCTAGTTTTCACTTTCATTTTTGTGCCTAACTCTCCTTTGTGCGAGCTCCGATCCAAACCCTCTCCATCAATGGCGTCTTCTCAAACTATTCATCAAGTTTCCAAACCTGCATCAAAGAAGAAATCTTCAAAGGGTTATGCATCGTCTTCCTCAACTGAGTTCATACTCAGAGAAACCACTCAGCTCTTTTCACTTGATCCAATGGACTATGATGAATCCATCCGCATCATGATCGAGTTCATCTCCCATCACCTTATAGAAGTTCCTTTCACCAAAATCCCCAACCCTAAACTTCCTCTTCGCATTCTTCACAAAGCCTTTGAAAGAACCAAGACCGAAAAAGACGTATTGGAAGTAAAAGTCGTTGATGACAAACTCGTTCCTCTCCACAAGAACACCCTTCCTCAAGGCAATTGAAATTCCAGAAAACCCCAAGGGTTTTCATGTTCAAGGAACCAAGAATGAAGAGTGTCAGACATTTCTCAATCAAATCGGGTATAATGGGGAATTCAAGGCAAAGGAGTTCATGACGTCTACTGTTCCTGGCCTTTGGACCATCTTGATGCACCTCATCCTTCGAGGATTGCTCGGCAAGCATGGTGGTACATACACCATAAGCAAGGACTGGTTGTACATTGTGTACAATATCTTTTCCGGAAGAAACAACGATGTTGATCTGACCAAGGTGCTCTGGCAGGACTTTTGGAAGTTTTCCATCAACAGGAAGTCGAACGAGATCTTAAGTTTGAGATTCTGGGCTCTGACGCTTCAACAGCTGTACAATGAAATATTAGAAGCGATTCCTCTCAACTCCGATCTCAAAGAGGTATATTGTTGTAACGCTCGTGTTTCTAGGCTAGGCATTAATGTTGATGTAATACTCTATGTTAACCTTTGTAACTCGTTTTGAAATAATAATAATGCATTGTTTGAGTATTATGTGTTTTATGCATGATTGTGTGACTTAAATGAATTAAGAACAAGAATAAGCGTAATAATAAAATATTAGATAAGCCCGATATCTATGAAGGAAATAGGATTCCGAAATTATAAAGAATGTTGAAATCCGAGTTATAACGAAGAAGTTATGACCTGTCGAAGTTTTGCGACAGAACCGATACGACACTACGCGACGTAAATAGTGAATTTACCATAAAGCGATATTTAGCCTTTGTGATTTAAACGAAAGTCGTAGAATACGTTAAACCGAGAGCATCCATAAAAAGAACGTCTAAATCTGACTTTGTATGAGGAGGTTATGATTTTTCGAAGTTTCGCCTTAGCGGTATGCAGCCAAAATCTCAAAATTGAGATCAAGTGATATTTGGCCGAAACAATCTATACGAGAATCGAAGATCTCGTCGATAGTAGTCTAACGGTGAAAAGACAGACGAAAACGGACGTCAGATGAAGAAGTTATGAATTTCTAACGGAGTTTTCCTGTCCCGACCTACTAAAAATAATATAATAAAAGTTAAAGTCAAAATTAGCCAATGGAGTCTACACGAGAGATGTAGAGCATAACCTCACCTACACATGGATATAAAGAACGTCAAAAACGGAGCTCGTATGCAAAAGTTACGCATTTTTGAAGTTCGGTATATCATGTAATGCCCAGCGTACATGAGTACGCCCAGCGTACCTGTATACATGGATCGAAATGGGCCACGTCGACCTGAGACATCACTTGAGTGTCTCGGTTCCGAGACCATGACGTACCCGATCTGATCCAAAGAGTACGCCCAGTGTACGAGAGGAGTACGTCCAGCGTACATGTCGACAAGGCAGTACGCCCAGCGTACATGTTGACGAAGACTTACGCCCAATGTAAATCCAGGGTTCAGCCCCTATAAATAGAACACAAGGTCAGCCGAGTTTAGTTGCTCAAATTCTTCTCTCTCGCCCTTATTCTCTCGATTTACGTGCAAGTTATACCCCCGAAGCCCTGGTATCATCCCGAATCCCGAAGCCCCGAAGATCCTGAGAGAAAAAGAGTTTCCGAGCCGAATCTCTGCCCGCGAAAAGCCCGGTGTGTGATGATATCACAGATTCACCGAAGAATACTACATTTATAGCCGTAGTGTTGTCCGATCATCGTATTATCAAGTGAGTGCATAGTCACTTTCACATACACGATTTTAATACAAGTATTGATGAGCGTATTAGATATACGATATGAGTAAGTGTGTAGTTGCTTTCTGATAATACACATATATGAATTATACTCTATGAAATACGTGTTATGTGATTATATACTATTTGTTATGTGGTATGAGTATTGAATGAATATGTTATACAGGTTTTAAGCTGTATATAAACAAGTATATTTTATCTACAAATACGTTGGGTAGAACATGGGTAGATAGTGATGTGTGATGAAATAAAAATGACGAGAGGCCTCGATGTGATTGTGATTTAGTCGTCCAACAAAATATGGATGACGACCACAGACTTTTCTAGATAGTTCAGTGGAACGCTGGTAGACTCATAACGTGTAGGTGTAGTGAACTTGGGTGTTCATTTGATGTATTCTATCCCCCTCATGGTTGCCTTAGGACATTCATTGCTGAGGAAACCACTTTGCAGTAGTGTCCGTCGTGATGAAAATCCTAGATTAGGTCCCTTGTAATAATTGTTGTTGTTATAGGGACGTAAAGTGAGGATAACAGGAATGGGTAATCGGGTTATTGTTGGTTGGTGAAATTAAATATAACTATTTATTGTGGGTTGAAAACCCTATTTGCTCACCAGGCTCCCAAGCCTGACCCACTCAGTTTCTTTGTATTACAGGTAGTGGCGCGAGAGCATAAGTTGGAGAACTTGTGAAGATGTTTTTTCTTTATAGACCAGTAGTTGTATATAACTGTGTAAGGTCTATGTTTTAAATGTTTATGCTTTTGTGTCTGTACCGGAACATGACATCCCGAGTTTTGATATGTAATGAAAATACATTTCTTTAAGAAATGCTTTGATAAATCTTATTTTATCATGTAATGTTTTGGGGACAAATTCTGCAACTCTTTTAAATCAATGGATTTACTCTGAAATTATTTTAAAAGCATAAATGAATCCGGTCTTTTTTGGCCATGATTTTATGGATGTCACAAATGTTCCTTTAAAGCTATAAAAACTTATAGGTTACCGAACCAATCTGCCTTCGGACCTTTCCATCGCTTTCCAGAACACATATTGGTTGCAGTTCCATCTGACTCACATTATCTCAAGCATCATCTTGAGACTTTGGTTGTGTATGACCCTACACAATCTACCTCAGTCTCGGACGATCAGCCTTCGAATGTGAATAAACAAGCATCATCCCATTCGATTCTACACATGTACAATCAGGGACCCCTACCTCTGATTCTAAGCATTCCGGAGCTGGAGCAGTCCCTCCTACTTCGAAAGCCCCAACCGATTTGATACTTGCTTCAGGTAAAGGACGATCGAGTGTTTTTGACAAAGACTGGTCTGATTTTGTTGACAGGGATCACTCTAGACATTCGTAACTAACAAGAGCACAAGCGGAGTATACACTTATTTCTATGCGTCAAAGAGCTCTTCAAAGTCATCTTCTATTTGCTTTTCAATCTAATGAAGAAATTGATCAAGTGTTTCATCCTTCCGAAGAACCTCAGCAAATTGCTACAGGAGATGTTCCTGATCCTATAATTGTTTCGGATGATCCTCTTCCGACGTTCATAAGCGAAGAAACTCTCAAGCCTCCCTCCGAAGAAGATCACTCAGATGATGTAATGTTTGAAGATGAGATCACATTTGTTGGTGCTATTCTGATTCTCGCATCCTTCAACATGTTACAGAAGCCATCATCCTCAAAACCAACGTATGCTTTTGATCTTTTCTCCTCCTCTGAAGAATCCAAATAAGAAGAAGTAGATGTTGATGCCAATAAGAAAGGCAATCAAGGCAATGAAGATCAAGTCAATCTTGTTGATAATCACAAGCCTTCAGAACCTCAATATGACAATGGAAATGATAAGAAGTCTGAGATTTCTACCTCGAATACACGATCTTTGGATGAAAACATTGCAGAGATCCTTTTGCCTTGCTAGAAATTCGAGATAATGTTGCATCTTCCATCTCCAAAGTTGACTCCCTCGACAAGACAGTTCCAAAACTTGATTCAAAGATTGATCAGAAGGTTACAAATCTCAACTCCAAGCTAGAGATCATTCTCAAATCTCTTTCAGAGACCAAAGATGCCGACCCCTCCGAACTCGATCGAGCAAATCAACTCGACCAACTCATTTCCCTACAATTCAAGCACACTCTTGAGGAAGTCGAACATAAGTATCACGATAGCCTCGATCATCACGTCTCCACCACCATCACTATGCTCAAGATTCATGACGACATGATTAGTGCTATCAACGTACTCATCAAGCAGACTCATGTTTGTTATGAGAAACAAATTCAAAGGCTGGAAAAAGAGATTCAGAAAAAGGATGAAATGAATATGATTATGCAACAGGTTCTTATCAAGCTGATCCGAGCCACCTGGAATATTGTTGATGTTTTGAACTACAAATTCTATGAGATTCTCGTCATTATTGATGAAACATTTTCCCATCTTAAAGCTCAAGGTCCCACAGTCGAAGTTTATGATGCTCTCTCCAAACAGATCAATATGAGCTTTCAAAAAGTGTTCAAACAATTGAGTGAACTTCAATGTGAAACAGACTTGCATCGGATGCAGTGCCTTCCAATGCAAGAGGGGGAGAAGGAGCTAGTCTAAGAGAAAGGCGGATTCAACGGAAACTTGTCTCAGAGTTTGTGCTCCGAGATGAATCGTTCGATGAAGAAATACTCGAGGTTAAAACTCTTGAACCTCTTGAGTTGGGTGATGAAGAACATGAAGACTTGGTTGAAAATGTTGTTTTAGGACTTTAAGTTATCAGGGAACAACCTGTGAAGGTCCTTTCAGATGCAGATAAGCTGAAATGGTCCTCGGTTATGTAGCCATCATCTTTAGCAGAAATGTTCAAACGAAGCCGAGATATGGAAAAAATCAAGACAATGCTAACCGTCAACGCATTCCGAGCTACTCAATCTATGCTTCCACCAATCCCTACTCCGGGGATCGCTCAAATCAATGTAGGTTCTCTAACCTGGAAAGTTAATGATCTCCCTGAAGAGCCTCTGTTTCCTCCTTCACCAGAATTTATCATCAGCGAATCCGGTCAAAAAATCATCTCTGACATGGATGTACCTCCACAAGACAAAGGCAAGCAGATTGATACCGATTCGGACAACCCAGTGAAGACGTTGAAAAATCTGAGGGCTGGCCTCAAGAACAAATCAATCAAGCTTTGGAAGAAAGCATTCAGATTCAAGCGCTGAAAGAGAATCAAAATACGATGTTGGGCATATCTCCTCTTTTCCGAGAATAAATTATTCACAACATACACTTTGTGCCCTTTATGTATTATGATCTTCCAAAACAGGATGTCGATCAACTTGATCTACCAATCTCTCCTCATTGTCACTTCTACATCAAGTACACTCCTCTTTATCCGAATGATGATCTTCAAATAATCATCAGGACAGAGCGTAAGAGATTGAGAACCTTTTACTCCATCAACGGACGACCCCAAAAGGAAGTGTGGTCTCGAAAGAGGATTACCAAGATTATTGGATATGGTAACAAAGTTCAAAGCATGTTCGATCTTAATTGTATGTTGTACAGATATTAACATTTCTCAAAACAAAGAGTCAACCATCACCATCACAGATGCTGACTTCCCTTCAATCAACCTAAATGAAATTCTCACTATTGTTTCTCACTTCCGAGATCACCAATCAAGTCACACGAGCATCGAATCTTACAGTGCTGCAATCAATTTCTTGAAGGACTACATTGCGGAGTTCAGCAGGTCCGACATTGAATTTGCTCTCTTGTTTGAAACTAAGAATGGCAAAATTCACCACCGAACTGCCTGAAGCATAGATCTTGGTAGAAGACCCCATTGAAGAACCGGAACTCGGCTATGTCTATCTCAAAAAGAAGAATAACCAAAAAGAATTCTTTAAAGTTCTTGACAAACATCTTATTCCGACAAAGATCCTTTAGAAGTTCATTTCCAATGCGGAAAAAAAATGATTCTCCTGAGCATGATCAAGAAGAAGTTCATCAAACATCTCATATGGTATTTGGAAGTCCGAAGTTGGCTACACAGTGCCTATCTCTTTGTGTTTGATGAAGCCAACTGAGGAGTTGATTGATTGCTAAGTTCACTTAGGGTGAGATTGTTGATGCATAAAAGTGAACCTCTAGCAATCCGAAGCCAAACCAGAACCTAAGTTGAAGTGCATTCAAAGATGTGAATGATTATGAAGTCAAGCTTCTTCCAAGATGAAGACTTATCCAAGACATTCCTAGTTTTTGGTGTTATTGAGTCCGTACAAGCATTTCATGCTTCTTGTCGTTTTTATTGATTATACAGTTCATGGGACAAAAGCGAGTAAATCGTGTGTGTCAGCATTTCTGACTTATCAAATTTACATTCTCCATGTAAGTATTGTATTTTTTCTTATTGTCTCTCCTTTCATGTTTAAGGAGATGATTTATCCATTCATTGTAACCCTTTTTGAAGCAATATTCTCCTTCACATCAAATATAAAATATCTTGCAAGTCAAATCTCTTTCTCCATCATTCTCCTTGTTCTTAAGTTGTCTTTACTTTGTTCATACTAATTTTATCTTACTTAAATATATTGTTGAATAGTTTGTTGATTTTCATCCTTCAAGACAAGACTGGTTTACTAGACTTAAATGGGCCAATCTGTTATCAGCAAACATTGATCTTAAATTAATTCAAGGTTTGAGTTTTCAAACTTTATTCACGCACTAAGTCTTGTACTTTCAAAAAAGAGCAAAAAATGTGTCTCAAACCAAAAAACACGCACCATAACACGCCATAACATGCCATGACATGCCATGTCACGCATTGCCATGCGCCACGCCTAACAACAATGTTATGAGGCTTTTTGTAACGTCGAAGTCGCGCCTCATGCCATGGCACGCCTTTTAGAACATTGGTTTGGGACATATTTTGACTATTAGGGTTTTGGGCTTTGTTGGGCCACTAGCCCTTCTGAATTTGGGCCATTATGAGGCTTTGGGCCTTTTTGGATTTGGGCCCATATTGGATTTTGGGTGCCCTTTAGGAATTGGGCTTTTAGTATCATGGAGTTTGGGCCTTAATTATCGGGCCAAGTGAGGGAATGGTAAAATGGTCTTTTACCCTGGGTGTTGGACAAATGAACTAGATTCCCGGTTATTGTTTATGGCTCGATTACTAATTGGGGTTTTGTTTGATTGGTTAGCGTAGGGACTCTCCAGGTTCAGCAGCCCGAGCATCTGTTTGTCTAACAGCAAACTAAGGTGAGTTTGTTCACTATACTGTAGGACACTAGGATATGTTATGTGTTTGTAGTCTTTGTGACTCCTACTGTATGTGTTATATGCATGTGTACTTGTTCGCTATATGTATATGGGGTGAAATAGATCCAGTACAACCTAGTGCTAACATATGAGTTGAAATAGACTTGGGGGTGAAATAGACCCGGTACGGCTTTGTACCAACATATGATTTGAAATAGACTCGGTGTGAAATAGACCCGACACAACCTTGAACTGGCAAATATGTATGGTATGCGGTATTTTGGGGAACTCACTAAACTTCGTGCTTACGTTTTATGTTTTAAATGTTTTTCAGGTACTCCCAGTCTGCGAAGGAAGGGTCCAGCTTGATCGCAACGCATCCACCCATGTTTCCACACTTTATGATTTTGGGAATTGTACTCTGATAACTATTTTACTCTGATGTACTTCTGAATGCTTAAAATGATCAAAGGGTGTTTATGGTTGATTTAAAAACGAAAATTTTACCTTATAATTTTTGGGATGTTTCAAGTTGGATAGACGATGTTGAACTTATACAATCGATGGAAACATGGAGCAAAAACGATGGGAAATAGAGAGTGAGAGAAATGGAGTCAGAGCTAGGGTTATGAAGAGAGGTAGCGTAGAGATATGGAACAAAAATCACGTCATAGGTTTCTCATTCGCTTTGTTACAATGTGTATTTCTTGTCGTTGTTAATGGAGTTATACTAAAAAGGGTAGATTAGATTAAGATGAAATCGGGTATTGAGATAGGGTATTGGTTTGATTGACTAGATTATGTAATACTTTCTAATATTAAATGTTGATTGTCGCGACGTATCTTGTTGAAGGAATGAGTGAGAATAAGATTAAAGAGTATAAGAGAGATGCCACATTGCAAAATAGTTGTGTAGAAAGATGACATGTGTCATATTTAGGTTTTGTTTAGTAGAATAGATAGCTAGATCTTTATTTTTTAGTCAAATGTTAGTATGAGACATATTTTTGATATTCATAATAGAAAATGATATCCAAATCATTTTTTTTTGGGGATAATCATGTATGTCTTATTAGCTTTTAAATATCAAATTTGTTCAACCTAATTTTTAAATATCATATAGAAGAAATGTTATTTGATTATATAAAATTTATTTAACAATATATCTTTATTAAGTTTATTTATGTGATATAATACTTTATTTATTTAATTTTATTTAGTTTTCTGTTTGTATATGATAAAAACTAGTTGTGAGACCCATATATTATATGAATTAAATTTTTTTTTTTAAAAGTTAAAAACAAATGTCAAAATATTTGAAAATTTTGAATTTATAAGAAAATAAGAAAAATAATGAATTATTATAATGGGAATGTTTTTTATCTTTTAAATTTAAACAAATAATTTAAATAAATAAACAAAAGAAATTAATGAGCTTTAATTTTGAGAATTTTGAAATTAAAAGGTAAATTGATTAATGAAATTGATATCTATTTATTACCACATTTATTGCAATTATTACATTAAAATATTATGTAGAATTTAATAAAATAGAAAACTTCATAAAATGACATGTGGAAAAAAATTAATTCAAAATAACCATAAAATGACATTTGGCAAATTGAATGAGAATGTGACAAGTAACAAAAAAAAAAACTTCATTTATTAGAGTAGATGTTTAAATGATTCATTCCATTTATTCGAGCCAACCAAATGTAATGATTTATTTTTTTAACGGTTCTTTATGAATCTATTTATCGAGTGAATTAGACTTTAAATAACTTCCATGAAAAATTCCAAAATGTACTTTTTGCCAAATAGAATGAATTGACTTATGCTCATGCGAATTATAGGAAAAAAAATCATGAGTATTGTTCAAGAATCAATCGAAGATAACTAGAGTGGTTTAAATTTACAGCTGCTATTTCAAGTATTATGAAAATGAAATATTCTATTTGGTATGATGAGTGTGTGAAAATGAAATATTCATATAGGATCTGTTTGGTTGGTTCAAAGAAACAAAATATGTCATTTAAACATATTATAATGATAACTAAATAAATCCAAAAATATATAATTTTATATAAATAAAATCTAATTAAATAAAGAATATCGTTAAATAAATTGTATGTATACTTCATTTTCGTAGTAATATTTGTTAAATGCATTTTTAAGGGCCTGTTTGGGATACCTTTTTAAACCATTTTTTAACTTTATCTTTTTCAAAAAGCCAAAATGTCGTTTGTCAAAATGAAAAGGCCTTTTTATTTTAAGTCTTGAGCAAGAGTAAATGAGGGCCAGCAAAAAGACGGAGAATCCTGTCTTTTACACAAAGTCCTTTTCCAAAAAAGACTTTTAGGTTTAAAAGGAATCCCATAGCCCAAATAATTATATGCGATCGAAAAATGTTTACAAATTAGTTTTATTAAAGGTTATATAAATAAAATTAATTTAGAATCATAATTACCATTTCATTCCCTATTCCCTGAACCGAAGGAATGAAAATCAATCAAGAAGGAATCGATAAAAACAAACATGATTTTATTTTATTATTCCGTTCTATCTTTGATTACCGCATTCAAAACACGATTATCAACAGTATTACAACTTTTAACTCTGGACACCCCTCCATATTTGATTTAGTTTGTGTAAAATGATCTTTTTTTTATTCAAAAAATTTAAAACACTCAAAAAACGAGAAGTGGAATATCAGAAGAATGTACAGTTTATTGATAGTGGTTATGACTTATGATGAATCAACAACTCAACAAGTAGTAGTTGATACTATTTATATGAAGTTAACATATAATGATATAAATAATAATTACAAACGTTCAAGTTTTTTCCAAGAGTTTTACATATTGTAAAGAAAGACAAGTTAAGAAAAAGCAAAGTCGAGTGTTTCTTATAGCAATTCTATGCAACAAATCTTGTAATGTGTAGCATATGTTAAACCTCTCACTTGAAACAACAGTATCAATACCATCTTCTTCTAATCATATCATATCACAGCATTAACACACACACACACACATAATATAATATAATGTACCAAAAAAGTAGCAATATGTACAAGTAGTACAAACCTCCTCCATCTCCATTCATGGTTTTATGGTTTTCATGTATTATGCTCCAAAAGCTCAGACAATGCAAGTCTCATCTTCTCAACCGAAACAGGCTTAAGCACAAGTCCATCCATTCCAGCTCTCAACAAACTTTCCTTCATCGCCTTATCTGTGTTTCCAGTGAGCCCGACTATAAGCGGGGGAGGCTTTTCATGGCGTTTTGGTAATTTCTCATGGACAAGTCTTGCAACATTGTAAGCATCAGAAGATAAAGACACGTCTATGAAAACAACCTTATAGCTGTCTTTGGTTATGGCTTGTAAGCACTCTTCACCTGAACTAACCGTGGTTACATCACAACCAAGGTGCACAAGTAGCCCCTTCGTTGCTGTTCTGCTAACCCTACAATTATTAAATTTTATTTTATTTTATTTTTCAGTGTTTAAATTCAAAATTCATACTTATTCATATAACAAGATAAGCATGCATCACGAACCCGTTATCATCCACAACTACAACTTTTAGTCCCGGAAATTTTGTCTGCCCGAGTTTTGCGGGCACTCGCATGTGAGGGAGGCGGGACCCGTTTAAGCGACTTGGGAACCCGAGTTTCACAAAAAAGATTGCAGTGGACCCCTTGCCAAGGCCTTCACTTTCTATCCATATATTACCTTCCATAAGATTCACAAATCTGCATGAATTGAAAATATCAGAATCAGACATACATTATTATATTACTTAGGGACCAAAAATGTAATAAAGTCTTCATTTCATTACCTTTTACAGATGGCAAGGCCGAGACCACTGCCACCTGGATTTCTAGTTGCGGGTGATTGGCTTTCTGCAAATTTGGTGAAGAGCTTTGGCATGTCTTGTTGGCTGATTCCCATTCCTGTGTCTTTCACCTACACTAGAGGAATGTAATTAAGAATTGGATTCCAAGAAGTGGGAAAATGACGAGAAGAATGCAAAAACGAACCTGAACGCGTAAAAAGAAATTATTGTCACTAAGAAGGGGAAAAAAGTCGGGAGCTCGTGGATCCCTTAAAGAATCTGGTTTTGCCATGATGGCGGAAATTGAAATGCTGCCTTCTTTTGAGAATTTCACAGCATTTCCAATTATGTTTAGAATTATTTGCATAAGTCTCTTTTCATCACCAACAGCATATTCTGGTAAATCTGATGAAAGGCTCAGTGTCACAAACAACCTTTTGACTGATGCAACAGGCCTGATCAGATTTAAAACCTGAGAAAAAAAAAAGTCAGTTTTTGTATCTGTATCTGGTTGGATGGGATGGAATGGAATGAGGAATAAGGAATAAGGAATAATGAATGGAATGGAATGAGTACCTCCTTGAAGAGAGCATGAAGGTTGAAAGTTGTGGTATCAAGTTCAAGACTACCATCTTCCAGCCTTGAAAGATCTAATACATCATTTATGAGTGTGGCAAGTAAATTACTGCTTTTTAAAATGGTTTCAACCATGAGGCGTTGTTCTGGTGTCAAATCGGTTTCTTGAAGTAATGAAGAAAGTGCAATAATTGCATGCATTGGAGTTCTCATTTCATGATTCATAACTGCAAGAAAATCATTACGTGCACGAACAGCTGTTTCAGCTTCTCTTCTTGCAAGATCAAGTGCTACATTTTGCTCCATAAGCAAGTCTCTAGCCCTCATTGACTCTTCCAAGATTGCAGCATGTGAAAGAGCAACAGCAACCTAGAAAAATATTAATTAAATTAATTAAAAGTAAACTAAAGAATATATATATATATATATATATATATATATATATATATATATATATATATATATATATATATATATATATATATATATAAAGTAGATTAGGAGAAAGTGCAAACCTGATCAGCAACTACTTCAACAAGTTCAAGTTCATGAACATGCCATTGTCTAGCACTATCAGAAGGAAGCATCAAAACCATTAGAGCATAACGTTTTGTTGAAAGTTCAGGCCAATCATAGATTTGGAAATTGTTAAGATGTAGAAGTGGGACCCGCACAGCAACAACCTCCCCAAGCATATATTTACCAGAAGCAGGGCGTAATCTAGCAACAGGACTAGTTGGAGATATTTTAACAGCACGATTAGTACTAAAAACTTGATTAATTGCAGGAGATTGAATTGGAACTGTAAACCCTACAGGGTTTTGATGGCGAAGGGTATAAGAAAGTTGAAGCTCTAAACCACTGCGTGTTGGCATCCAAAGAGCACATTCTTCTAACCCCAATGTTCTTCCTAATTCCACAAGTGTAGTTTTTAATATTGTATGTCTGTTAAGAGTGCTTCTGATTTCATGAGTTAGCATTCTAACATGTCTGCCTGTTTCTTCTTGTGTTCGAATGATACCCATTTCACGATCCAGCTGTGCAGCTTTATTTTTTAGAAATAATTCTCGGGTTTTGACACTGAGTAGATCAGGGATTATGTGGACTAACATGAGTGCAGTTGCACATGAGACTGCAGCTGTTAACACCTTTGCAGTGGTCATAACAATGGCGACTGTTCTTGTATGTGCATTGAAGGTCCATAAGTTAATAAGATGTGTGGCTCCACATAGAACAATGAAAGCACCAAATTGAACAAGAACCCATCGATAGGGGAAAACTGCTGATTTTTTAACGAAATATATTAACTCCAATGGGATTGAGAAATAAGCAAGTGCAATGAAGAAATCTGATATGTACTGATATTTCATCAGAAGTTCATCAGCTGGCCATTGTGGCTCAATGCAATTGCAAGAGTCCATTATTGATGAACCAACCACCTCTCGACTCTCCAAGCGTACACTAATTACAGCATCTGCAAGCAATTAAACAACATGAGTTCGCTATTAGTAAAAACCATGAGAATTACCCTTCATAAATCTCTTCAGATAAGATCGATCCCTTTTGGTAGTCCGATCAAAATCAACATACCTACTCCTCTCTTATACTAAATTACTAATAAAAACACAATTGACATTAAAACCATCTCGCCATACCTCTGATGAAATGAAACAGCAACATATAGTTCAAAATCAGAATGGATCAATACTATGATCTATAAGGTACAAGTCAATGCAAATTAAAACAAGAAGCTCAAAATCGCATACAATCAACGATTATCACAAGCCTCTTCCATATAAGGGTTTTAAGAACTCAAACAAAACCCTAGAAAACCAATAAAGCAAGGAAACCTCTTACCTTATGGAGTAAGGCTCGTCAATATCATTAAAATATTAGCTGAGGTTGAAGCAATCAGCTACCATAAAATCTCGGTTATGGATATGTACGAATGTGAAATCGATCAAAGAACAATTGGTTGTAGCAATCAGCGGGATACAGTTGAGTGAAGACGACTTTAGGGGAAGCGGTGGTATAAAGCCGATTTTAGAGAGAGAGAGAGAGAGAGAGAGAGAGAGAGAGAGAGAGAGAGAGACTCTCTCTTGGGGAGAAGAGAGAGAAAACTGTTGGACTGATTATGACGATGACGATGATGATGGGCTTTCATTCAACTAATCATATCTTCATACTGTTTTCCGGAGCCCAAATTCTCGCACTTTCGGACAGCAAAATCTGTCGTCACTCTATCTCTCCGTATATATAAAGGAACAAGTAGATGTTTCAACATGCATTTTTTAAATGATTATTATGATGTAAAGAATCTCAATCAAAATTAGATAATTTGGTTCATTGAATTTAAACATGTAGCTGAGTTTAGTTGGTTTATTATAATATTCGACTTCTAGTTTTATTCCCTTGTTTTAACCGTAAATACCCAACAAGTTATAATCACAATTAAATTTTACCGAACACTCAAAATAGATGATTTCAATTTCAGATTGCACTAATTTAAATGTACATAGAAACAACCTCTTGGCAGATCATCTATACAATAATCAATATTTCAGTAACAAAATTATACAAAATATCATAATCCTTGGGATTAACATATTTTTACATCTCATCATCAATCATAATAAATTTGACGTAGTATTGAGATTCTTTAGTTTCAAATGATAAATATCATTACATATTTGACATATTTTACCTCAATACTATATTGTATTATTGTTCCAAACATGTATCAAAGACCCTTTATTCAAACAATAACATTCACCCAATTCCAAGAAGAAAAAGTAAATTTCAAATTTTTTATATAAACCGAAAATTCTACCAAGAAACTAAGAAGACGAATTGAAAGATCTATCTTCTATTTCATGTTGAGGAAACTTATGCCGTGTTATACTACTCATCTAAAAATTCTAAATTCAAATATTTTATATTATCTTCAACTATTTCATGTTGAGGAAACTTATACCGTGTCATACTACTCATTTAAAAATTCTAAATTCAAATATTTTATATTTGTATTCGGTGAGAAAAAGGAAAGTTATATGATTGTCTTTGGTTCAAGTGCCAAATTGTGTTTTATAGTCATTATTTTCAACTTTTAACTTAGATCGTCCTTTATATTGTGAGAGTTGCAAACTTTTTAACTCAGATCGTCCTTTATACTGTGAGAGTTGCAAACTTTGTTACTGTAAGATAAAAATTGATTATATTACCATTTACGGTTCTCTTTTATTTGTTTATAATCTATCTATTAATTTTATATCATTGTCATCTCTCTCTCTCTCTCTCTCTCTCTCTCTCTCTCTCTCTCTCTCTCTCTCTCTCTCTCTCTCTCTCTCTCTCCCCGGGAACCACATCCGACATCCACCATCATCTACCTTCGACAACCATCTACTCAACACCGAACCAGATACAAAAAGAAACTTGATATTGGTTCCAACCACCTCTAACCATTGGCCAAACCAAATCAAAATTAAAAATAAAAATAATAATAATAATAAAAAAGAACATGAAATTGGTTCAGCCACCACTGGCAAACACCACCATTCACCTCCAAAATAAAAACAAAAACCTGAAATTAAACCCTAACTTCAAATCACATCCAAATTCTACAACTAAAAAAACCCTAAAAAATCTCTTCCTCATTCTCATACTCCTCCATCCTTTCTCTTCACAACCATTTCATTTCATCGGTACCACCATTTCTTCGTCGAAAACCCACAAAACCCTGTCGGATAATTTAACTAGACCGGATTTCAAACCATTGGTTATCCCAAATCAAATTCTAAACTATTCCAATGAAAGAGGAGCAATTGGTGTTTTGATGATGTTGGAGCTCTGATGGTGGTAATGAAAAGAGATGAAGGTGTTTTGGTGGTGTACTAACCATATCAAGAAACAACAGCAACGAAGTAGATATGGCTTCCCCCACCAGTTAGTTCTCTGAAATCGATTTGAAGGACAGTGGGTTTGGTGGTTGTTATTGGAGAAACATTGGTGGTGGATGATTCTTTGTCGACGGCTTCAGACCTTACTTTGAATGTGTGTAAATGCTTTTAGCGAACATGGTGGGAGTAGACTGGAGAGGGTGATGGACGCAAAGAGAGGGTTTGCTGGTGGGAGTAGTCATCAGTGGTGGATTAAGGAGGTTTGGGTTAGGGTTTCTTTGAATAGTTTAGAAAAAAAGGTGGAAGAGAGAGATCAATAAAATGAAGGCTGGGGTGGGTTAGGAGTAAGATTGGATATGAAGTGGTGTCATATTTCTTTGTCTTTAAAAAAATCATAATAATATCATTAAATTGTTTGGACATTATTGTCATTTCAGATCTAACATATCAAAACCACATCAAAACTATTTATTAGGGACAAGTTTTAAACCCAATTTAATTTTAAATAAAAACTAAAAGCATCTCAAAATCTTTTTGTCACATGTTCTCTTGTCCTTACTTTTGACACATGACATTTTTAAAAAAATTGAATTTTCTATTTTTCACTTGTCATTTTATTAAATTAAAATTCCATATTTAATATGTAAAGTATTTATTAGAAATGTTTATATATCTAATGTATTCAATGTATTAAAGTCTCATTAGTTTTAACAATTCATAATTTTTCTAATTTTTCTTATAAATTCAAACTTCTCAAATTGTTAAAATTTCATATTTTTTTTTTTAAAATAAACTCATGTAATACATAGGTCTCATACCTAGTAATTTGATATTTGGAAAAGAAATGTAATTTTCATGTGAGAAAATATACCATTTATTATTATTATTTTTGTGTTGCTTAACAAGGATTTATTTTGTGTAAAAGACTGACTGTCTACATGTAAGTTGTAGCTCACTAAACATCGAAATCCGAATTAAAAAAATGGACTACAAAATTTTAATTTTTCAGTCGTTTCCAAAACAAAAGTCGCTCAAACCTTCAAGCCTGGAATAGAGTTTCGAGGGCTTCAAAGAATAACGGAGCCATTTCAGGGCTAGGAGTTTTAAGGGCACATTTAACGCCGGGAGACCCCAAAACTGCTGTGAGTTCGATCAATAAAGGGATTCCTCTTGGGAGTTTAGCAGATAAATACAAAACCTCCTGGTTTTTCTTCTTACGCTTCGCAATGAAAAACATATTTGAGGAAGCCAACTCCTCTATAGTTGCATCAACGTTGTTAATCAAAATTCCACGAATCTCCTTCGAGACCTCATTCGAATCCGGTAATGACCTCCATGTCTGCAATCACAATTTTCATGGAGTCTGGATATTTACAAGACAAGGTAGAAAAAATGAAGTTACCTACCTCAAGGAAGATGTCGCGTTCCATTTTTCCATCTTCCGTGAACAATACAAACAACGAGATTCGATCATTGAAGTACCATACAGGCTGTTGATTGTTCTTCACTGCAACCTGTAAAAGCGAGTTCGGAGAACCCGGCGCCATATTTTGAAACATAACCATCGGAAGAAGGGCTTTTCTGGTCGTTCCCGGTAGCAGTTCCGGTATCTGAAGTGGTCCACCGGCAGCAAGACCGAAGGTATTTTTGTTGAACTGGATCATAAATCCATCGAGTGAATTTTGTGTGTTGTTCTCCAAAATTAAGTTGTAAAAAACCTTTCCATCTCTCCTCACCAGCTGTGCACTAATCTGCAAACCTTGACCGTTTGCAGCCGGTAACAAAATCGGTAGCGACGGCCTGCAAAACCAGAAAGCTTCTATGATCTGCACAAACAAAAGCCGAGATGTAGACCCTAATATTTACCCTGTAGGTGCTGAAGGCGAATCAACAGGCACCATAGCATTACTGTTACCAACATCAACATCAAGACCTAGATCGAGTAAATCTGGAATGGAAGCAGGTGGAAGAGATGTTTGCTTTGTTAAAGCATAAGGAGAAACAGGTATGGTAGTAGGTGATGGTGCACCATTAAGAATATGTGCACGTGGTGTATTGGAAAAGCCCTCTGGTAACTCTTCTTCTTCTGTTTTTGGAATGGTTCTCACACGAGTTACAAATGTTTCAGGCGGTTTGTGATAAACAGATGACAATGTAGCAATGTTAGCCAGAAGTTCAGAGAGGAGAGATGAGTCGAATTGATTTGAATCGTCACTAATCACTGGTTTCTCAGCTAAAACAACATCTTTTGCAGCCTGAGTATTAAAATGCTAGTCGTTATGTTGTACTGCATTCTACAGTGACTGATTGTAAGATAACAAAACGTAACTAGATACTAAATTATAGTTTTTGGGCCCACACAAACCTTAGTAAATAATAAATACAAACCTCGGGATCTGTTGAAAGAAGACGCCAATATATGTAGGCCCGATCTCGCAGATCTGGATTGTCAGTCTCCAAAGTTGCATTATTTAAAACAACCTAAAAAGAAAAATATGATAGCTTGAAAGTTATTTTTATTTGTTTAATATATAGAGACACAACAATATAATCAATCTATGATACTTGAATCATTTGTTGGGGTCCTTCAGTTGGCTTCTTAAGAAAGAGTTTGACTGTTGCTGTTAATAATTGCAACTGGACTTGTGCAGGTTCTTCAGGGAAACTCTCCAGGAAGCTTTCAAGAAGTTCATCAGCATTATCGATTCTCTCAGCATATTCACCAATTATCCAAATCATTGACGCCTGTGTAAAAATTAAAAATAAACTAACATCTAGTTAAATTTCAATCAAAAGAAAATGAATTTTTGAGATTCTATTTAAACATGCTAGTACCTTTGCCTCTGGCTCATCTAAAGTATCCAAACTCTCACAAAGTGTAGCAATGATAGATTCATAACTGATAAAAATAATAAATTCAAGGTTAATATTTTCAAATTAAATGATTTTATTAGATGAGCATAAGAAAATTACGTGTTGGGATATCTTCTAAAAATATCTTTAATGACTATAATCGCTTCTTGAACTACATAATTTACTTTAATTTTGATGAGTTCTAGAAGAACACTAATGCAACGTTCAGCCGCTCTCTCTAACTTGATAGCACATCGTCCAATGGCGCGAACACCCTTTCTAACAAAATCTACATCTACTTCAGTAGCATACTCTTTAAACTCCAACAAAACCTGAGGGTCAAAAATGTAATTACGACATAGAACAAAGTCCATCGAATTGCAGTAAAGTAGTAAAACAAGATCATTACTTGGTCAATATTTCTTTCTGAAGCAAGCTTAATCATGATCTCTAACTTTTCCATTTTCACATATATCGGATCATTGTACTTGCAAAAAAACACCTGGAAAGTAGGTTGCCTTTTGATATTACGTGAATTTATCTCCCTGATGCTAATAAAGATTTTTTTGAAAAAGGTGAAATGTTTTTACCTTGATTTCATGAGCAAGAATTGTGGGCCTTCTTTGTACAATAAGGTTAATGTTTCTCAGAGCAACATATTGAATCTCAGGTTCTGCAGAAAGTAATGTTACAAGAGGAGGAGCCATTTTCTTACATAGATTTCGAGTCAAATCAGGACTAGTGATCACTTCCATTTGTTGAAGAATCATCTATGATCATAATAATAAAATATTAAATAAAAGGAAATATGTTAACAAGGGAAAAATAAAATAAAAAGCAATGTCACCTTAACAGCTGAAAGAACCACAGCACAATTTGCATGTTGTAGCCTTGGAGTAACTCTTTCCACAATATTTTCAGCTTCACGTGCATCCGCTGATTTGTACTTTGAAAGAGCATCTAATATGAAAACTTGACCCCACCTGAATAATGAAATGATTAAAATTAACTTTATAGAAAAAATTACTACAAGAAATTAATAATAATACTCACTCAGTGCATTCATTAAGAGCTGCAAGGAGCTTTGCAAGTATAGGTCTAGTGACCTGAAACACGATCTTACTACTGGTATCTTGGATTTCAGCAAGAGCTGCAACAGCATTTGCTACCACCATTGGGTTATTGTCAGATATCAAATTTGTGAGACTTTCCAAAAAACCCCTTTCTTCAACCAATTCAGCATTAATGTCATAAAGTTTAGCAACACATATAGCTGCTGTTTTTCGAACATAAGGGTCGCCATCCTGAATGATATACAAAAAATGGTCTCATTCCCAACAAATAGTCTTGATATATATATATATATATATATATATATATATATATATATATATATATATATATATATATATATATATATATATATATATACTCTGGTTGATCCATGATAGAAGATTCCAACAAAAGAGAAGATAATAACAACCTTAAGACATCTCTGGAGGGGATCACAAAGATATTCTGTAATTTTTTCAACTCGGATGCATCCCATTGTGCGAACAGCTAATGCACGAATTAAAGGATTTGGATCCTGTGTATCCTGTAACATAAAGTTTACTGATAAAGTAGTAATGTGATGATCATAATGTATTGTATGAAAACGTGTAAGAGCTTTTACTGGTTATTACCTTCACGAAAGTGTTCACTGCAAGTATGGCCAAGTCAGGTTGGCTTTTAGCATAGTTGATGAGATACAAGTAAACAAGTTTTTTGAGCTCTAAATTTTCTGTTTGCATACAATTTACAACATCTGCAAAAAGTGATGAAACATCCTTCCCAACCGTCATCGCAGCAATCACCTTTTTGACAGCATCTTTTCTCTTATCCTTAATTCAAGAAGACATGTTTGTTAATTTACATTTATTTAAGAAACAAAAGTTACCATAAAAGGCTATATATTAATAGCTCAAAACTTCAAATTATGCCCGAATTTCCGTCTGTTTCAAAAAGTACAGTGTGTATTCAAATCCCACAAAAGATGCAATGTAATTTTAAGTTACGAAGGTAAAAAAAATAGTGGACTCCATCACCAAATACTTCTCCATTCAAGAGAATCTTACGAACGAAGACAATGTGATTTTAGTTTCTCAAATGGAACAAAGGCTCATTTATACCAAGTATATAACTAAATTTTCCGCCAAATTCCAACATTCTAGAATACATGATGTTCCATGCATGCGGATCACGATTTCACTATAAACAATTTTAAATCAACTAGCTCGGTTGATCATATCAGTGAAGGATCAGACAATATAACCGGCACAAATGCACAATGAAAAATGATTAAGAGGATCGTCAAAAAATAGACTTATGAAATTGGATAATTTAAGATTACGAAATGATAGGATTTGGAACCTTGTATTGAGAATTCAACTCCTCTTTGAGCTCCGGGATTTCTCCTTTTTTAGTTGTGGAGAAGTATTTTGAATCGTGGCCGCTCATTGCTGTTTATGAACTCCGACGACACAACTCGACGGAGAAGATGATGGTTATTTGAGAGAGGGGGTGAAAATGGAGCTTTGATGAGGGTGATCTGAAAAGTCCGGTTAGAAACCAAACCGGTTCAAACCGAATCAGGTGATTCGGCTCTTAGTTCGGGGTTACCAGTTATTTATGTCATTTTACTGTTTATCGGTGAAATTAGACCCGGTAAAATACGTACGTGTTGACAAGTGTCCATTGATGCACCTAAATACAAGCATATTCTTTTTCTTTTTAATATACACTAATGGTCCCTCAGGTTTAAGATAACGTGTATTGTTGGTAGCTAAGTTTTTTTTTTTTTTTTTTTTTTTAAATTTGGATGGACGTATAGTTTGTTTTTGTTTCATCTTTGGTCCCATCCATATATGAAATAACTATATTATCCTTATTTTGTTTATTTAATATTTATAATGTAAAAAAAATAGGGTCGTTATACCCTATGCTCTCCCTCAATCAACCTCACCCTGACCCTCAAGGTTCGTCATTCTCGTTCCTCATTTCTTGCCGAACTAAGTTGCATATATGGCTGAAGAACCTTAGTCGCCCCTTGCTCCTCCTTTTCCTTCTCCCTTTCCTCCCCTCCACCGAACCTATTGTTTCAGTCGTGATCTCCTCCAAAACCAAAATAAACATAACTCAAAATCAGAGTTAAACAAATCGATTAAAAGAGGAAAATTCAAGATCGAACCAATCAAATTAACAGGTTAAACATATCTTGATAAATAACATGTTCACCCATGAAGATAAAATGTAACCAATCTATAAAGTAGGTTAAACAGATAAAGAGCATGTTCACTCATGAAGTTTTCTTTTTGGAAATTTTGGTCAAGTGCCTATGTCCCATAGACCTTCATTTCACGCCTTTATCTTCTAAAGGGAAACCACAGTCTTTAGATTTGATTTTAGTTACCCCAAGAACATTAGTAAAAATGAGAACCATCTTGTTGTGCTATGCGTCTGTTTATTTGTAGGCATAGGGCAAGCAATGATGAAATGTGAGGGAAATGTTTTTTAAAAGGGTAGGGGTAGAGGTAAGGACGATCACTGTCAGATTCCCTCATCTTACATACTCCGCCTTCTTTTCTACATCGTTGGAAACCTCAATTTGCAACCATTTTTTGTATTGTTGTCACTGGTTCCATGCCCATTGAAGTTGAAGATGAAGTCGTGATTTTTAATGAGACTGGAGATGATGGGTAAAGAAGAAGTTGAAAGGTGAGACCCACCTTATTTACTAAACAAATTTTAATAAAAAAATAAGAAAAGGAAAAACATACTTTTGGAAGGTGAAGTCGTGATGTTTTGTGTATGTCATACTCCTTAAATATCTCTTAACTTCTCTAAACCCCGGGATAAAGGATCTTTTGGAAGTATGTCTTTTGATTTTAGTGTAGAAAAAGGAAAAACATACTCCCCCTTCTTTTCTACAT
Source organism: Lactuca sativa (assembly GCF_002870075.4). NCBI lineage: Eukaryota > Viridiplantae > Streptophyta > Magnoliopsida > Asterales > Asteraceae > Lactuca > Lactuca sativa. The sequence goes on from NC_056625.2 coordinate 11,528,618, forward strand.
CGCTGGAAACCTCAATCTGCAACCCCATTTGTATATCGTTGTCACGGGTTCCATGCTCATTGAAGTTGAAGTTTAAGTCGTGATGTTTTGAATGAGACTGGAGATGATGGGTAAATGTGAAGGTAAAATTGAGACCCACCTTATTTATTAAAAAAATTCTAATAAAAATTAAGAAATAAACAATAAACAAATTAATAGACAAATAAACAAACAAGGGCAATATAGTGTTTTTAGGTATGTCAGAGACCAACTGCATAACAAAAATATACCATAAGGATAGTTCGAGTTTTTAAAAAAATAGAGTCTAGTGTGCAGATTACCTCAAACCATAAAGGACCATTCATGTAATTCTTATTTATAGAAAAAATATCATATCTTGTAAAAATTTCAAATAAGCCATTTACTATGTTAAGTGTGACTTGTCGTGACCAAGTTATCAAACTATTTTGTGTAGTCATACTCCTTAAATCCCCTTTACTTCTCTAAACCCCAATACAAAGGATCTTTTAGAAGTATGTCTTTTGATTTTAGTGTAAGAAAGGAAAAAACATGTCGGAGGTTTGGAAGTCGGAGCCTAGGGTTTTCAAGTTTTGTATCGAAAGTGAAGTCTTGCAATTTGGAGCCTAAGGTTCAGAGTCCAAGGTCAACAATGTTTGGTTAGAGTGTGGACGTGCATGTGTCACCAGTGGCATCATCATGACATTCAATATCGCATAGTTTGTTCATTTATGTCTAATATTCATGTCTTGTTGACAAAACATCCATTATGACATTCAATAGTGTTGGGATTTCTACACATCAAATACACTCTAAACTAGGTAGCGGAAAAATCAAAATGACGATATACCTAAATGTACATGCAACCTATGGATCTATAGTTTCATACTAATTCTATCTAACTTATGAAAACGAAAATACAAAGAAGAATGGCATACCTCTTTTGAAGCCAAAGACCTTCTTGTTCGAGTTCTCGTGCATGCCACCTTGTTTGGATGTAAAGGACCCAAACCATAACCCCTCTCTTGGTTCACACCCAATGAACTCAAAAGAGTAGAATAAAAAAATAACTAGGAGGGGACAAACTATAAGGAGAGTTTGTCCATAAAGATGGAGAAAGAAGTGGCGAAAATTCAAACCAAGAATGAGCAAGGAAGAATGAATCCCTAAGGCCCTATTTATAGCCTTTGATACCTTTTAGAGTTTTATCCTCGATCCCTTGTGGGATGGATAACCCTAAGAACGAAATTTCCCTTATCTTAAGGGAATTTTCATCCACCACCCTTCTTTCAAGGGTTTTGGAATAATTCTGATTAATCAACTATTGACTAATTGATATTCAACCATTCTATTAATCAAATTGTTATTTAATTCCCAAATTGTTTTTCCAATTAGTTTCTAATTAATTATTAAACCATAATAATTAATAAACTAATTCCTCATTGATTTATTCTACTTAATTTAAGTCTTCAGGGCAACCCAAAAGGACCCTGCTATTATTAGAAATATCACCAATAATTAATGACCTTAGACACACTTTCCAACAGTTTTCCACTTGGACAAGTCATCAACTATATATATGGTACAACACCTAAACAGAGAGAATGTCATCCAATGCATTTGCCGGAATCTGATCTAATCAGTTCCAGCCCTTAGATAAGTGACCGACTATTCCTTCGTTCTCATGATATATGTATGAATTCGAGACATAGATAATGGTCAATCTCAGAAATCAAGATTATGTTTCCCGATATAGATTTGTGACGACTACATCTGACTACTAAATTGAACACATCAATTTCAGTCAGGGCTCAACCAAACACTTTATATGTCATCACCAAATCAACGAGGGGCCCATAGATATCGTTTCTCCTGTTAAGGCAAAAGGAACAAATGAACTTCGAATACATAGTTTTTGTCTACTTCATCATGTCACACATAGACATACCCTTTATAACTACTAGGTAAAACCCCACATATATCTAGGTCTGAAGAATAGAAGATATTATTGTCTTAGAATTACTCGTAACTGGATCCATGAAGTAATCTCTAAGTGCGGGTTGTTCTAATAATTAAATCTTTATTAGGTACGCATGAGTGTTAGCGCAATCTCTATGCTATGTCCAATCATTATTGACAATCCACTAATACTCATGACAATCTTGAATCACTTCTTACCTCCAAGAGTATGGCCGACAGTGGACGTTTGAGTAAATTAATACTCGGGAAGTGGGTTCTAAACATGCAAAAGGAGAACACAATGATAAGCTAATAATGACTGGACTTCATCATATATTAAGATCTCCACCTAATAATCGCCAAATTGAATTAACACTTATAATGCTTTAAGTTCTCAAGTTTAAAACAAACTAAACTAAGAGTTTTTAAGCCAAATCGTTTGCAAATCTAATGCCTTTAGACTTTGTCTGATTTTCAGACTTGGTCAGTGGCATTGGCTCATGGAATGGATTGACAAGATTATCTTTCGATATGACTCATTGACTATGATGTCTTTACATTCGAACAACTATTAAATGTAATGGTACTTATTGAGTATGTATCATGTGAGCTTCTGCGACTTGGGATCCATACTCGAGGTAAGTTCACCCTTAGAGTCACATGAACCTTCAAAAGGACCATCAATGATTGAACTTCAACAAAGATGTCACTAATGAATCTCTTCTAGTCACATTGTCTTCTTTGCAACTTAACCAACTGTAATGTACTCTAAGCTCGTTAGATCCATTATGGTGTATTAGCTAGTACTCTTCCAAGATAATACTTCACCATTCAATACAAACACAAATTCTCGTTGCAAACAGAATCACCTTTATTAGTGTGGAACTTAGTATCCATGTAATCTTTACCATGATCTATTCCATACTAACAATATCCTTTCCTATGTCCTCCTAGGACACTTAAGAATGTTCTTGATATTGATTCATTGATTCTTTCCAAATTGATCTAATCCAACTTGTCATACTCAAGGCATATGAATCATCAGATCTGGTACATGTCATGGCATATATGATCAATCCCATAGCATTATGTGTCTATTCTTATCCATGCATGTCTCTTCTTTAAGATCCATTTATACCTAATGGTTAAAGCCAAGTTTTTATTGGATTAGGTGTCTAAGCCCATAATTATAATTGGTATATACTTGAATTGATGGTAGCACAATCCTTTTGGGTTGCCCTCATAATTAACAACTAGACAATATGACTTTTTGAGAGAGGTTGAATTTATTATTTGAATAATAAATTAAGATAATTGATTTATTAATGTATTATGAAAATAATATATTAATTAGAAATCATATTAGTTAATTAATAATTAATCATAAATTAATTGGAATTAATTTTGGGATTAATTGAATTAATTAAAAGTGCAAGGGTTGTTTGACAATTTATTGATAGTCGAGGGAAGAGGCTCTAGAACCTCTCTTTAATAGGTTGGACGAAAACTTCTAGGAAGGCCCTAGAATTTTCGTCCAAGGGATCTTGGATGGGGATTCGTGGGTTGCTTGGTTCTTAAGCTAAGGGATTATGGTTTCCTCCTAAAACCTAGCTTTGGCTCTAAGCTACCTCACCTATATAAAGAGCATTACCCCTTCACAATTTTTTGTCCATCTAAAACCCTGAAAGAATAGCCAAAAATTCTCAAGTCTCCTCTCCTCTCTCCTCTCTCATCCTCTTGCTTGTTTGGGTGTGATCTATTAGAGGCGTGAAACTTGTGGCACTTGCTCTTAAGGTTTCAAGAAAACTAGGATTTCATTGTTATTACTACATAACAATCAAAGGTATGTTTACTAACCCTAGTTATGATTTTTGAAAAATATATAGATCTCCTAGGGTTTCCATTTTGATGTTCAAAAGTTGTATGTTCAATTAGATAAAACATATATCAAGAACTAGGGTTGGATGCACACATAGGATTTTTTTGTTATGCTCAAAACCCATCAGTTTCACATATATGGATTGAATCTCTCTCTCCATGTCCATGTTGTAGCCTTTAAGGCCAACCATAGCTTCTGATAGCTGGTACACTCTTATTGCTATCTATTAGTGACTCATATATCTTAGTAATATAAAATCTTATATAACTAGTGTATGATGTCCTCTATCAGATCTATTAGGAATAGGTGAAGGTATATCAGTTTCCTCAATAGGTCTTTCAACCTCGAATTGAATGATAGGTATAACTTCAGGCTCTTCATTGGTTAACTCTTAAATCTTATCAACATCAATGTGGCTCTCGCTAGCCCTTTTGGAAATCGACACCCTTTTGTGGAAGAATGTTATTCGAGCATCATACACTTTGTTCTTAGAAGGATGATTGAACAATTATCCAAAATTCTTGATGGGTTCTCCAACGAGATAACACATCTCTATTCTAAGTTATAGATTGTCGAGTACTTCACGATGAGCGTAAGCCTCATAATCGTAGACTTCCATATGTGATAGAGAGAACTGAATCCCACTTCACATATCATAGAGTGTTTCATGTGTTGGATTAGTGTCTAAGTCCATAACTATTTTGGTATGTACTTGACCCGATGGTGCATGGTCCTTTTGGGTTGCCTTCACCAAAGCAACTTGATAGGATGAATTATGGAGAGAAAGGATTAAATATGATTTATTAATATATTATGAGAATAATATATTAAAGGAGAAATCATATTGGTTAATTAATATTAGTCAATAATTAATTGGTAATTAGTTTTGTGACTAAAAGAGATTAATTAAAGTTAAGGGATTGGAATTGTAATTATAAGATAATTGCAATTTGGGCCATGGATTGCCTTATATTAAGGAGTGGACGAATTCTATGGGGAAACCCAAGAAGAAATCGTCCAAGGCCTTAAAGAAAGGGGTCCATGGGTTGCTTAGGGCTTAAGCATCCAAATTAGGGTTTCCTTGTTAGATAACCCTAATACCCTCACTATATATAGTACCCTTGTGACCCAAAAACGTGGCTATGACTTCTTCTAGGGTTTCACACGTTTTAGGGTAGCCTCCTTCCTCTCTCCTCTTCATCCTCTTGCTCTTGGTGTTTGTGAACCATTAGAGGAGTGACATTTGTGACTCTAAGCTTTCTAAAGTCAATAGAAGAAGGATTTGGGATTGTTATTGCTACATAACAATCAAGGTAATATCTTAAACCCATTCTTATGTTAATATGATTACTTGTATGATAGAATTAGGGTTTATAGTCTTGGATAACTTGCATGTACAATAGAGAAACCTAGATCCAAGCATTAGGGTTTGTATGAGCACATAGGATGTCTTATGACCAAAATCCATCAATGGTATCAGAGCCTAGACTGGTTTCTATTGTATTGATGCATTATATGTTTGAAAAATTCGATTTTTGTTGTTCTAGAGGCTGGACTCGCCGAGTCCATGCTGACTCGACGAGTCCATGCTTGACTCGACGAGTCAACTCATCAGATGGAGTAAACTTCGGGATTTCTTGCTGTTTTTGCTTAAGGATAGTTGCCTTATCATAGTAGATCAATATAAATCCGATTTTATGATATATTTAACTATATTCTTGATCTAATTGAAGATATTTATCAATTAATAAAATATTTGTTTCCTTATGTGATAATTAATTAATTATTTTGATTAAATTGGTAAATTGTTTTGCCAGAAATCATTAAATAAATCAAATATGGATAATTATGTGATTAAATGTTAATTTAGATTATTTGTTATTTGATCCTTGTGCTTTGAAAAGTTTCATATTTTCCCTTTTAGGTTTTATAGTTTAAATTTGAACCCAAAAAGTTTTGTTGTTTTGAAATTTAAATAGTTGAAACCCTAATGTTTTGAAAAAAGGTTTCAAAACTTGCCCTCAAGTTTTGGAATTTAAATTTTGATTAATAGTTTAATTTTGATGTATATTTAAATTCTAAACCCTAATGTTTTGAAATGTTTCAAAACTTGCCCTCAAGTTTTGGAATTTAAAAGTTGATTAAAAGTTTAATTAGGAATGTTAAATTCTAAAACCCTAGTAATGTTTTGAAAAGTTCAAATCACTCCCTTATGGTTTTATCAATTAATTAAGGTGTATAATTAAAAGAGGTTTAATAAATCCATAAAAGTTTAGGTTAACAATTTAATTGAATTAAAAGTATATTTGTTAAATTAAACCACCTAGTATTTTAAAAGTATAAAATACACCCTATACTATATATATATAACATTAAAAGTCTAACATTATATATATATATATATATATATATATATATATATATATATATATATGTATGAGTAAAGTCAGTCTTACCGTTATTAGGCTTCATTCATGAAGCTGGTCTATAAGGGGTGTTTAAGGAAATTGCCTATAAAATGGCGATTGAATGGGTATCCACTCTTACCCACCGCACTCTTGACTAGTAGAGGGTCGTTATCCGAACGGGTAGGATAGGACGAAACTTTCCATTATAAGTATAATGAATTATTAAAGTAACTAAATGTTTTCATAAAATTCCCAATCTTAGTTACTTAGGCAAAAGTGAATTGATGCAATTCCATGAAATTACACTTTGTGCCCTTGCAAAGACGTTAGTGGAGCGTGTGTGGTTTACCGGCACACTAAATGGTTCTAAGCAAAGGTAGCAAAGGGTGACTCAATGTTTGTCATAGTTCGGTGGAGCGTGTGTGGTTTACCGGCACATCAAATAGGTGACTGTAACATGTGAGGGCACCATGTAAGTTTGCATGGTTATTCACACCCGCTTTGTGATCCTCGGCATCCCAATCACAAACAAGAGGGGCATATCGAGATTCAAACATGCCATTGAAATGTTCAATGAATCTCATAGGATCTAGGAGTTTTCATAGATTTAAAACTTAAATTTCTTTTTCGTTTTTTTCATGGTGGAAATTAGTGAATCGTCATTCACTTACCTTCAAATGTTCTGCAATTTGGGTTACGACATCCTTCTCCCGAGTTGTAGAATATTGTGTTGGGTCCTAGCCTTAGTATTTCATTTGGGTGATTTACTAAGGACTCAATCAATCAACTAACTTGAATTCGTTTTCTCCCGTTTTGTAGATGTCAAAGTTCGACAACTATGGTCTTCCCAAATCCCGTGGAACAAACATTCCTCATGAAGATGGTATTCCACGATTCGATCGAGGAACAAGAAATCATGCTTCACTTCCTCCACCTCCTTCAATTGTTCTCCCTAACCCACAAGTTCGAAGGCTTGAAAAGTTCAAACTCACTCAAGCCCTTTTGGCAAGTAAACATAAAGAAGGAAAGCCGGTGTGTGCACATGTCCTAGGGATGAAGTCACACATTGATAGGTTAAGAATGTTGGGATCCGTTGTCTGTGAGGAAATGGCTGTTGATTGGGTTCTTCAGTCACTTCCTAACTCATATAGTGAGTTCGTAAGAGAGTACTATATGATGAACCGCGACGTGACCCTTATAGATCTCACCTATATGCTTATTTCTGCTGAATCAGAAATGTTTTGGCGCAATGGAAAAGCAAAGTTGATTGGTGAATCTGCCTTTAAGACCTCTATGGATATAGACAATGGCAACGAAAGACATGCTATGATCGAAAAGTTTGATCATAAGAGAAAGGCAATGTCTGAAGTAGTTCCATGTCATGTTCCAAAAGAGTCAATTTGCTTTTATTGCCAAGAGAAAGGGCATTGGAAACGAAGTTGCCCCATTTACTTAAGAGATCTAAGAGATGGGAGAGTCGAAACGTATGGCTCTAATATAGGTAAAATCCATTAACCAACTCTTTTAAGCTTCTATTCTATATTCTTAATACATAATGTGATAATATTACAATTGATGTTTTGTAGGATCGAAGAAAAGAAAGGAAGCTTAAGGGAAGAAGTGAGCATAATCTAACTGTGAAGGAATGGATTTCGATCGCATTTCTCAAAGATTAGATTCTTGAGCTACTACTTAGAGTTAGAATTAGATTGCTAAGAAAGATGTATTAGCATAGTTTTTCAATGAATTGCATTGTAAGGACAAAATTTTTCCGCAATAAAATAAATTTTTATTTTATATTATTTATTTATCCTTGCAATGGCGTATATGAAAAATTGGTGTTTGAATGTTTCTATTATTAGCAATAATGGATTTGGTTCTTATTATGTTATTTATGGAAAGTCGAAAATTTACCAAATAGGGAGAGTTTCTCATCGCCCAAGGTTCAATTGGACAGAAACTTAGAATCATGCAACTTGGTTGCACGATGAATGAGAAATTTCATATTTGGAAATTAGACTAATTCATTGACAAAGTGTCAAGTGAAGGACTAGGAGATCAAGCACACAAAGTTGCGTGTTAATCAAATCCACCATAAGAGTAACAATGATATTCGTCATGATTTACTAAAGGTTTAGTAAATATGATTATACTTACAAGATTAAGTGTAATTATGAATTGATTGAAAAAGTTTAAATCAATAGCAAAACGAATAAGAAGAATCATGTAGGCAGAAAGATAAAAGTTTCTCCATTCTAAGAAGAAGGGAGAGTAGCTTTTATGCTTTATGATAGGTCTTAATGATTAAGAACCATATCTCAATTGATCCTCTAAGTGAGTCTTATGGTTAAGAAGAGGAATCAAGAATTGAAGAAATGGTTAAATCAAGAAGTCAATCATACTTCGTTCAAAAACAAGTCTTAGAGTAAAGATTGTGACATTGAGTGACAAGAATTAGAAAGGTTTATAACATTCATCAAATGTGGAAAGTTATGATGTCTTGGATAAGACAAAGACCAACTAGGACCCATTTATGAAGTGTTTTGATAAAAGCTACACTAACTCTTGAATATTTGTTTGTCAAGAAATGGTTGTTGACAAGAGATTCTTATATGTCAAGGAGTCATTGGGAGTCTTATTGGTCTTGAAAGGTTTCAAGAACAAATCAAATAGACCTTATCGATCATCACTAGCACACGAGTTGAGGTTTACAAGATATCGTGTTGACATTATTTTGTTTCTGTGCCATTCCAATTGAGTTAATTATGCATGTGAGTCCTATGAGTTCTCATTTGAATGCATAAAAAGGCAAGGACCTTGATCAATGGAAAGTACATTGATAAGAAAAGGTGAGCTGCTTAACTACTTGGAAGACATGGTGGGCAGCTGTGCTACCATAAGGCAAGAAATCAAGATTAAGAAAGTTCGGTCCATATGAGTTTGAATTTGTCGTAAACTTTGGTTTTGACAAATTCACATGGATAGGAACAAATACACCGTTTAAATCTAAGTGTCATAAGATTTCCTCCTTCATGAAAATGATTGTGAGGAAATGCTTTCACTAAGAAAGATTTTAAGAAGATAGTGATTGTAAAATTGCATTCTCGAATTCGATTATGGTTACGGTATCCCTTTCCATAATTTGAATTGTGAGGTTTGGCAATTGTTTACACACACATATGAACTATCTAAGGCAAAGGTGTATAAGTTCAAGAAGCCTTGATAAAAGATTATCAAAGCACTAAGTATTAGAAACATGAACTTAAGAAATTCAATAAGCATTGTTTTTCTGAAATTTAAGCTGTTTCTGAATACATGTCAAAGCTAGTGGGAGCATAAGTGTTATGTTTTATAATAATCATCATGATAGTGGGAGCATAAATGTTATGATTGTATGATTATTTAGGCACGTATTGCAAGTTGGCAATATTAATTATAGAAAATAAGAGTTATACATTGCAAAGTCGTAAGGGTTGTAAAGTTGTTTTGCTATAATTAAGGGAGAGAATATTATGCTTCATTTCAAATCTAAAGGATTAGGTTGAGAAATGTTAATAAATTTAGTCAATGGTACATAGTGTGTTCTTAAAATTTCGATTATGATTACGGCATTCCTTTTCACAATTCGAAGTTTGAGAACATAGCAAATAAAACATTATGCATCGTGTCCTATACGCTTCGGGTATAGGATCGATTGCAAATGCTTTAATGTTTGACCATTCTAAAATTTTCCAAATGTCGAGCGCATTTAGAGGGAAAAGGGACTAGAATTGGTTTTGACTAAAATAATTAAGCAACTATCAAAGGACAATCCAAAGTTTGACGAGGATTGGTCGCTTGTGAGTAGTTGGAAGCATGGTATTGGATGGACCAAATCGACATTATTATGAATAGAAAAGATTCTATTAAGAATGAGTTGTCATATGGAAAATATGGAATCGTGTCCATATTGAGAATTGGATATTGAAAATCTATGTCTAGATTAGAAACTTTTATGCAAAAGGATGTTCAAAGGAATGTACTTTGAGGAATTGTCTTGTAACAATGTCCGATAGAGGACTTTGTAATATCATTGGCAATAGTCTTTGTGACTTTGGTGCAGTGACATTGCAAAAGGATCATTGCATAGAATGTTAGAATCTAGCATATTTTATAAGTAACAAGAATTTGATATTCTCACACTTATGAAAAAGGATTTGGAGTTGTGAAATGAGAATGATTGGAAATGTGTTCAATTTGATCTATTTCACAAAAGTAAGAACCATAGGTAAACATTGTGTGCATGCTAAGAGCATGGGACAAGTGTAATAATTCAAGTAAGAAGTTGATTACCCGAAACGACAAATAATGAGTAATCGATATGGTGATAAATAAAAAATGTTTTATTTATGCTCAAAGGTTTGAGGCCATATGGGATTTGTATTATTCTTGTGTTTCACATTTGCATGTTTTGACTTCCAGAATAATTGAATTTATTAAGAATAATCGAATTATTCAAACGGGCCACAGTCGTTCATATGTTGGAAGTAGATATGAATGAAGACTGTCGTGAATTGGTGTATGGATTGTCTAAAAGAGTATTAGACATAAGCAAATGTTTGTTGCAACGTTCATGAGTGCTTATGAATATGATTTGAGCATTGGATTAAACCCACGCTCACTTGGATCACTCCATGAATTGTATCACGAGTGATTGGTGAGACGATAACATCTTATATTCTTGAAACCGAGATGTGTGAGTTGTATCTTGCAAATCGGTTGCACATTGATAATATGTAAACGCACTAGTAACTTGGTGTTATAAAACATATTGTTGTGTGTGATTGGGTGAGTAAGTGCAAGCAAGCATTGTATCAAAGTTTATCCGTTCCTTTTATCCAAGGTAGGATAAAAGCGATATCTTTGGGCCCCTCGATGATTTAGTGATGACAAACGTAAATGCTCGGCCGGGCTAGGGCTAATTTGATTTGTTCAATTAGTCAGTCGTCATAAATCGGAAATCGAGAAATAGTACAAAGAGAATGATTTGAAATCATGTCTCATACGATATCTAGAATGGAGGAATATATGATCCTTTATCTAAAGGACACGCGCTTCTGATAGGATCAGAGTTGACAACGGCTTTGGAAAGCTACGATTGTAGATCAGGATCTGAAGTCATACGCATAATAGTTATTAGACTTATCCAAGTGAGAGACTGTTGGATTAGTGTCTAAGTCCATAACTATTTTGGTATGTACTTGACCCGATGGTGCATGGTCCTTTTGGGTTGCCTTCACCAAAGCAACTTGATAGGATTAATTATGGAGAGAAAGGATTAAATATGATTTATTAATATATTATGAGAATAATATATTAAAGGAGAAATCATATTGGTTAATTAATATTAGTCAATAATTAATTGGTAATTAGTTTTGTGACTAAAAGAGATTAATTAAAGTTAAGGGACTGGAATTGTAATTATAAGATAATTGCAATTTGGTCCATGGATTGCCTTATATTAAGGAGTGGACTAATTCTATGGGGAAACCCAAGAAGAAATCGTCCAAGGCCTTAAAGAAAGGGGTCCATGGGTTGCTTAGGGCTTAAGCATCCAAATTAGGGTTTCCTTGTTAGATAACCCTAATACCCTCACTATATATAGTACCCTTGTGACCCAAAAACGTGGCTATGACTTCTTCTAGGGTTTCACACGTTTTAGGGCAGCCTCCTTCCTCTCTCCTCTTCATCCTCTTGCTCTTGGTGTTTGTGAACCATTAGAGGAGTGACATTTGTGACTCTAAGCTTTCTAAAGTCAATAGAAGAAGGATTTGGGATTGTTATTGCTACATAACAATCAAGGTAATATCTTAAACCCATTCTTATGTTAATATGATTACTTATATGATAGAATTAGGGTTTATAGTCTTGGGTAACTTTCATGTACAATAGAGAAACCTAGATCCAAGCATTAGGGTTTGTATGAGCACATAGGATGTCTTATGACCAAAATCCATCATCATGAACCATCTCAGTTGGTACAAGACCAAAGGACTTCTCGTAAAACGATTCATAGTACAATCCATAAATTGTTAGTAAGCATAGTTCAACTCATCTAGTAAAAATAAATGAATGATTTGTTTCTCTATCCAACTAACACTCCTTATGGTAGTGTTATGGGTTGAGACAACTCATGAGACTCTTTCACAATACCTTAGATGATCGATAAATCTTGGACCGAGATGCTCACTATGAGCATCTCATCCTATTGCCTAGTTGACTCTTAACTTCACTTTATGAGAGCCCTAAACACCTAAAAGGTTCCATACTCATGTTTATACGAAGTTGGGTTTACCATGTATCATGGTTAATCTAAACGGTCCATTAGAGCAAACTAATTCCAACAAATATTCTTATCACCCAGTAATGTATTCATCATGTATCTTGATAAACAAATTTTGCATTTATCATAAGACTTGTCATCAAATGATATCCAAAATCCGATCCAACTGGATACTTGGTAATGCGCTTCTCATTTATGTATCTAAGACTATGACTCCACAAATACATTTCACGCAAACCTTTTGGATGTATTTGAATTAGCACGTATTGTGGACAATCTGAATGATCCATTCAGTAAACTAATTTCAACTTATATTTGCACAACAATAATACACCTTATTCAAATATTCAAATCAATTGTGAATAACTGCTACTATACTAGCTTCATAGATTTCATGACTTTCTTTTAAAAAGTTATAATGTTATACATTTAAATAAGTCAGAACTATCTCATGATGTGTAGTATAAACAATTTCAATTACAACACCATAGACAAAACATTTGGGAAAAGATTTGTTTTTTGATCCTATGAATATTAGCAAGGGCTTGGCATTCATGATCAGATTATCTTCTCCATGTTTCAGTTTCTTACTTCATTTTAGTCACTGCAAATTCTTGCAAATGTCAGCACACAATGCTTAGTAAAACACTCAAGGATTGGAAGTAATGTTCCAATAGCATTATAAATCCATATATTTGATTGAACACTAAACATGGGAGAACTAGTTATCTTTTTTGTTAAGCATCAATGCTACCAGTTAATCTAAAACCAATTGGTTTTAGATCAGCCGGTAGCGCTGATGCTTAACAAGTGGTATCAAAGCCAGTGGTGAGGGTTCGATTCTCTTAGGGAGCAATTTTTTGAGGGGGGTGTTGGGGGTCAAAAATGGCATCGACCAAGTCCTCACAGGATGGCCTGGAGTGCCGCAATTGAATGTCTGGTCCTGGAGGGTTGAATACGTTATATGGGTAAGGTTGTGCCTTTTCTAACACCAATTGGTTTTAGATCAACCGGTAGCGCTGATGCTTAACATTTTGATCCTATGGATAGTAGTATGGGCTGTTAATCCATTATCAAATTCAACTTCTTCATGTTTTAGTCTTTTCACTTCAGATATATATTGGGCATGTATGCTTTCTTAGTCCTTTCTTGCTATGGAAATGAATAGCTATTAGAACATGTCTCATAATAGACATTCCTTTGTCCTTAGCATTTGGGCCTAGATTAGGTATACCAACCTTGATCTCCTTTTAACCCATGATCAATTGGCTTTCTTCTTCTTGGCACTTCTATTCATGATAGTAAATATATGGTAGTATTTGAAGTTTGAGTTTCTATGATTGGTCATGTTACTTTGAAAAGGAAACATCAACATGCCACACAACTCCTTCATGGACATTCCAAGTTGTTCATATCAGAATCAGAATGAACTGATTATATGTACATGTCAGCTAATTGACTAACCCTAGTCAACTCCTAACTCAAGAAAATTCCATTTTACTTAAATATGACAGTTTACAACATACACTTGATAATTGATCTTTTTGATTGATTGGAATGTAATGATTAGATGAACCTCAGGAAGAGCTTAGTTAAAGGCATGATGTTTCTTTTCGTTTATGAGAACTATTCCCAAACTAAAAATTTGGACAAGATTGATCATCCTAATATTTAATCCTTTTAGAGGTTTCGAAGCAGTAGATTTTAGTGGATAATATTATATGCATCATCCAATATTAATTTATATTATAGTTTGTTTTACTTATCCTTATAAAATAATTGAAGGGCTTAGAATAGTGGTTTGGTCTAGGTTTTGCAGTTAATGATAGGGGTGTGTTTGTAATTAGCTTTTAATGTCAGTTTACGGTTGTAATTGAGTTTACGGTCGTAAACACCTTACGGCCGTAAACTCCTCACGGTATCGGGTGTATATATAGTGGGTTGTGTCAGATGATTTTGGTTGTTGATGCCTTTTGTATTCACGGTTCCCACCAAGTTGTATCAGACGTTTAAAGCTATAAAACGTATGCAAGCTTGGTTTGTTACTTATTTGCGTATTAATTCGTTTTGTGTGATTGTTGTTTGCTTTTGATCTCTAGTAAGATCCGTTTTTGGACCTTACAATTGGTATCAAAGCAAAACCGGTGTCAAAGGCATTCTACAGTAGTATATTGGTGCTTGTTCGTACTTCACAGCAAAAGGGTTTATTGTTTCGTCTGGAATCTGAATAATTGGTGTTTCCGGTCCGAGCTTACGGCCGTAAACTCCGAGTTCACGACCGCAAACCAATCAAGTTCTTCAACCGTGAATCTTAGTTTTTGGCAATGAACCGATTTTTGGTGCAGGTTCGTTAATTTTGAAGACCGTGTTCTAAATCGCGTTGAACCTTGGACCGTGAATGAAATTAATCTCTTGAATTTCTATTAAAAATTGAACTGAAAAACATTAATCAAAATTTGAAGTTTACGGCCGCAAACTCTTTCCGGCAGTAAACTATATTTTTCGACAGTAAACTCTCTTTTTCAGTAGTTAATTTTATTTTACTTTTAAATCTTAATAAATTTTAATTAATTCAAAATGGAATCTCAAAATCAAAACCACTTTCAAGAGCTTGATGTTGTCATGGGTACCACCACGCGAATTCCTAGGCTCATGTCTGCTAATGGGTTTCCCGAGTGGAAGTATAGGATAGAAAAGTACATAAAAATGAAAGATTTCAAGTTGTGGAAATGTGTTATCAAGACTCCAGTCAGAGTAACCACTACAGTTGCAGGGCAAGTGGTTGATAAGAAAATAGAGAATTATACTGATGAAGACTTTGAAAGTGTGGAGGAGCAGGAAAAGGCGTTGGCCATATTGACTATGGCCTTGTCACCAGATATTGCTTAGGGGTTCAGAGAGTATACCTCGGCTAAAGCCTTGTGGGAGGCCCTGATTGAGGTGTATGAAGGGAATGAAGATATGCGAGAGAGTCGCCAGGATATGCTGCGACAATGTTTTAATATGTTTAATTATATTCCCGGAGAGAACCTTGAATCACAGCTGCAACGGTTCACAACTCTTAATACAGAAATGACTGTGGCTGGAGTTTTCTACACAAAGTCTGAAGTGAACAAGAAGCTACTGAATTCTCTCCCAAAATCTTGGGACATGAATGTAGCTGTCATTAAGAAAACTAAGGATCTCAGCCGCCTCTTTCTCACTGAAGTGATGGCTGTCATCAAGTCATGTGATATTGATGACAAGCAGAGGGAAATTAACCATGTGAACTTGTATTCACCTGCGAATCTTGGCATTTCCTCTAACAATGCTCTTTCATCCTTTTCTGTTTCTCATCCCTTTGCAGGTTCATCTTTTAATCTGCCTCCTTCGCAAGCTCAGACTTAAACTCCATCGGCTTCCTCTGCTTCAGCCATGCCTCTCTCACAAAATAAATCATCTGTGGCATCTCAAGTTGCTTCATCCTCAACTGGAGCATCGTATTCAAGAGGAAAGGAGGGCGATGAAAACTTTGCTCTTGCTTCGGGACTAGTCAATTGCTACAATGCGCTTGTGGCCAGGGATCTTCCACCTTAACTGTCATTTGCCGATCTTGATCAGATTCACCCTGAAGACGTTGAGGAGATGGACATTACTTGGCAAATTGCCATGGCGGTTTTTAGGGCGAAGCAATTTGCCAAGAAAACTGGGAAGAATAACTGGGGGATGAATGCTGACAAGAAGGTTGGGTTCAGCAAAGGAAAGCTACGATGCTTCAGCTACCACGAGCCAGGGCATTTTGCTCGTGATTGTCCACAGTCAGACAAAACACTCAATAACGATAGGATAGTGGTTACAGTTGGAAAAAATCATAGTAGCAATCAAATAAACAACGAGAAGGCTATGGTCGCTCAGTCATTTGATTGGGAGGATCAGATGCAAGCCCTAAACCTATCTGGACGTGAAGCTGCCCACCTAGCACACATTCGTGATGATGCCCCAGCAGAGATTGTGGCGGCCGAAAGTGAGATGAAGGAGCTGCAGTTTGCATTGATGGTATCCTCCTCTCATGAACCTAATTCAGCCAAGGTAAGTCTTCCATCATGCTCTCAAGCTTGTATTGACTATGTTAAAACTTTACATGACAAAATTGAGACATTAGGCAGTGAAGTAGAAAATCTTAGGAATCTTCGTGAACTTAATGAAAAATTAATAAGGGACGTTGAAGACCTTACATATGAAGGGTACCAACTTAGAAAAGGACAAAAACCACTCAAAGCTCAATTGGAATAAAAAATTAAGGACTTTAGGAGACTTCAGGAAGACTACAGTAACAAATGTGAAAATTATGATTATGTAGTCAAACAAAACGCTGAGCTAGTGGCTGAAGTTGAATCTTTGAAAGGAAAATTTGAAACCGCCAAATTTGATGTTAGAAAATATGACTTCTCAAGTGAGGTGGTTGCAAATATGATAGACCAAAGCATGCAGTTTAAAAGGAATCAATCAAAAGGTCTAAGGTATAACCATGTACCCCCTCCCTTCAATCGTTCATATGTGCCCAAGCCTTTGTCCAAAGAAGAGATTGCAAATGAATCATTTATGGTTTATGGCAAGCCCTCTGGTTTTATTACGGGAGGATTTATTAATGTTGAAAGTACTAACATTTCTACTTCTCCTGCAGATCAATCCTTGAATCAGTCAAAGCACGAAGTTGAAGGATGTGTTTCTGAAAATAAAATCGAGTCTAAACCTGAAGCTTTAGTTTTTAATAAAGACAATACGTTTTCTGATATTTCTAAAGACAATGTTTTTTGTGATGGTGTTTTTATGACTTCTGATACTAGTTTGAATGTTTTGAAAAAAAACTGGTTTGAACAATTTGGTTAATAATTTGAATGTGTGTGATAATACTCTTGATAAACCATCAACATCACAATCTTTTCCATCTAATGTACCCTTGCTTGCATCACAACCCAATTCATGTTCATGTTCTTGTGAGAGAAGCAGGGGTGATAGTATGGAAAACAAATCTGATCAATGTAGCACAAGTTATAATAGTAATAAACAGATTTGTTTTAATTGTGATGTTGGTGGTCATATAGCTAGAAACTGCCAAAATCATATGTTTGTACATTTCAAACTTCCAAGAGGAGAGAACGAGTTCAGAGGAAGGTCTTTAAACAGAAAGTCCTCTAGAAGTCGTTCTCAAAATGATGATTGGGCAGATGAACGGAATAGAAAACGGGTTGTTTTTCAAAGACATAAAAAGGTTTTTCATCACCAAGTCCCAGGCAGTTTGCCAAAACCGAGCACGGCCAAGCCAAGGTCAAACTCGTCACGAAGCCACAGTGGGTCTTCAACCAACTCTGGTAGAAGTCACACAGGCTTTAAGCAGACTGATAAACATTCAATTTCTAAATCAACAGGGACAATTAGTAAACACTTAAACTACTACTTTATAAAGTTATTTGGATAAATGTCACTAAATACTTATGAACTCACCAGCATTTGTAAAAATGTTGATACTCGCTTTTCAAATAACTTGTATTCTCAGGTTAGCATTAGATAGGTACATCCCCGGAGTTGTTGATGAAGACGGCTTAGTACCTTGTTGTACTTATTATATTTGTTTGTATACTTTGAATTGTTGTAATGTAACCATGTAAAACTATTACTACTAATGCAATGTTTTGTTGTACTTTGATTACTATAATGCATGTGTTGTGATACTTGACATGACGTCATCCACCCCAGAACGTTTCCGCCGTTCCGGTTTTGGGGTGTGACAGATTGGTATCAGAGCATTGTTTATAGTGAGCTAAGTATATCAATTCATAAAAGATATACAACCTATAAACACAAAGGGATAAAACACTCTGACCAAGAATTATGCTTTAAAATATAACCATATTTTACCAAAGTATAATAACATCTATAACCTAAACACTCGAACAAAAGTATCACAAGAAGAACAAGAATAAAAGTCTTCAGATGTTGAGCATTACCGTCAAACCCGGGCAGTTATGTAATCGTAAGTTGGGATAAATGTAACCTGATCAACTACATTTATCCGAGATGCGATGAACGTGTGCTTGGGAGTGATAGTGGTGTTGCAACAGGTCTGAAACTTACCAACTAGGAATGCTAGAGCCAAACATAAAGTTAAAATACCATAGGAGTATTTTGGAACACTAAAAGATTCACACTAATCCCAGAATGATATTCAGAAGATAAGAATCAAACAAGAATTAAAATACCATAGGGGTATTTTAGAATCCATAACTAACCTTGTGTGAAGAACTAAAAAGATCCTTATTGATATACCTACAACTACAGAGGGTGTACTCCAAAGGTTATATATAATAAGGATCCCATAGGCTAAGAATGTGTGGTTTCGCTCTATTTCCTTTTCCTCGTTGGGATGTGGTTTTAGAGTAGTATCACATATTCAAAGGCCTATCGGATCTAAGCTATATATGATTTGTATACCCTGTGTAATCGTAGCAGGACTCGATATGGATCATCCAGTGAAATGTTAATAATCTCTTAGGATTCTTTAGACATTTCCATTCTCGCACAAACCCTGTAGACAACCCTATCCACTTCAGTGCTCGACAGATGAGTTGATTCAGACCCAGAGAAGGTTCATTGAGAAGATTTCCTGTTCGGAAATAAATGAACTGGGTCGAGACTATTGACCTCACCAAGTGCCTATATCTGTTAGGGACATCGGTGAGGAATTCGCCTAAACTTCGGAGATTCCCAGTCATCCATCGTGAAGTGATGACACCCAGAGTCGGATTCAGAAGTAAGGCGGAGTAGAAATTCAATATGTCTTCACAAGAGAATAACCCTAGGTAACTACCCGAAGGAAACCAATGCCGATTTCAGTCAAAGATACGAGGCAGACCGAGGGAGCCAGTACATGGAACCCGGGAATTGTCTCTTCCTCGTGTTCGTCACGCTAATACACCCATAAAATAATACAATTTAGTGAGTTAGTGGTTACACTACTCACGCTATGTGTTAGGTAAATCGTCATTTCCCGTTGCCAGATACACGATTAGGGCGGATCCACGCATCTCTATTGAGAGAAATTAGACATTTGCCCTTGTGAGCCTCTCTTTCAGCAGTTTCGTTCCGAACTGTTCTCAAATCTCTCCAGGCCGGAGAGTGAAACCTTTCCCAGTATAAAGGTAACTTAGTAGGAACGACTCACACCCTATGGCCTTTTTCCGATACTCATACACCCACTTCGATTACCAGGACTACATCATAGGGATGTAGGTCGACACTCAGACGACCAGTACCCAAGGCACGGGAAAAACTTATGCCTAATACGTTCAGGACAGAAATGTCCAGGGTTAACCATCGTCTCTCATTACCTTGTATTCCTTTCCGTGTAGGAAAACCATGCCATCGAAGAAGCGTAACCAATCCACAAGCAAGAAACCTACTCTCTTATTCGATGAAGCTATGTTCCAAGCTGCAGTCTCAGCAGCCGTAGCAGCTGTCATGGCTCACCTGAATGCTAACACCGCCAATGTTAGCAAGGGCCCTGTCGGGATTTCCAATCCTAGCGATCGACAACAGCAACCAACACTTTCATACCCAGTCACCCAAGAACCTTCACCAAACCCACTAAAGAGAAAACTCAAGATTGAGGAGGGAAGTACCTCGACTCAAGGACCTTCTGAAAGGCGACGAGCTAAGGCAGCCCATACCCCTGTCAATCCTTCCCTCCCGACCTCGAGAAGGCCATACCTAGGAGACCTTCCCCACTGCAGCAAGTGCAGCTACCATCATCATGGTGTCTGCCGAGAGCTCTATTGTGCTAGGTGCCACATGTTGGGGCATATTGCTCGCGTCTGCAGAACCCCGGTTGAGTTCATTACATCAACCACCAATGTAGCGACCCGTACAGTTTGCCACCTATGTGGTAAAATGGGACACTTCAAGAAAGACTGCCCAACCGAAGGGAAAGACAAAGACACATAAGGAGCCTGACACTACTGCTTAGGGAGAAGCGGCAAGGAACTCGTTAGATTTTGGTACGTCTCTCGATCTCGGGTAACTAAACTAAAAACAATAAAAAGACTAATTCAAATGTAAATTCTTCCCAGTAAGGCGAAAGTCGCAGCACTGTTATAAGATTTAAAAATTCATCAGGTAAAACTATAATGGCTAGACATATACACTACGACCATGTATATTTAAGATGGAAAGACCTAGAGTGAGCGAATGCCACCTCATTTCCTGTTCCTCGTTTGGTTGTGGATTTAGGGCGGGGTCGCTCAGTCAACAGTCATCCCCACCTTAAATATACATGACTAGTATATGTGAGGCGATTATAGAAATGCCTTGTGAGAATCCATTCATGAAAAGATACTCTACTCAGAAACACTTAGGACTCTCTATAGTTCCGCGTCGACTCTATCGGTCCAAGTATCCGCGGTAGTGATACATAGGACGAAACCCGAGACGCCTAGAACTTGTGTGCCTGTTCGGCACATGACTCTACCGATCTTCACTTTATATCATGTCGAAGTGTGTCAATTTCGACGACTCTATCGATCATGGTTTGACTCCGTTCAACCATGTGTTCACTCTTAGTGCTGTGTAAAAAGAACTTTCTCCGTAGCCATGTCGGCAAATAAAGGTTCTTCCGAACCTAAATCTAACTTAAATAAATCAAACCTAATGCGATTCGCCAATCGTCTCTCTTATCTCAAACCTTCCGAAGTACACAAGGGAGGGTACCCCGCGTTGTTGACCGACCCCTCGTAGTCAGATGGACACCGAAGTGAACGACACTGTAGAAACTTCAGTAGACGACAACCAACCGAAGCATACTCCGTAGATTCCCCCAGGAAACCCTTTGCACCTCGCACATCAAGTTCGTGAACCCAGAGAACAGAACTCATGAGACTGACCACTATAACTAGGTATATGCATAAAGGTGGCATATAATTGAGATCAAAAAGATTTAAGGTGTGTGTTTCCTCCCTATTCCCTGTTCCTCGTTGGGTTGAGGGTTTGGGGTGGAGTCGCACAGCTGAACATCCTGCCGACCTCAATTGTATACTGCTTGCATACACCATGTATTGGTGGTTAAGCCAAGCATGAGCTCTACCACGAACCTCTTCGCAAAACACTTTCACCCTATTCCATAACATAGGAGCCGGAGTCAAGAGAATCACTGCGGGTTAAACTAGTAAAGTTCCGAGTGATGAGACCTTATACTCACTAGAGTTTACCTAGATCGAGGAAACTCAGAAACTTCGGAAGAGTAGTTGCAGTAGACGCTCTTACTACTCAGGCACCTTGCCCACCCTGTTATAGACAGGTGGTGCCTATCATCCTCCACCCTCTTGCATGGAGGAAATCGTCGTCGCCCTGTAGACGATAGACTTCATTCTCCAAAGTGAACACTAGGATACCGAGAACCACAGGATAACCTTCGCAACCAAGAATACTTGATCAAAGTGCGAAAGTAGTTGCGTTAAGCCTCATGACCCAGATCCCAAAGAGGTTATAGACTTGACACCAGTCCTGGTGTTAGTCGAAGGGTTATGCAGGAGCATGCACTGTCCACGCTAGAATAAACCAAAGTCTTAGAGATTCATTGGACTATTAGGTGTTCCACGAATACTATCTCACCCAGAAATAGTAGAACCACCTCCTGAGATAGTCTAACACTCGTCTGGTGAAACCCTATCTCCCCGACCCTCAGGGTTTCCGTATCTCAAGATTTGTTAGTGCAGGTCCATTTTGCACAAGCTTGAGATAGACACTCTTCAGCAAACCGATAACCATAGTCACGCAACCCACTCGACGATCTAGAAAGTCTCTATCAGCCAGTTGACAGAAAACACGAAACCAAAGACCACTCGAGATTCCTAAGAACCAACCTGAAGGACTACACACACAATAGGAGTGAGAACGTTAGGAACTTTGGAATGGCAATCACACCAGTGATGATCTTGCCATAAAAGTACACTATGTTCTTAGTACTGAAAAGCTCTACCATTCCGAGAGCTTAGGACCATCTGAGAATCCTTATGGAGATTTGGTCCGACCCTTTTTTCAGGCCGCTACTACTTTCGGATATACCACAAGATTCACACTCGATCGATCCACTTCTTAGACTTGATATGTGATTTCCCAACAACACTCTTCGTGCCTCACTCATCTTGATAGAATCCATTGAGAACCCTAACCTTGTAGATACACCAATTGGAACCCACTAGCTACACTAGATGGAATCCGCATCCCGTACGTGAAGGTCTTTCGGAATGACAAACATAGACTAGAGTTCACTTGGGAATGCGAGGACAACCGTACAGGAAGTACTCTCTTGCCTCTACTTGGCCATTCATACCTACTTCCTTGCCTAGACCTGAATTTCGGGACGAAATTCCCTCTAACGGGGGGATGATGTGACAACCCAAGTTGTCCCGTTACATTTCCCCGTTACCGTTAACGGAATATTCCAGTTTATAAAAGTTCCGTTAATTAGAGATCGTCAATTTAATAAACATCCCAAATGTTTCATTTATTTATGTCGTTAAGTCGTAATAAAAGAAAATAAAAACTCGTATTACCCATTTCCATTTAGTTGGAAAAATTAGTTTTTGTTATTACGACCACTAAATCGGGTGCGACCAAAAGCCCCGCTAAACGACAATATCGGGTAGAATTCCACCGTGTCCAAAACTTAGACACTATATAAAATGTTCAAAACTTTCATTTGAAGCTTTTGGATTCATTTCATTACTCTCTCTCTAACCTCTCTCCTCATCCAAGATCAAGGTCCGAAAACATAGATTTAAGGCTCCAAATCAAAGAGGTAACATTCCTAACCTGTTATCTAACCTCTTTAGCCTTCAAATTAATGTTTAAAATGAGATTTAGGACCTGGAACAAGTGTTTATGGCCAAGGAATATGCTTGGGCCGTAAACACATAAATATGGGGTTTTAGAGCCAATTAACCCCTCCAAACCAACATTGGGACTTAGACACGACCTTATGGCTTGCAAATCCGGACTTAGAACACCTTAATCATTATTTATGAGGAGCAAATAGGAGTTTACGGCCAAGGAATGTGCTTGGGCCGTAAACCCCTCAAACATGGGGTATAAACTCATTTTTACATGCTTAAAAGCCATAGAACTCCATCAATAGCCTTGGAATAAATCCTAGAATCATCTAAAAATAGTTTGGGGACCTTAAACATGTCAAACACCCTCCATTTAGGAGTTTATGGCCAAAGCTTCCCAAGAAATAGCTCCAGGGCCGTAAACTCATAAAAATATGTAGAAAGGTGCCCTAAATTCATACCAAGGCTTAAGACATAAATTAGGGGTTTGTCCTTTTGGGTTAGATCAATTAAACTCAATAAAATGAAGGAGTAAAAGGAGTTTACGGCCCAGACATGTGTCAAGGCCGTAAACACCCTTAAACATGCCCAAAACATTGATTTAATCCCCCAAAATGGCATCACACTTCATTATAAATTACTAGCAAGGCATTAGGAGCTTGAATCTTAACAAAACTCAAAGAATGAGAGTTTACGGCCGTAAACTCCCTTAGGAGTTGTCCCTAGGCCGTAAACTCCCTAATGAAGCCCTTAGGAGCCTTAAACCCACTCATGCCTTTTTGGAAATGTACTTAGAAAAATCCCATGATCAAGCTAGAAGCCTTAAACACACTAGAACCCTTCACCATGAGTTTACGGCCGTAAACTCATGGTGAGTAGTCCCTTAGCCATAAACATGGTATTAGGGTTTTACTCTCGGAGAGTAAACTCCATTCCTAAGCCATAGACACCTTTAGACGCTACCCGGGACACCCAAACACTTATCCAAAGTGTTTTCCGCTCCTTTGAGCGCGTATATTTGTTTAATTAGTATTAATATACTAATTGTATGTGAACATATGTTATCATATGTTAAATAGGTCATTGAGTGTGTTTGAGTCCTTACGTGACACCGAACGCCCAAACGGCACCTTCGTCAGACCTACTTACACCAGGTGAGTTCATACCCCTGAATGAACCTTTTAATGTTTTTACATGTTTTATAGGGGGGAATACAAGTTAAACATGCTAGTTATCATATCAATCACATGCGATTGATAACCCGCATGCACAAGATTTTACCACTGTACACTGTTTTACCGAGTAGGACACTATAATGGGTTTCAATTGTTTCAAAACTCTTACTTATACTGTTTTACCTAAATTCATTCTGAACTGGTTTATGAAAGATTTTCAAAGGTTTTCAAACATATTTTACAAAAGAATACAAATTGTGATTTTCTCCGAATATAAAGGTTTTTCATCAAAGTTTCCCTTTCACGACGTATACTTTTACTTATTAGATATTGCTGCTTTGCTTATACTTATTTTATACTCCTACTTAGTAACGCTTTCACTTATACTTGTAGTCGCTTATACCTAATAGACGTTCTTACTTCACTTATTGTCATCTCTACTTCGTGATACACTTATACTTGTTCGATACTCCTACTTCACTTGCGACCGCTCCTACTTCACTTGTTCGACACTCCTACTTCACTTGCGACCGCTCCTACTTCACTTGTTAGATACTCCTACTTCACAAGAATCACTTCTACTTGATACACACTCAGTCGTAGTTAGATGTATGTCTGTGCTTATATAGGTACATATAAGTAATGATTGAAAGACTTAGGAAGGCTCGTCCGCCCTATTTCCTTTTCTTCGTTGAGATGTGGTCTGGTGGGATCGGATGGCCGTCCGAAGGTCGTTTGATTCATTAGTTATATATTATGTATATGAGTATGGACATATAGGAATTCTCTAGTCATTTCAGTTAAGAGTCTCTACCTCTAGTCTACACTTACATTAGAAACCCACTATTGGGAAGTCCCTACTTCTAGTTCAACACTTACACACTACCCACTATTTGGAAGTCTCTACCCACTATTTGGGATGCATCTTCAGGACACGACCTTCTCCGTCGTCTAGTTGGTAACCAGAATCTCCTGTAGGGAGAGCGGACATTGTGTATATAGATCTATACAGGATTGACAACCCCACACCCAGACTGCTAGCTACAGTCCCGGCCTACCAAGCCAACGGGGGACAAATGTCATATTTTAGAGGCTCGTAGGGCGTCTGGTACTCTAGTCAGTATGGTTACGAGTATCCCGGGTTACCTTATAATTCATTGGCTTTAAGGTAACGGTATTTCACCGGCAATTTACACTGTATGCTGGTAATTCATTTTCAGAGTCACACTGTTTTGACCTTACAAGACGTATCTTTCATTTGATACTGTCTGGGGTCTGTTTTCTCTGTTTTGACCTTACAAGACGTATCTTTCATTTGATACTGTCTGGGGTCTGTTTTTCACTGTTTTAGACCTTACCAGCTATACCTTTCATTTGGTACCTTCTGGGGTCTGAGTCTCTATTTGTTAGACTGAACCAGACGTGTCGTTCGTTCGATACTCTCCTGGAGTCTATGATTCTTTGCCTTAGTCAGCAGTCCTCACTGCTGAGGCATATGTTATTCCCTGATGTCGTTTGCTTTCCTCAATAATCAAATTCAGTATTTTGATAATGATAGCAATTTAGGGAAAATGACTTTTTACCACATAATACTGACCGGTCTTGGTAGAAGGGTGCTTTATTAAAGAAAATATAGGATTTTCTGGAAAGAACTTTAACACACAGTAAACACTTAAACTACTACTTTAAAAAGTTATTTGGATAAATGTCACTAAATACTTATGAACTCACCAACATTTGTAAAAATGTTGATACTCGCTTTTCAAATAACTTGTATTCTCAGGTTAGCATTAGACAGGTACATCCCCGGAGCTGTTGATGAAGACGGCTTAGTACCTTGCTGTACTTATTATATTTGTTTGTATACTTTAAATTGTTGTAATGTAACCATGTAAAACTATTACTACTAATGCAATGTTTTGTTGTACTTTGATTACTATAATGCATGTGTTGTGATACTTGACATGACATCATCCACCCCAGAACGTTTCCGCCATTCCGGTTTTGGGGTGTGACAATATATCTCTTTTGCGGGTGGAGATGGTGGTAAAATCACTCAAAGAGGAACCATCTCAAATGGAGTTTTAAGTTTCGAAAATGTGAATTTTTCTCCCGAGTTGAAACATAGTCTGTTAAGCGTTTCTCAGATTTGTGACAAGGGCTATTCTACGCATTTCACTAACAAGGAATGCATGATTCTCAAGCCAGGCTTTGTCATCCCAGAAGAGTGGATTCTCGTAAAATCTAAAAGGGATGGGAACGCCTATATCATTGATATGAATAGCAATCTTCCATAACAAGTTACGTGTCTCTTCTCCAAGATCTCCGAGCAAACTGCAATGCTGTGGCACAAAAGATTAGGTCATGCTAACGCCAAGAATCTAAATCGTCTTGCAAAGAATGAGATGGTCTGTGGATTCCCTGTAAAGGACTTCATCACATTTGAAAAATGTGTGTCATGTGCTCAAGGAAAGCATCATAGAAAGCCACACTTGCCAAAACAGGTCAATTCAATTAGCCAGGTTCTTCAATTACTTCATATGGACTTGTTTGGTCCAGTAAATGTTCTCAGCATCAACAGAAGCTCTTATTGTCTGGTTGTGATTGATGATTTCTCTCGATTTACGTGGGTTTTCTTTCTATCTAACAAAGTTGGCGTTACTGAATTGATCAAGAAGTTCATTGTATTAGTTGAGAACCAGACCAACAATCGGGTGAAGGCGCTTCGTACTGATAACGGAACAGAGTTTAAGAATTCTGTTCTCGATCATTTCTGCGTAGAAAATGGTATCCTGCATCAATTTAGTTCGGCTCATACACCTCAACAAAATGGTGTTGCTGAAAGACGGAACAGAACGCTAAAAGACGCTACAAGAATGATGTTGTGTGATTCAAAGCTACCAGTTTTCTTCTGGGCTGAGGCGATAAACACCGCCTGTTATGTTCATAATCGAGTGCTAATCAACAATGCTCAAATGAAAACTCCGTATGAAATTTACTATGGACACAAGCTATCAGTCAGTCATTTCCGTGTATTTGGCTGTCATTGCACCCTTCTTCACCTAGACACCAATCCGAAGTTTAATGCCAAGGCCGATGACTGCTATTTTGTAGGGTATGCTGCTCGTACTGCCTATAGAGTCTACAATAAGAACCGTACTGCTATTGTGGAATCTTATGACGTGCGTTGGTTGGAAGAAAATGAGACAGATGCTAGAGTGGGTCCGGATTGGTTGTTTGATTACACGTCACTTTTCAAATCCTTAAATGTGTCTTCAAGTGATGTATCTAGACCTGATTCATATTGGAAGAGTATTTCTGAAGATGAAGACGAAGAAGTTATGTACAAGCCTCTATCTACATCCTCTACTTCATCTAATGGGAAGTCTAAAATTTCACTTGAGGGGGAGTCCTCTAGTTCACAGAAGGGATGGTCCTATGCTATGTTTGAGGGGGAGTCCCCCGCTGCACTTGAGGGGGAGTCTTCTGCAACATCTTTGGGAGAGTCCTCTGCCACACCTCGAGGGGGGTCGACCATGCAACATGATAGTCCTCAATCTTCAGTCCAAACTGATTCTCCTGATGCTGTTACTACACCTCATATGTCAATAGAGAAAGAGTTCATTCCTAATGATGCTTCCGCTGTCTCTTCAACTTTTATGGAATTACTCTTTCCTGATCTTATCGCAGATGAGTTTGTCGCAGAGCCGTCTGGAGCTGCTCAACCAGCAAATGAAGGAGGTATCAATATTCACACTCTTCCTGTCTCTCTCAATGACATCAGCCAAGAAATACCTTCAAGGATTCAACGCGATCATCCGATCGAAAACGTCATTGGTCAGCTAGGTGATGATGTTAAAACCAAAAGTTAGAGTGGAGACGTCAATACATGTATGTATTCTTGCTTTATTTCTCAAATCGAGCCCAATAATGTAGAAATGGCTCTAAATGAACCTAGCTGGGTGGATGCAATGCATGAGGAATTGCACCAATTTGAAAAATTCGGTGTTTGGAAGTTAGTTGAGTTACCGAAGGGCAAGAAGTCTCTTGACACGCGATGGTTTTATCGCAACAAGCAGGATGATTCAGAGGTTATTGTGCGAAACAAAGCTCGATTGGTGGTTCGTGGGTTTCTACAAGACGAGGGTCCTTATTACACTGAAGTTTATGCTCCAGTAGCTCGCCTGGAGGCTATTTGTATCTTCCTAGCGTGTGCTTCTTACATGAACTTTACCGTTTATCAAATGGACGTCAAGACTGCCTTTTTGTATGGCAAGGTGAAGGAATAAATCTACGTTCATCAACCCCATGGGTTTGTTGACTCGAAGTATCCTAATCATGTCTACAAGTTGCATAAGGCGTTGTATGGGTTACATCAAGCTCCTAGAGCATGGTATGCGACCCTAACAAAGCACTTGCTCAAACATGGTTACTCTCGTGGCACTATCGATCAGACTTTGTTTATAAAGCACGTCGACAAGGACCAGATACTCGTACAAATATATGTCGACGATATCATCTTTGGATCAACCAGTCAGCAGCTTTGCAAGGAGTTCAAAGGTATAATGAAGAAACGATTCGAAATGAGTTCGTTGGGAGAAATGACCATGTTTTTGGGGCTTCAGGTCAAACAGAATATTCTTGAGAGGTTCGAGTTTCACGATGCTAAATCTACGTCAACACCGATGGCTGAACGACCTCTTCTGACTCCAGATCCTGAAAGCGAATCCGTAGATCAAACTCATTATCGATCAATGATCGGATCGCTAATGTATCTTACTGCAAGTCGACCTGACATTATCTTTGCAGTTTGTCAATGCGCACGCTATTAGGCTAATCCTAAACTCTCTCATCTTATTGTTGTCAAAAGAATTTTTCGGTATATCAAAGGAAGCCCTAAATTGGGTCTTTGGTATCCGAAGAATTCTGAATTTGATCTTTATGCTTTTACTGACAGTAATTATGGAGGCTGTGAGCTTGACAGGAAATCAACCTTAGGAGGATGTCAATAACTAGGTGACATGCTAGTTTCGTGGCAATGCAAGAAGCAACACACTGTCTCAACTTCCACATCAAAGGCGAAATATGTTGCTGCATCAGCTTGCTGCTCTCAAGTTATCTGGATCCAACATCAGCTGTTGGACTACGGTTTGAATTATTTTGAAACCCCCATCTATTGTGATAATGAAGCGGCAATTCAAATTGCTAAAAACCCAGTCCAACACTCTAAAACCAAGCACATCGACATTAAAATTCATTTTATCAGAGACTATTATAAACGATCATTAATCCGGCTAGAACAGGTCCACACTGATAATAATGTGGCGGACCTATTCACAAATCCATTTAACAAAGCTCATTTCGATGTGCTTGTATGATTTGTGAAAATGATACGTTTTGAGGCTTAAGTTTTTTTTTTTTCTTTATCTCAAATTTGTTTTCATTTTTTAATTTAAAAAAAAAATAACTTTCTTTTATTTTTATTTCCTTTTGGTTTCTTGTTTTTTGGATAGATTAAATTTGTGCATTGTGTTTTTATTTTATTTTTATTCTCACCCATGCACAAATTTAGGGGGAGAAATTTAAAAAATCCAAAAACAATAAAAAAGAAAAAAACCAGAAAATAAAAAAATTATTGTTGACAGTTTCGTTTGTAGGTATTGTGATGGGAAATGAAATCAGTAAGTGATAACGGGCAATCTGAATCGGCGTAACGTACCTAAGTTGAATCGTCTACGCTTTGTACTCGATGTGCTAGTAGGCACGAAAGATTTTAAATGGACTTGACTAGGGAAAGTTTAACCTAATGAATTTAAGGACTTGACAAACTTTGACCTATTTAGATCCGTTTAACCTGATGTCACGACGCTCGGTTAGGTTGAGCAGGGAGATATACATGATGTGACATCCCCAAAACCTCGGCCAAAAAAGACCGATTTCATTTATGTTTTTTTAATAATTTCAGAGTAAATCCTTTTGATTTAAAAGAGTTGCGGAATTTGTTCCCAAAACAAAACATGATAAAATAATATTTATCAAAGCATTTCATCAAGAGATGCATTTTCATTATATAATCAAAACTCGGGATGTCATGTTCCGATACAGACCATAAAGCATAAACGATAACATTACAAGTCATTCAACAAATATATACATATACAGACTTGTAAACAAAACAACTCGATGATTCATCCATCTTACGCCCTTGCGCCACTTCCTGTAATACAAATAAAATTGGGTGGGTCAGGCTTGGGAGCCTGGTGAGCATATAGGGTTTTCAAACCACAATAAATAAATTATATTTAATTTCACCAACCAATCACTATCCCGATTACCCATTCCCGTTATCCTCACTTTACGTCCCTAAAATAACATCTATCTCAAGGGACCTAATCTAGGATTTTCATCGGGACGGACATTACTGCTAAGGGGTTTCCTCAACAATAGATATCCTAAAGGCAACCATGAGGGGGATAGAGTACACCGGTGAACACATCGTTCACAACACCTACAGGTTATGTGACATCCCCAAAATCTCGGCTAGAAAAGACCGATTTTCATTTATGCTTTTAAATATTTTCAGAGTAAATCCTTTTGATTTGAAAGAGTTGCGGAATTTGTTCCCAAAAACAAAACATGATAAAACATTGTTTACCGAAGCATTTCATAAAAGAAATGTATTTTCATTATAATCAAAACTCGGGGTGTCATGTTCCGATACAGACCAATAAGCATAAACGAATACATTACAAGTCATATAACAAATATAAACATATGCAGACTTGTAAACAAAACAACTTGATGGTTCATCCATCTCATGCCCTTCCGCCACTACCTGTAATACAATTTAAAACTGAGTGGGTCAGGCTTGGGAGCCTGGTGAGCATATAGGGTTTTCAACCCACAATAAATATCATATTTAATTTTCACCAACCAACAATAACCCAATTACCCATTCCCGTTATTCTCACTTTAATGTCCCTAAAACAACTAACATAAGGGACCTAGTCTAAGAATATTTCATCGGGGCGACAACACATGCTTCGGGGGTACCTCAGCAATATAAGTCAAATAAGGCAACCATGAGGGGGATGGAGTACAGCGAATGAACACCCAAGTTCATTAACACCTACAGGTGGCGAACCTGCTAATGTTTCCACAAGACTGTCTAGAATAGCCAGTGGTCGTCATCTAAACTCCGCTAGATGACTCAATCAAACAACAACGAGGCCTCTCATCTGTTTATTACACACCAACTGTCTACCCATGTTCTACCCAACATATTAGTAGATAAAAATATACATTTGTATACATAGTTTAAAGAAAACCTGTATAGCATGCTTTAATCAACACATATATCACATAACAGATGAGGCACACACACACATAACACATATCTCATAAAGAAATAAGCAGATCTATAAAATAGAAGAGAGTGAATACACATTCACACATAACACAACCAAATATATACACATAGCACGTATTTTTATATAAAATACTTCGTATTATTGTATTAGAAGAAAATAACTACACACTCACACTTATAAACAACAATATACTTAATACATTCGAACCAAACTCGTATTATTATTGTGTTTATGAAAGGTAGTATACACTCACCTGATCAGAAGATGATCGGACAGCACTACGGCTTATAAAAGTAGTAATCCACAGCAGATCTGGAAGATCTCTTTGAAAATCGAACTTCTCGCGGGCAGAGCTTCGACTCGGGAACCGCACTTTTCGGGATCTTCGGGATCTCGGGACTTGCCTCGGGGCTAGAGTATAATACCGGGGCTTCGGGATAGCTTCGGCACGAAAAACGATGCAAAAGACTAGAGAGAAGAGAAGAAAATGAACAACAAAGAAGGCTGTCTTCGGATCCTTTATATAGAGGCTGGAGCCTCGGAGTACGCGGGGCGTACAGGCGTACGCAGCGCGTACGCGTCCGAAATCGTCATTGCATGCGTCATCCGAAGTGTCGACACTATGCTGAGTACGCGGTAGCGTAACCTCGTACGCGGGGCGTACTCCGGATCACACCGGTGACTCGGCTTCGGATAATGCTTCCGATTTTGAATTAAAAATAAATATAAAATGATTAATAAACTTCGGAAATTCATAACTTCTTCATACGAACTCCGTTTTCGACGTTCTTTATATCCACGCGAAGGTGAGACCACGCTCTACGACTTTCGTTTAGACTCCGTCGGCAAATTTTGACTTTATTTTTATTAATTATTTTTAATAGGCCGCGACAGAAAAACTTCGTTATAAATTCATAACTTCTTCGTTTGACGTCCGTTCTCGCCTAACTTTTTATCGCTTTGCTACCAACAACGAGACCTTCGATCCTCGTTTAGATTGCTTTGGCTAACAACCGCTCGATCTCAAATCGAGTAAAACAGGCTGTATACTGCTAAGCCGGAACTTCGATAAATCATAACTTCCTTATACGAAGTCAGATTTGGGCGTTCTATATATATTCGGAAACCTCGTTTCAACTACTACGACATTAACCAAATATATTAACTTTATTTTACACTTAAATTTTGACGCTTATTTTTATTCTTAATTAATCAAACCATATAATTAAGCAATTAAGCACAAAACACATAATACTCAAATAATACAATCTTATTACTTCAAAATGGGTTACAAGGGTCAACCTAGACTGTTACATTGCTACAAATGGCAAGCCCGAAACACAGGCGTTACAATTCTCTCCACCTTAGAATGATTCCGTCCCCGGAATCATACATCAACAAACAAATGCGGATAGCGACTCAACATGTCACTCTCCGTCTCCCAGGTGAGATTCGGCCCATTCGTGTGTTTCCATCGGACAAGCACTAATCCAACCATTTTGCGTCGCAACTTCTTAGTCTTTCGGTCAACAATTGCCTCTGGTTCTTCAAGCAACCTTTTGTTCTCATCAATTCTCAATTCAGAAATTGGAATTATATCGGGAACTTCTCCCGTGAACTTCCTCAAATAGCACACATGAAAGGTGTTGTGAATTCCATTCAGTTCTTCGGGTAATTCGAGCTTGTAAGCTTGATTCCCAATCCTCTGAAGGACTTTAAACGGTCCAATAAACCTTGGACTCAACTTTCCCCTTTTACCAAATCTTATAAGTCCCTTCCACGGCGAGACTTTAAGCAAAACCGAATCTCCAATCTCAAAAGTCATCGGTCTTCGCTTCTTGTCAGCATAGCTCTTTTGACGATCCTGAGCTGCTAACATTCTTTCCCTAATTATTTTTAACTTTTCAGCAGTTTGATGAACCATCTTCGGTCCCATAAACTGCTTTTCCCCAGCCTCAAGCCAACAAGACGGCGTACGACACTTCTGTCCATACAAAGCTTGATAAGGTGCCATCTTAATGCTCGAGTGAAAACTATTATTATAGGAAAATTCTACCAATGGTAAATGTTCATCCCAATTACCTAGGAATTCCAAGGTACATGCTCTCAGCATATCTTCAAGTGTTTGTATTGTTCTTTCACTCTGACCATCAGTCTGCGGATGGTAAGCTGTGCTTAAACATAACTTGGTACCCATTTCCTCTTGTAGACTTTTCCAAAACCTTGAGGTGAAACGGCTATCACGATCCGATACAATCGTTAACGGAACACCGTGAAGCCTCACAATTTCCTTTACGTAAGAATTCGCAAGCTTCTCCATAGACCAATTCTCCCTGGCCGCTATGAAATGCGCACTCTTAGTGAATCGATCAACGACCACCCAAATCATGTCATGACCATTCTTTGTTCTGGGCAGTTTAGTGACAAAATCCATAGCAATGTCTTCCCACTTACCCATAGGCACAGGCAAAGGTTCTAAACTCCCGTAAGGTTTCTGATGTTGTGTCTTGACTCTCGCACAAGTCACACACTCGGCCACATACTT
Organism: Lactuca sativa; assembly: GCF_002870075.4. Classification (NCBI taxonomy): domain Eukaryota; kingdom Viridiplantae; phylum Streptophyta; class Magnoliopsida; order Asterales; family Asteraceae; genus Lactuca; species Lactuca sativa. The sequence goes on from NC_056625.2 coordinate 11,563,135, forward strand.
TGCAACATCAAGCTTCATCGTCGGCCACCAGTAGTAGGGTTTCAGGTCCCTATACATTTTAGTGCTACCCGGATGAATCGAGTACATGGTCTTGTGAGCTTCTTCCATCAGAAGATCCCTAATTCCTCGTGACTTAGGTACCCAAATACGATCTTGGAATACCTTCAGTCCATGACCGTTAGTACCAAACACCAACGTTTTACCCAAACGTTCCTCCTTTCGGTCATTTTTCTCAGAAGCTTCCTCTTGAGCTTTCTTTATACTTTCCACAATGGTCGAGACAACTTCAATTTTCAACGCTCTTGGCCTCTTCCTTTCTAGATTGACTTTCCGACTGAGAGCATCAGCAACAACATTAGCTTTACCAGGGTGGTAAAGTATCTCGCAGTCATAGTCTTTAAGTAATTCTAGCCAGCGTCGTTGCCTCATATTCAATTCTTTCTGATTAAAGAGGTATTGGAGACTCTTATGATCAGTGAAAAGTTTGCACTTCGTGCCATAGAGGTAATGCCTCCATATTTTCAGAGCGAAAACTACCGCTGCCAACTCCAAATCATGAGTCGGGTAATTCTTTTCATGCTCTTTCAGCTGTCGAGACGCATATGCTATCACCTTTTCTCTTTGGGTCAAAACACAACCCAATCCAACACCAGACGCATCGCTATAAACAGCGAAGTCTTCAACTCCATCGGGTAGAGAAAGTATCGGTGCCTCGCATAGCTTCTTCTTTAACTTCTCGAATGCTTCTTTATGCTTCTCACTCCAAGCATAAGTAGCTCCTTTGTGGGTCAAAGCTGTCAATGGAGTAGCAATCGAAGAAAAACCTTGGATAAACCTTCGGTAGTATCCGGCTAATCCTAAAAAGCTTCGAATCTCCGTGGGACTTTTCGGTTGTTCCCACTTCATCACAGCTTCGATCTTCGCTGGATCAACCATTATCCCTTCTTGGTTGACCACGTGACCCAAGAATTGGACCTCACGAATCCAAAAATCACATTTGGAGAACTTCGCATAAAGCTTCTCCTTCTTCAAAACTTCTAACACTTCTCGCAAGTGTCTGCCATGCTCCTCCTGGCTTTTCGAGTAGATCAGAATGTCGTCTATGAACACTATCACGGATTTATCAAGGAAAGGATTACAAACCCTATTCATCAAATCCATGAACGCTGCTGGAGCATTGGTTAGTCCAAACGACATAACCAAGAACTCGTAGTGTCCATATCTAGTTCTGAATGCAGTCTTCTCGATATCTTGCTCTCTTACTTTCAGCTGATGATATCCTGACCTAAGATCGATCTTCGAGAAATAGCTCGAACCTTGCAATTGATCAAACAGGTCATCAATCCTCGGCAACGGATATCTATTCTTTATTGTTGCCTTGTTCAGCTCTCTGTAATCGATGCACATTCTCATACTTCCATCTTTCTTCTTTACAAATAACACCGGAGCTCCCCAGGGCGATGAACTAGGTCTAATGAAACCTTTGTCCAATAACTCCTGAAGTTGCATCATCAGCTCCTTCATCTCCGTCGGTGCTAATCGATAAGGTGCTTTTGCAATTGGCGTGGTTCCTGGTAACAAGTCTATTCTGAACTCCACTTGTCTATCAGGTGGTAATCCAGGAAGATCCTCGGGGAACACTTCCGGAAAATCACACACCACTGGAATGCTCTGCATCACCTTCTTTTCCTTCTTAGCATCAATCACAAATGCTAAATATGATGTACATCCCTTGGTCAAACACTTTCTGGCTTTCATTAGAGAAATGATCCCAGAATTCACTCGTCGTTTGTCCCCATACACCATAAACGAATCTTTTCCAGGCGGGTTTACTTTAACTATCTTCTTCTTGCACAAAATTTCGGCATCATTGGCGCTAAGCCAATCCATTCCCAACACGATGTCGAAACCATTAAGTTCGATAGGCAATAATTCATCGAGAAACTTATTCCCATTAAGGTCGATCAAGATGTTTTTCATACGATGGCTAACAGGTACAAACTTGCCACTAGCTACTTCGACTAATAAAGCATCATCTAGTCTATCAATAGGCAAAGCTAGCTTTCTACCAAACTCATGCGAAATAAAGGAGTAGTTGGCTCCAGAATCAAACAATATATGAGCAGGTAATTCGTTTACGAGAAAGGTACCTGAAGCGACATCAGCTTCATCTTTAGCAGCCTCAAGTGTCATCTGGAAGGCTCTCGCCTTCGGCTTTGGTGGAATGTTGGGCCTAGCTGCCTCCTTCTTCTTCGGACAGTCTTTCAAAATATGCCCCTCTTCATTACAACCAAAACACATCCTTTTGTTGTTCGGACATTCATTGGCAAAATGTCCGACCTTTCCACACTTGTAGCAGGTCACATCCTCGCTACATTTCCCAAAGTGCCTTTTCTTACACTTATCACACCACTTTGCTTCGCCTCCTTTTCCTCCAAACTTTTTCGAATCAGATTTCGAGAATTTGCTCTTCTTACTGGAACCAGATGTTCCTTCAAACTTCCTTTTCTCACCAACCTCAACCTTGACGGTGGTTCTCCCCTTGATCATGTTCTCCACAGACTTGGCAGCCCAGATAGCTGCCTCTAGAGTAAGTGCCTGACGTACCGGCACCTCGTACTCCCACGGAAGTCCCTTCGCATACCGATCCACCTTTGTCAGCTCGTCTGGAACGATACGCAAGGCAAACTCCATCTTATCGGTGAAGTTATTGGTGTACTCATCCACTGACATGCTACCCTTCGTCAATGTCAAAAACTTATTCTCCAACTCCAACAGATTTTGAGCCGAGCAGAACTTGCGCTTAAACTGCACCAAGAACTCTGCCCATGACAATTGCAGTGGCTCATTAGGGCTTAAGGTCTTCCCTAGAGTGTTCCACCAACGAACAGCTCCACCTCGGAATTGACGCACGGCATAGATAGTTTGCAACTTACCTCTGCAGCCACACGTCATAAAGGCTAACTCCATTTCGGAGATCCAATCCATAACCCCAATCGGATCCTCCTTTCCATTGAAGGTCGATGGTTTGCAAGTCAAAAAGTCCTTGTACTTGCATCCCATTCCATCATTCCTTCCTTCATGGTTATCTTGCCTAACTATCGGTGGGTTGGCTTGACCAATAGACCCACTGAAGTTTCCTCCTTCTGAGTGCCCTTCATTCAGTTCAGGCTCTTCCACACGAATCGACAGTTCTTCACGATTTTGTTGAAGCAACCGTCTAGTTTCATCCATCTGACGATCCAACATCGTCTGAATCATCAATTGCACACCAGCCATGGTTATTGGCTCTGGTGCTGCTGCTACAACAGGTATTGGCTCAATCACTGGTGGTTGATTCCTGTTTTCGTCAGCATTTCCAACTCCACTTCTTGTTCTCACCATTTTGATCTACACCGAATAAGGTGAAATTAGATCCTCAATCACGATGGATATTCAAATCATCCTTATCACTCCGAAACGTTTACATGCTAGTTCTAATATCGTAGACGTACGCTTAGAATCCTACACACATAAGGTTTCTAGATCCGGTCGGCAACAGACCATAGATCCGAACAAATAATATCATATATGGCAACATATAACATTTAGCACATAAAGCATTTTAGGCAACTTTCCTAAAATAAACTAGTGCTCGTGTCTAAAACATAACAGACACGCATCTCAAAACTTCACTTAGCATTCTAAGTTTAAGTCTAGAAATCCAACAAATTCCTAGTTCGCTTAAACTAATGCTCTGATACCAACTGTGACATCCCCAAAATCTCGGCTAGAAAAGACCGATTTTCATTTATGCTTTTAAATATTTTCAGAGTAAATCCTTTTGATTTGAAAGAGTTGCGGAATTTGTTCCCAAAAACAAAACATGATAAAACATTGTTTACCGAAGCATTTCATAAAAGAAATGTATTTTCATTATAATCAAAACTCGGGGTGTCATGTTCCGATACAGACCAATAAGCATAAACGAATACATTACAAGTCATATAACAAATATAAACATATGCAGACTTGTAAACAAAACAACTTGATGGTTCATCCATCTCATGCCCTTCTGCCACTACCTGTAATACAATTTAAAACTGAGTGGGTCAGGCTTGGGAGCCTGGTGAGCATATAGGGTTTTCAACCCACAATAAATATCATATTTAATTTTCACCAACCAACAATAACCCAATTACCCATTCCCGTTATTCTCACTTTAATGTCCCTAAAACAACTAACATAAGGGACCTAGTCTAAGAATATTTCATCGGGGCGACAACACATGCTTCGGGGGTACCTCAGCAATATAAGTCAAATAAGGCAACCATGAGGGGGATGGAGTACAGCGAATGAACACCCAAGTTCATTAACACCTACAGGTGGCGAACCTGCTAATGTTTCCACAAGACTGTCTAGAATAGCCAGTGGTCGTCATCTAAACTCCGCTAGATGACTCAATCAAACAACAACGAGGCCTCTCATCTGTTTATTACACACCAACTGTCTACCCATGTTCTACCCAACATATTAGTAGATAAAAATATACATTTGTATACATAGTTTAAAGAAAACCTGTATAGCATGCTTTAATCAACACATATATCACATAACAGATGAGGCACACACACACATAACACATATCTCATAAAGAAATAAGCAGATCTATAAAATAGAAGAGAGTGAATACACATTCACACATAACACAACCAAATATATACACATAGCACGTATTTTTATATAAAATACTTCGTATTATTGTATTAGAAGAAAATAACTACACACTCACACTTATAAACAACAATATACTTAATACATTCGAACCAAACTCGTATTATTATTGTGTTTATGAAAGGTAGTATACACTCACCTGATCAGAAGATGATCGGACAGCACTACGGCTTATAAAAGTAGTAATCCACAGCAGATCTGGAAGATCTCTTTGAAAATCGAACTTCTCGCGGGCAGAGCTTCGACTCGGGAACCGCACTTTTCGGGATCTTCGGGATCTCGGGACTTGCCTCGGGGCTAGAGTATAATACCGGGGCTTCGGGATAGCTTCGGCACGAAAAACGATGCAAAAGACTAGAGAGAAGAGAAGAAAATGAACAACAAAGAAGGCTGTCTTCGGATCCTTTATATAGAGGCTGGAGCCTCGGAGTACGCGGGGCGTACAGGCGTACGCAGCGCGTACGCGTCCGAAATCGTCATTGCATGCGTCATCCGAAGTGTCGACACTATGCTGAGTACGCGGTAGCGTAACCTCGTACGCGGGGCGTACTCCGGATCACACCGGTGACTCGGCTTCGGATAATGCTTCCGATTTTGAATTAAAAATAAATATAAAATGATTAATAAACTTCGGAAATTCATAACTTCTTCATACGAACTCCGTTTTCGACGTTCTTTATATCCACGCGAAGGTGAGACCACGCTCTACGACTTTCGTTTAGACTCCGTCGGCAAATTTTGACTTTATTTTTATTAATTATTTTTAATAGGCCGCGACAGAAAAACTTCGTTATAAATTCATAACTTCTTCGTTTGACGTCCGTTCTCGCCTAACTTTTTATCGCTTTGCTACCAACAACGAGACCTTCGATCCTCGTTTAGATTGCTTTGGCTAACAACCGCTCGATCTCAAATCGAGTAAAACAGGCTGTATACTGCTAAGCCGGAACTTCGATAAATCATAACTTCCTTATACGAAGTCAGATTTGGGCGTTCTATATATATTCGGAAACCTCGTTTCAACTACTACGACATTAACCAAATATATTAAGTTTATTTTACACTTAAATTTTGACGCTTATTTTTATTCTTAATTAATCAAACCATATAATTAAGCAATTAAGCACAAAACACATAATACTCAAATAATACAATCTTATTACTTCAAAATGGGTTACAAGGGTCAACCTAGACTGTTACATTGCTACAAATGGCAAGCCCGAAACACAGGCGTTACAGGTTATGAACCTGCTAGCGTTCCACAGGACTGTCTAGAAGGAGTCCGTGGTCGTTATCTATACTTCGCTGAATAACTAGATCAACAACAACAACAACATCGAGGCCTCTCATCTGTTTATTACACACCAACTATCTACCCATGTTCTACCCAACATATTAGTAGATAAAAATATATATTTTCATACATAGTTTAAAACCTGTATATCATTTTCATTCAATACATATTCCACATAACAGATGAGGCACACCCACATAACACGTATTTCATAGAAAGTAAATCAGATCTATGAGATAGAAGAGAATGAATATACATTCACACTTATGACAACAAAATTATACACATAAACAACAATATACTTAATACACTCAAACCATACTTGTATTATTATCGTGTTTATGAAAAGTAGTATACACTCACTTGATCTGAAGACGATCAGACAGCACTACGGCTTGTAGAAGTAGTATCTCTCCGCAGATCTGGAAGATCTTCACAAAAATCGAACTTCTCGTGGGCAGAGCTTCGGCTCGGGAATCGCACTTTTCGGGATCTCGGGATCGCAAAACTTCCTTCTTAACTTGGATATGAGATCCGGGGTGTCAGGATGGCTTTGGGGGTTTACGCGCAGAGCTTCAGCACAGAAACGAGGAGAAATGAGGAAATAAGCCCGGAACCCTCGCATCCTATTTATAGGAGGCTGGAGCCTCGGAGTACGCGGGGCGTACTCGTCCGAAATCGTCATGGCGTTCGTCATCCGAAGAACTCGAGTGCGAAGGTCGTCATGCTTCGCTGTATGCGGGGCGTACAGCAGTACGCTGGGCGTACTTCGGATAAGCCCGGTGACTCCCCTTCGGATAATACCGGGTTTAATAATTAAATTTAATTATTAATTATTTAATAAACTTCGAAAATTCATATCTTCTTCATACGAACTCCGTTTTCGACGTTCTTTATATCCACGCGTAGGTGAGACTACGCTCTACAACTTTCGTTTAGACTTCGTCGGCTAATTCTGACTTTATTTTTATTATTTATTTTTATTAGGCCGGGACAGAAAAACTTCGTTATAAATTCATAACTTCTTCGTTTGACGTCCGTTCTCGCCTCACTTTTCATCGCTTCGATACCAACAACGAGACCTTCGATCCTCGTTTAGATTGTTTCGGCTAGAAACCGCTCGATCTCAAATCGAGTATTTCAGGCTGCATACCGCTAAGCCGAAACTTCGATAAATCATAACTTCCTCATACGAAGTCAGATTTGGGCGTTCTATATATATTCGGAAACCTCGTTTCAACTACTACAACGTTATCCAAAGATATCAAGTTTATTTTGCACTTAAATTTTGACGTTTATTTTTATTCTTAATTAATCAAACCACATAATTAAGCAATTAGGCACAAAACACATAATACTCAAATAATACACTTCTATTATTTCAAAACGGGTTACAAAGGTTAACCTAGACTATTATATCAATATTAATGACAGGCCCAGAAACACAGGCGTTACACATGAGAATCTACCGGTCACATTAAATAACCCGTATCTAGAAATGTGGATTCACTTTTCCTCGATGTGCGGATTCTGTCCTTAATTCCGGTTGGATGGGGCGACTAGTAAATTCTGATAAGTTAGGTCTGTATAAAATCGTTTTCTTTCTTTCTGTCTGTCAGCGATATGTTGTCTCCTTTGCGTGACTTCCAATCCGACCTAGTACACAACATATACAACTCTATTTCTCTACAGGCTATATATATGAAATTCCTCTCATCTGTTAGCCATATGCTGTCTCCTTTGCGTGACTTCCAATCCGACCTGGTACACAGCATATGCAACATTCTACTTCTCAACCCCTCTGAAACAATAAGTAATAGAATTTTGAATCTATCCTCTCTCTGAATGGTTGTCTGCTCACCCAGTGTAAGGAGTACTCTGGAAGTTCTTGATGGCTGGGGCATATCAGGAAGCGGGAAACATGTTCTAGTACACTTAAAATTGAACACATATAGATTGTCTGTAGATCTCGCTGCTCGATTTAGGTGGACAACAATATCCCTGGTTGTAGTTAGTTAAATGGTCATAAGAAAATTTTATTTAAGAATTAGGGCCAATCATGATAATAAAGTTATAATTAGATATATGCATGTATCATATCATTGGTAAATTGTCAAAAATATTGTCACAAATTTTTCGTGTTTAAGTGGACCACAATACTGGCAATCGATCAGACGAAGATGTGAAGATAAGGGTCCTGACAAGTAGAATAAGACTGTCAAACAACTTTGACCCCAGCATCACAAAATGAGCTATAGTGGTTAAGTTTTGGTTTGTCAAATTATTTTAATTTGAATTTTATTTTTACTTTTATGTTAATTTTATTTTTATTTTTATTATTTTTATTGTCTCAATTTTTACTTCATTTTAATTTTCCACAATTAAATTTTTTGGTTTTTTAAAATTTTTTATTTTTTATTTTTTATTTTATTTTGTACGAAATTATTTTTTAATTAAAATAATCCTCAAAAGTTTTTTTTTTTAAAAAAACTTAATTGTGTTGGAATTTGCCAAATACTGGGTAGTTATCAGGTAAATTAGGTAATTGTGGGTAAATAAGGAGTTTACTGCCGGAATCTCCTCATTCACGAGATTCCGGCCGCAAACCAATTCCCAAATCCTCTCAACCTTCAAAAAAATTTCGTTCGAGTTTTGAAAATCCGCGTCAACCATCATGTAGGTAACAAGTTCTAGATCACAAATATGTATTTTATTGCATCATTCACCGTGTAAATTGATCGGAAATCGGAAAAACAGTTCCGATGGAGCTTACGGCCGTATGCTTGGGCCGTAAACTCCGTCTAGGCCATAAATCGGTGTTATTTATCTGTTAATCATACATTCATATGCATCTGTTGAAGTATTGTTTATCAATTAGCAGTGTTTGTGTGATTTTCAGAATTTTTGCGAGAATATGTTAATAGGCCGTAAACTCCTCTTAGGCCGTGAACTTGGAGTTTACGGCCCAAGAACCTTTGGTTTACTGTCCTCGAAAATTAACTTAAACCAATTAGTCATTTTTTTTGTGTAATGTGTTTGCCATGGTTCTTAGGCCGTAAATTTCGAGTTTACGGCCCAAGAACAAAATGTTTATTGCCCTGAAAATAAATTGAATCGGGTGTTTGTTGCCTTAATCTCGACCGTGAACTCAGTTTTTCAAGTCAATTTTTCAAGTCAATTTTTCAAGTAAATTTTTGTTTTGATCATTTTCTTAAATAAAATATTCTTTGGGTCAAAATAAAAATTTAATTTTTTATTTTGTATATCATTTTTCTCATAGTTTGTGGTTGAGTGCAGAAAATGACAAATTTGAAGTTTGCAGATATGCACAATCTCGCCATTGTGCTATGCAGATCCTCCGGCTATTCACTCAGACATGCGCTCGATGATTCACCGATTGCAGGAATGCTGTTTGGCGTCTGCCATCACTGTAAACCCGGTCGTGTATCAGAACCTGATCAGAGAATTTTGGGCGACCGCTAGAACAAACATGGATGATGACGGTAACTTCACGGTGAAAGCTAAGGTTCAAGGACGTGAGATTGTAATCAATGAAGGCTTCATCCGAGAGGCGCTGCTTATCGATGATCAACCTAATTTCCCGACGGAAATTGGAATTGAAGATACTCAACGAATTCTCCGAATGATGAGCTATGAAGGAACTTCACCTCCAACTCTGAAAAAGCTACTGCATCCGTATTGGAGGTTCCTGGCACATGTGTTCATCAGTTGTGTCTCGGGTAGAAGGTCAGGAGCGGATGAGATTTCACAACGCACAACTGGTGCTCTCGTCTCTCTTGCTGCTGGTGTGAGGTTTAATTTTTCAAAATACATCTTGGAAGAGTTCGTCATCAACATCAGAGCCTCGACTCGAGACACCTTCCTGTTATATCCTCGTTTTATCCAGTTGTTTATCGATATTAAATTTCCAGATGTGAGGAAGGAAGGAGAAACTCTTGATATGAAGTCTTTGGGTTCTCACACGGTGGGACTCATCAAGCAAAACCGCAGAGGCAAAGTTTTTTTCAGGGGTTGTATCCACTAGAGAAGTTCGGGAAGTTCACGGAGTTAGATGAACCCACAGAATCATATGGTTCATCTGAACAAACCTCGTATGAGCCGGCGTCTGTTGAAAAGTCGTCTCCAAACAACGTTGTCATTGATATTTCTGAGGATGAGGGAACTGCGAAAGAAGATACACCAACTCCTGATGCTCAAGAAGCTTCAGAACATGAAAAGGGGTTAGTTCATATTCAAGACGATGCGGAAATGAATGTTGATATGGGAGAGAATATTGGGGAAGACAAGAATGACTCTTTCAGTGATCTTGACCTCACACGTTTCGATCATGATGATATTGTTGCTTCCTTGCCTAGCAGCACAAATGTGGTATCACACGAGAACCTTGATACCATTTTCAACAATGTCGATGCCGTTGTTCCTCCAAAAACTGAGACAAGGAAGTCAAGTGACACTTTTGAAACTGAAACTCCAACATCATGGCAAATGGTGATCGTTTCAATTCCTATGGAGATAGTTGCGGGATGTTCCCCTCATGTATCTGTTTCTCCTACAACTGAGCCGTTTGTGAGTGTTTTTACTCCAGGGTCTGACCAACCTCCGTCTAAGAGGCAAAGAAGAGATGTGAGATAATCCGAGCAGATAGCAAGTTTAATTAGCGGCCTTCCAACACCACCTGTTACTGCTGCTACCACTAGACTTACAACAACTAAGATGTTTGCAACAGGTTCAAGCCCAACATTTAATGTTGGTGGTCCCTCTGCTCCACCCGGTTTCTCAACTCCAAGATATAATCGTGATGATGCGTCCGAGAGGTTGGCTTTGCATATGGCTGAAGAACAACTTCTAACGCCAAATCCTCGAGGAAAGGGTGTTTCTATTGGAGAAGGTGGTTATAGGGGCGATAACCTAACCTTTTCTGGTCTACAAAAGGAAATTTCAGTTCTAAGCCAAAAGAATATTGAGCTAGACATTCAAGTGACGAAACTTCGTGCTGAAAATGCTAAGCTTAGTATTCAAGTCTTCGAGTTGCAATATGATAAATCAAGTCTTGGGGTGCAAGTGGCTGAACTTACAAAAGATAAAAAGCTGAAGTCCAAGCAGATCTCTGATTTACAAGATCATTTCAACTTGCTAACTTCAAGCTATTTTGAACTGAAGAGGAAGCTTGAGGAAGACTTTGGAGACAAGTATCAAACATCCGTTGAAGAACACAAGATCAATCTTCATGTGCAAGCTTTCCCAGTTGATTTGACTGTCGTTCAATCATCTGGTGTTGCTAGTCGTGGTGATGATGCACCTCCTCAGGCTCCCCATGTGACATAAACCATACGTCGTGATCAAGAGGAAGAAGTGAAGAAAAGGCAACTACTATTCAAGAGGAACTCTAACCTAAATGTTTCTTAGGACGAACCGTTAATCACAATGACAAATCTTGAAGTGGTTCGGTTCCGAGATACTTTTGGGGATCGATCGGGAATTGCTTCTTGGGGATTCCATGATCCCCTTAAGATGTGGATTGTGATACGAAAGAGTGGTAACTCTGAGTTATACAGAGATAGCCATGATTTTAGTTCATTCACAAGGATTGATTTGATAGAGTTGTCTCGAGCTCCCTTCATCAATCTAATGAACAATCCACAAGTAACTCAATTCAAGCATTTCCTTGATGATCAAGTCAAAAAGGGGTTTCCTTCTATGCCAACTACAGAATCTGTGATTTTCGAACACCCAGATGTTTTTGATCGCTCAACCGACAAGCCATTGCAAGTGGTAATGTGGCCCGCGACCAAACAGGTTAAACAATTTCCGGTGCTTCAAGTTTATCAGGATGGTTCTCTTGGTTCGTTGGAGTGTTGGGTTTTTGACGAGATCACCTCTGGTGCAGTCCTTAAGCTCAAAAATGGATGCATCAGACTCTATGATCGAAGAGACCTGTTGCAATTTCGGAAGTGGGATATTCATTATCTCAGCAACTTTCAAATCAAGGTTGTTGAAGATATCTATGAAGACGGTGCGAAAGCGTATACGACGATGGTTGCAGAAATTCTGAATAAACGCATGTGGAACGGAGCTATGGGGCAGATGGATGTTATGATAGTCAAAAAAGGATGACCTTGGGCTAGTCCAAACCAAGGGGAGATTGAAGGGCTTAGAATAGTGGTTTGGTCTAGGTTTTGCAGTTAATGATAGGGGTGTGTTTGTAATTAGCTTTTAATGTCAGTTTACGGTTGTAATTGAGTTTACGGCCGTAAACACCTTACGACCGTAAACTCCTCATGGTCTCGGGTGTATATATAGTGGGTTGTGTCGGACGATTTTGGTTGTTGATGCCTTTTGTATTCACGGTTCCCACCAAGTTGTATCAGATGTTTAAAGCTATAAAATGTATGCAAGCTTGGTTTGTTACTTATTTGCGTATTAATTCGTTTTGTGTGATTGTTGTTTGCTTTTGATCTCTGGTAAGATCCGTTTTTAGACCTTACAATAATTACCCTGAATAAAATTATTTAAGAAGGCTACAATCCATATTTAGCTTCATGATGTGTAAAGGGATGCCGTAAACACACCATAAAGTTATTTAGGTAGACAAAAACCTTTTGCCAATTTCGATCACCACGAAATTCCTAGATCTTTGAGATTCATTGACTATCAATGACATGTTAATCTTGAATTATGTTCATCTCAAATTCAATGACGGGGTCGTCGCGGATCACTGAACAAATTGTGAGTTGTCCATACAAAATGTAACAACCCAAAAATATAGACCAAAAATTTCGCTTTAAATCGGTAATAAAAACCATCAATATCATCAATCACATAAAAATCATAGTCATGTATCTCAAAAACATCATCATATCTGTCAATGTATCAAAATCATATATCATAAATCAGAGTGAATCCTCCCAGGCTAAAAACAGTGGTATGTGCCATGCAGTCATCCCGAGCTCTTCCCCTTACTAGCGGAAGTACCTGAAACCAAAACTGAAAACTGTAAGCACAAAGCTTAGTAAGTCTCCCCAACTACCACATACCATACACATAAACATATCTTGGGCCCCGCCCCTACTACATCGATTCAAGCTCGACATCGGCTTTCCCGGCATCGGGCTACGCCCGACAACGAACCTTATTCGGCATCGGGCCTCGTCCGACATCGAGCCTCTCCCGACATCGAGAAAATCTCAGAATACATAAGAGCATAATCAATAATACACATAAAACTAAGCACATAACATTAACACTTAAACATTCCTCAGGCCCCGCCCGACATCGGACCATAATCCGGTAACATACTAACATTCCTCGGGATCGCCGTGGCATCGAACCGAAGTTCGAAAACATACAATACAAACACATGCAAGAATCACACAGACATCAAGCATACAAGCATTCCTCAGGACCTCCCGGACATCGGATCAAAATCCAGAAAAGCATATAATCATACATCGGGCCCCGCCCGACATCGAACCATAGTCCGAAACTACTACTAGCTAAACGGGCCGACCTTGGTGCCTTAGACTCGTTCCTACTGGAGGAAACTCACCTCGAATGCTAGTTGTGAAATCTCATGTGAGGAATCTATGACTGTTGCTCCGACGACTCCCCGACTATCAATTTCACAATAGCACTTAATCAAAATCTAATAATCCCTCTTAAGGTAAAATAACCATTTTACCCCTGGTCAAAGTCGACATACTGGTCAAAGTCAAAGTCAAGGTCAACTTCTAGTCAACTCAACTCGGCGAGTTCCTATACTACTCATACTCGTGGTCAACCGAGTCAACTCGTCGAGTCCCTTCACAGACTCGTTGAGTTCTGCCTGGCATACAATCGGGACAACCCGACTTTAACTCGTCGAGTCCCTTCCTGGACTCGCCGAGTTCCCCTGTCTGTTTGGGCTATCTTAATGGATTAAGCTCCTACACTTCATATCCAAGCTTCATACTTCACATAAACCCTGAAAATGTCCTTTTAAGGGCAAAGTTTCTGACTTTACCCATTAATACCACTTCTTGAAGGGTTTAGCTCAAACCCTAATTCCTTGGGACTTAGAACTTGGTCCCTAAACAATCTATACACCAAACTAAAGCTTACAACCTTAGATCTATACCCCTAACACTATTTGGACACGTAAAGTTCCCACCTTTTCCCCACACGCATGGCCTTTTGGGGCTAAAAAGGCCAATATGATACTCTATGGCTTGCATGGGGGCTCTAATGTCATAAAGTTTGCACCTTTATGTCATAACAACCCCTCTAGGTCCTAGATCTGGAAGAATACCCACTTGGGTCGATCATTCTCCAAAAGTTATCAATATTGGACCAAAAACCCACATAAAGAGGACATAAAGAGATTTAATGAACCAATAGCCAAGATAGAAACTTGATTACTAGAAAATTTAGCAAATGGAGTGTAGCTTCTGGATCTACTATTTCCTTCTTGATCCCTCTATCTTCTTATTCTTCCACAAGCTTCGAAAGCACACAAGGATCACTCAAAATGGCTCACACTCTCAAAGAAAGCTTTAGCGTTTTATGGATTAGGGTCTGGGACAAGGAGGCTGGAAATGAGGCCAAAGGGTGGGGGTTAAGGAGCTTAAATAGGGTGCAAAACCCCAAAATTAGGGTTTCACTATGGCCGAGCTACTCGTCGAGTCTATGGCTCTTGACTCGTTGAGCAGATAGCTCAAACTCCACACATAATAAACCCTCTACTTGACGAGTTAAGGCCACCAACTTGTCGAGTTCCTCTTTAAAAATAATTAAATAAATGAGTTAAATGCATACCAGGGACCAGGCGTTACACAAAATTATGTGGTCCCCAGCTCAAGTTACGCTTGAGAGTCGCGAGTTCCACATCATTCTCTACTTATACTCTCGAATTGACATGTCGGTTAACCACACGAGCTCCATCAACAAGTTATAAAGAGAATGTGCAACTTTTATGGAGAACATAAGATTCACATTAAATAGATTGTGAATTAACCATGCAAAATCGAATGGTCCTATGCTCAAGTTACGCTTGAGATTCGCGAGTTTCATATCATTCTCAACTATATTCTAGATTGATGTGTCAGTTGGCCACACGAGCTCTATCTATAAAGAAAATGTGCAATTTTCATGGATAACATTAGATTCATATTCTATTAGTAAAAACAAGATTTTGTTTTATACTTGTACTGATAATACTTTTAGATTGACCAGTATCACTATCAAACCCTTTCGGTAACTCCACTTTAAAAATGCAATAGGGCGGTGAGGGTGGTAAGCACGAAGCATATTAAAAACCGCTCTCATTAGGATTCATAGAGACCTCATTAAATCTCTACACCATAATGGGTGGGCCTAGTTGTGGTAAGACTGTGTAACATCCCAAGTTCGGAAGCAAAAAGTTAAAGGGTGCTAAGTGTAAATTAAGGGAGCTACTCGACGAGTAGGTATGCTACTCGTCAAGTCGGAGCGGGATTTGATCGCGGGTTAAGTGGCCAACTCGCCGATTTGGAAGATGTACTCGACGAGTTGGTGATGGAATGAGAAAACCCTAATCCCGAGGGTTGCACCCTATTTAAAGGACTTTATGTCCTTCTCCCAACCTCCTATTCCCCCTGAGAGTTCCAGAAAACCCTAATTTTCGTGTGAGACTTAATTGTTGAGGAAATTGGAGCTTGGAAGATGAATTTGGTGTAAGGAGCTTGAGGAATTAGAGGATAGCATCAAGGTTGTGTAGACCTGGGATCTACATCAGTTTGGGCACCTCTCAGAGGTAAGGAGCCATTATCTTAAGTTATTTCCTTTTTGGATCATCCTTGGTGGTTGATTTGGAGTTCCTTAGCTTGTTTGAGATCTATTTCGGGTTTGGAGTTTAGATCCGAGGTTGCTACTCCAGATCTAGGCTTGTGATGGTCCAAAATGTCATAAAGCTTATGTTTAAGAGTTATTGGTGAAGCCCCCTAGTCCTTAACCCTAGCCCTAGTGTGTTTTGGGCCTATATCTCCTTGGTTTCACGTAAAGTTTGCAACTTTATGTGAGGGTTAGACTGTAGAAGAGTGGATCTATGGATTGGAGCCCCTGCATGGCTCGAAAAGCCACTATATGGATTGAGAACTGGAGAGACTCGACGAGTCACATGGGTGTACTCGACGAGTTGTATGAACATGTGCATGGACTCGACAAGTTGGAAGAACAACTCGGCGAGTCTGTTGAAGATTGCCTTGGACTCGGAGAGTCTGCTCTTGGACTCGACGAGTCTGGTCGCAGAACCCAACCTCTTTTGGTTAAAGCTTTGGATTAGTGAGTCGGTTGGCGACTTAGTGAGTTGGACAGGATGGAATTCCGAGATCGTTGAACTCGACGAGTCTTGGGGCGACTCGGCGAGTTGAGTCATGTTATGGGAGTTTTCTGGGTATAAGAACTCGACGATTCGACGGGTTGACTCGGCGAGTAGCGTCAACCAAGAAGGTTGACTTTGACTGAGGACTTTGACTTTGACCAAGAGTTGACCAGTTTGACTTCCAAGGGTATTTTGGTAAATTTGGTATTTATGGAATTGGTTCTTGGTAGTGTTCTGTGGTGAAGTTCGTGTCGGTGGTCGGAGCAGTTGGGTCTTATCTCTTCAGTCGACAATTACAGGTGAGTTATCCTCACTATATCGACAGGGTCTACGGCACCAAGGTCGGCCCTTTGTCGGATGGAAATCTAGGTATTGTTTGTTATGTTATTGCTTTGCTAGATCTGCATCCTGGTATTTAGGATGATGTTATGTTAGTGACCTGGTTTAAGGTTGGTACCCGGTATATAGTGTAATGTTATGCTAGTGACCGGTTAGGTTGGAATCCTGGTTAGGATGTTGATATGCTATGTGATTTGTTAGACTGTTTGTTTGGTTAAGGATTTGTTACGTGATTAATTGTTTTATGTGCACATGGTTGTTTGACGGGGGTTGGGTTGAGGAGGGTTCTGCTTTGTGCTGTAGGCCAACATACCCAGGGCGGTCCGGATATTTTGAAGGGCCAACGAGCGGTCCGGATAGGCTGAAGGCCCCAAAAGGGCGGACCAGACGTGCCGAGGCTTGGAGAGTGGACCAGGCCGACTAAAGGCCCGGTGTGGGTGGACCAGTCATACTGTAGACTCAGAGTGTGGACCAGGTGGATTGAAGGCCCGGTGCGGGCGGACCAATCACACTGTAGACTTGATGTACATGGCTAGACTCGGAGGGTGGACCAGGAGGACTGAAGGCCCGGTGCGGGCGGACCAGTCACACATTAGACCCGATGTGCATGACTGTTCTATTTGTGATATGTTATGAGTATGTTTATGTGTGGTTGGTATTTTGTGGGTAACTCACTAAGCTTTCGGGCTTACAGTTCAGTGTATTGTTTCAGGTACTTTAGGAGACCGTGGCAAGGCGAAGGCGTGATCGTATCGCTCCTCATGTTTTATTATTTATGCGATATGGTTCTGGGGGATACTCTGATGTTTAAACTGTTTTGAAGACAAGATGTATGAACTTAATGGTTTTTGAATGAATTAAAATGTTTTAATTTGGCTCAAATTTTATGGGTGTTACAGACTGATAATGTCAACATTTTAAACATGCGAGGGCGCATGTTGTAACTATTTTATACATATAGTTAGGGATGAGCAGCGTAACTAGGTACCCACTTTCGGAACCGGAACTACCTTGGGCGGTTCTGGTTCCGGTTCTTATTTTTACGGAACTGCCACCCGCAGGGTACCCGCCAGAACTGGTATATATATATATATATATATATATATATATATATATATATATATATATATATATATATATATATATATATATATATATATATATATCATAATCACATATTTTATACAGTATCACGAATAACATCATATAAAATTTTAGAACTTTTAGAATTTTATTTTGAACCTTTAGAGGTTTTAAGAAATATGCACAAATTTTTTCGTCATGATTTCAAGATAATAATATTTTATAATCATCATTTTTAATACGAAGCAAATTACATATTGGTGTTGTCGATAACTTTCTTGTAAGTTTACAATAGACAACTTTTATAAGTGTTAAAAATTCAACAAATTTAATGAACCGTGTACCTGGTATTGGAACCACTACCCGTCGGTTTCGGTTCCGATTCCGACATTTTAGGAACCGCCGGTTTTGGTTCCGGTTCCGATTCCAAAAAATTAGGGCGGGTACCCGTCTACGCTCATCCCTACATATAGTAGATACAATTATATATATATATATATATATATATATATATATATATATATATATATATATATATATATATATATATATATATATATATATATATATAAAGGGTAAATTTAAAACTCTTTAAATTTAGTTGTTTATTATTAATTCTAATTAATTTGCGAGGATGCAATGTAATAATTAATAAATCATAAGGGGTTAATATTCTAATTTATAAATCTTTATTATAAATAATATTAAATATTTAAATTCACTATTTAAATAATAAATAAATATTTAAATTCAAATAATCATATTTAAATAATATTTATTATTTTCCAGATTTAAAACATTTTAAATTGGGTAATTATCCATATTTAAAAGGTCTTCAAATTTGAAAAATGAAAAGAAAAGGGGAACCCTAATACGGGTTGCTCATGTCGTGAGCATAAGTCCCTCACGGTAAGCTGCGATAAAGGGTTTTTCAATTTCGAATTTTCGAATTTTTCTTCTTTTATTCGATTTTAAACAAGCATTTACAAAAAAAAATATGGAGTAAGGGTGCTAGTAATTATGAACCAATGGCTCAAATACCATTGTTGACATTTCTTAGCATCAAATACACTTTAAACTAGGTAGCGGAAAAATCGAAACTACGATATACCTAAGTGTACATATAATCTGTAGATCTATGGTTTCACACTAATTACATATACCCTATGAAAACGAAAATACAAAGAAGAATCACATATATCTTTTGCAGTCAAAGACCTTCTTGCACGAGTTCTCGTGCATGTCACCTTGTTTGGATGTAAAAGAGCCAAACCAAAATCTCTCTCTTGGTTCACACCCAATGAACTCAAAGGAGTAGAATAAAAAAATAACTAGGAGGAGAGACAAACTACAAGGAGTGTTCGTCCACAAAGAGGAAGAAAGAAAGACAAAAATTCAAACCAAGAATGAGCAAAAAAGAATGAATCCCTAAGACCCTATTTATAATCTTTGATACCTTCCAAAATCCTCAAGCCCATGTAGGATGGATAACCCTAAGAATGAAATTTCATGCTAAGGGAATCTTCATCCACCACCATTCTTTCAAAGGTTTTGGAATATTCCTGATTAATTAACTATTGACTATTTGATATTCAACCATTTTATTAATTAATTCTCAAATGGTTTTTCCAATTAGTTTCTAATTAATTATTAAACCATAATAATTAATAAACTAACTCGTTGTTTATTTATTCCACTTAATTTAAGTTTTGAGGACAACCCAAAATGACTCTGCTTTTATTAAAAATATCACCAATAATTAATTAATTACCTTGAACAAATTTCCAATAAAGAGAACATACCTATCCGTTTGGGATTAATTATAATGGCGTAATGAAAAAAAAAATATTGGTCTATTATCAAGTACAAATAAAAAATGAATGATAAAAAAAAAACTACTAATTGTCATTTTATAACCCTACAAATAAATCAAAGTTAACCAAATGAATGTTTTTATAATGCGTAGTCTCCCTTCCATTAATTTTGGTGGAAAGTATAATGGTAATCGCTGTCCTCTTAAATTCAATTTATATATTATCTTTGAGCATATATAATTTGATTTTGAGGATACTATACTTATATTTACCTTTCTAAAAGGATTAGACTAAAACATGTAAATAATAAGCGAGCATCTTTTTGCAAAATTCGGAGTGCAGATCTTATATTTCATTCTTCGTTTGCTAAATCAAAAGTTCCGATTAACAGTTTTCTGAATTAATCGTAAAACTGAAATCAGGGAGCTTATTAGGTTTTTTTTTCCCATTCTATTAATCTATTCAAATTTTTTTATCTTTTGTTGTTTGTATAAATATCATCGTTGCATTTGTAACTCGCTACTGGATACGGCTGTCCGCATCGCCGACTCACCGAGTCCCTATCGACGAACAAAACCCGGGATATAAGTATAAACTGCAGTTGTCAGCGATTACCTCACTACAATACTACCTGAAAAGATCTTCATCTTCTTCATTTCTCCCAATCCGCACACACGAATTGTTGAATCGATTGACAAATCTAAGAACCGATCATGGGGCACGGTATATTCGGATTTAATTTAGAAAAAATAACCCTAATTTACGATCAACATATAAGGATCGCAATCAAAACACAAAAGCTTGTGTGCACGAATGGCGATAATTAATCTTACTAATCTAACTCTTTGTGTTTGCTCACAGGTGATAAAAGTGGGAGACCTAGCAAGAAGCACAAGTCATCAACCAAGGTTGTTCACAAAAAGAATTTGTTATTTGTTATTATCACCATTCGATTTTATTATTTTTGGGTAGGGGACTTGTTTCATTGTGTTTGATGAACTGTCAACTGAACCTAGGCTGCTCATACGAAAAAAATCTGAACTAGACTTGCTCTGTCACTATGTTTGATGCATTGATAACTGAACTAGGGTATCTCATTATCAACGAACATTCAGATTATACTTCAAGTTTCACGGGAAAAACAGAGATGTACTCTAAAGTCAATAAAACATTTCCTACAAAGATTGGGTAAACCTAATGGGCTAATGTATGTGTGTTATGACACAGGAGGACTATAAAGCTGCAGCTTTTGAAGAGGAGGATGCATATTATGTTGAAGAATTTGGTGACGATGATCGTGATGGTATTTTTATCTAATTAGTATTAATACGGATTCTATATCCTCCTTGAGGCAATCTCAATGAATGTTTTCTTGGTTTCTTTAAGGTGATGGAGAAGGAAAAAAGAGAGATTTTACTAAATTGGAACTTAAAGCAGATCATGTCAATCGACCATTATGGGCATGTGCAGATGGCCGGATCTTTCTTGAAACCTTCTCTCCATTGTATAAACAAGCTTATGATTTTCTAATTGCAATTGCAGAACCTGTCTGCAGGTAATATACATCTGCATCTCAACTAATAGCTCATATGGTTTCGAGCATAAAATCTGAGATCTTTCATGTTTGGGGTGTTTGTGCTTATAGGCCAGAGTCGATGCATGAGTACAACCTGACTCCCCACTCACTCTATGCAGCTGTCTCAGTGGGTCTAGAAACTGAAACCATCATATCTGTTTTGAACAAGCTTTCAAAGACCAAGCTTCCTAAGGAGATGATTGATTTCATTCATGCCTCAACATCCAATTATGGAAAAGTAAAGCTTGTACTGAAAAAGAATCGTTACCTAGTTGAATCTCCTTTCCCAGAGGCAAGACTTCTCATCTTTTTTCTTAATCTTTAAACAACAGATTGTGGATATTCAAATATTCAATTGTTAATTTTGTAATTTGATTGGTGCATACAGGTATTAAAGAGATTGTTAAGTGATGAAGTCATATCTCGAGCGAGGATTTCAAACGAGGTTATAGATTTTCTTTTTAGCTAATGTTATTCCTCTTTTTATGGTGTGTTATACGAGGGATTGATCTTGACTCTGTATATTCTCACATTCAGGGAGACGATGGCTTTGCTGTTAGTAGATCAGTAGGTGAAATTGATGGTAGACATGAGGAACTGCTAACAGAAGCACAGTTGGCAGCTGCAGCTGAAGAAAAAGAAGCTCATTCATTTGAAATTGACCCCGGTCAGGTATATGATATGTAGTATCAGTGTCTGATGAAGCTCATCTTATTTTATATCACTTTAAATGATCGAAGAGTGGTTTTTAGAATTACTGCATCATTATTTTAAAAAAATTACTTGACAGGTTGAAAATGTAAAGCAGCGGTGCTTGCCAAATGCTTTAAACTATCCCATGTTGGAGGAGTATGATTTTCGCAATGATACTGTGAGTTATCTCTCATACTTCTATCACATATTTCTTGGTTCATTTAGCAATGAGATTTGTAGGGGTTGTTTCTTCTTTTTCCCATTAAGTCATGTATGGGCAATGATCTCTGTCTGGATAAAGTGTTGTATGTTTCTTTTCTCTAGACTTGATAAACCATCTGAATGAGGCTAAATGATCATTTTCCCGTTACATTTCACAATCTGTTTCATTTTCTAACAACAAAAGGTTGGTGTCTTAATACATTAAGACAGGTTTTTTGGCTTAACCCATTAAGCCAACAAGAAACAGTCATGTATAGCTGTCCAGATTAAGAGCTTAACCCATAAAGGTCATTAAGTCAAAAAGAAACAACTCCATAGTCTCTTCTACAATTGATAATTACTCATAAGCAAATTGCAGATAAATCCGGATCTTGAGATGGAATTAAAGCCTCAAGCACAACCACGACCTTATCAAGAGAAGAGTCTCAGTAAGATGTTTGGAAATGGTAAGACACCTCACAACCCCTCAAAAACACTGATTGTAAAAACTTGTTAACATTTGTTGAGAGAGTTTTTTGTTTTTTTTTAATCTCCTGATGTTGATGTTGCAGGAAGAGCAAGGTCTGGGATCATTGTGTTGCCTTGTGGTGCTGGAAAGTCTTTAGTTGGTGTTTCTGCAGCCTGCAGGATTAAGAAGAGTTGCCTTTGTTTAGCAACAAATGCTGTTTCTGTTGACCAATGGGCTTTTCAGTTCAAGTTGTGGTCAAACATTCGTGATGATCATATATGTAGGTTTACATCTGATAGTAAAGAAAGGTTTCGTGGAAATGCTGGAGTTGTTGTCACCACATATAACATGGTTGCTTTTGGTGGTAAAAGATCTGAAGAGTCTGAAAAAATCATTGAAGAAATAAGAAATAGAGAATGGGGTTTGCTACTCATGGACGAGGTACATACACATACACTTTTTGAATAAACAAGACTAAATGACCATTTTACCCTTATATTCCAAAAAAACAAAAACAAATTTCAGGTGCACGTGGTGCCTGCACATATGTTTCGTAAAGTCATTAGCATCACTAAATCTCACTGCAAGCTTGGGCTTACTGGTATATATATGCTTCTGAAATACTAAGGAGTTAATGTTCTTTTGTTCTGAGGTGGGAGTTTTTTTTATATTATATTTTTATTGTTTTGTAGCTACACTTGTTAGAGAGGATGAAAGGATTACGGATTTGAATTTTCTTATCGGTCCGAAATTATACGAGGCAAATTGGTTGGATTTGGTTAAAGGAGGATTCATTGCAAACGTGCAATGTGCTGAAGTGTGGTGTCCAATGACAAAAGAGTTTTTTGCTGAATATCTGAAGAAGGAAAATTCCAAGAAGAAACAGGTATGTATGTATGATGTTATTAGAATAAATAATAATAGTAGCAGTTGATAATTGTGTATGATGTGGTTTGATTTGCACTTTGCAGGCATTATATGTGATGAACCCTAACAAGTTTAGGGCTTGTGAGTTTCTTATTCGGTTCCATGAAGAGCAACGTGGGGATAAGATTATTGTTTTTGCTGACAATCTTTTTGCACTCACGGAATATGCAATGAAGCTCCATAAACCAATGATTTATGGTGCCACAAGGTCCATATATATTTTTGACTACAAAAGAAAAAGAAAAAAAGGCAACCTTTTATCTTTGTTGAATTGAAAAAGTTAATATTTTTGATGTGCAGCCATATTGAAAGGACAAAGATACTGGAGGCTTTCAAAACCAGCAAGACTGTCAACACTGTATTCCTGTCAAAGGTAATGAAATGAATGTTCCAAAAAAATAAAAATATGTTTGTTTGTTTCATGTGTCGACTTTTATTTTTAAAATTTTGTGTTTGTTTGTTGTAGGTGGGAGATAATTCAATAGATATTCCGGAGGCAAATGTAATAATTCAAATTTCATCACATGCTGGTTCCAGACGTCAAGAAGCCCAACGTCTTGGGCGTATTCTCAGGGCTAAGGTTTTTTATTTTTTTAAAAAAAAATTTATTAATTAATTTCTTTTCTATAAATTTTACTTTATTATTGTATTCTGTGGATGTGGAGTGTAGGGTCGTCTGCAGGATAGAATGGCAGGTGGAAAAGAGGAATATAACGCCTTCTTCTACTCCCTAGTATCTACAGATACACAGGTAGGTAGTATATCATATTATTGAAAAACGTATTATAAATCGATGGCTAATCTGACAAACACAATGTATAATGATGCAGGAGATGTACTACTCAACTAAGAGGCAGCAGTTTTTGATCGATCAAGGGTATAGTTTTAAGGTAATTCATTAGTTAGTGTTTTATTCAAAAGAAAAAGAAAAGGGAGATTAATATATATATAAATAATATTACTGTGGTTTTGATTGATGTGAACAGGTGATAACAAGTCTGCCTCCACCAGACACTGGGGCAGAGTTGAGCTATCATCGTCTGGAAGACCAGCTTTCTCTTCTTTCAAATGTGTGTTGGCTTCTAATCTTTTGTTTGTATACTGTTGATACATATGATATGATAAGATATAATGATATATGTATATTGTAGGTGTTAAATGCTGGGGATGATAAGCTAGGGTTGGAAATACTTGAAGATGATACAGATGACATTGCACTACAGAAGGCTCGTGCACGACGTATGATGGGGTCCATGAGTGCCATGTCAGGAGCTAAAGGAATGCTCTATCATGAGTTCAGGTTGGTTTCATGGCCTTTTTTAATAAAAAAAAAAAAATTGTGTGTGTGTGTGTGTGTGTGTGATATAATAAGTGGTGTGTTTGGGTGGTTTGCAGGAGTGGACAAAAGGGAGGTTTTGGAAAGAGCAAGCCTAAGGATCCGGCAAAGAGACATACACTATTTAAGAAACGTTTTGTATAACTGCAGGCAGGCTTGTTTTATTGTTCTGACTTTTGAGTGCAAAAAGCCATACCAAATGAGTCCGTGGCCTACAAACATGCCATGGTGACATAAATTGTAATGCCCCAAACCAAAACTACATCTACTTAACAAAAACAAAAAAAAAAACTTGTTTTTTTTTCTGTAAAGAAATATGAACGCATGGAAGGAACTGTACACACACTATACTTATTATATTGGTTTTGTTTGTGTTGACAATGGCATATTGGCATGCTTCACTGCCAATCCATTTGAGTACTTACTGTATTTCATAAAACTCTACAAAGATTTTGATTTTGTATTGTTTGGACTGTTTAATTGGTTTCAAGTCAAAAAAAATAATAACACTTCTGAATGGGTAAGTGAAGTCTACCATGTCGGGAGATATAGAGGAGTTTTACTTTGAAGGACTTTTATACATGACTCCAAGGTTATCAAGACATTAGTTTCATTCTGTTGCAAAACAATTCTAGTAGCAAATTCATATTTTTATCGTCATTGGAGAATTAGCATTTAAAACAACTCAACTAATAAGATGCTTATGCCAAACTGATCCAAATCCTTTGGCAAAATCAATCCTCTTTTCTAACAAAGCCACTTTAACTTACCAATTTATCTATTTCTATTTGCTTGATTTTTAACCAAAAACATTAACCAATTTCAGGTCTCGTGGTTTATTCTGATTATCAACAAGCTCAGAATTTGGCCTATAAATATTGCATATTGACTAGCCGCATCAAAAATACCAAAAAAAAAAAAAAAATGATGTGTGACAAGTGTCAGGAACCAAGAGATTATATAGTATAAAAAACCACCTTAATCAATAAAAATACTATTCTTCAGCCACTCTTTCATGTTGAAGAATTTAATTTCCAGCCTACTGATGATACAACATCTAGTTCAAAATATATTGACTAGAAACAATCATACAAACAAGGGAAAAAAAGAAAAAAAAAATCCAAACCACCCATAGCCTAGGATCCCTGTGTCTTGTGTTCAATGGTGTCCTTGTTATCTCTCCAAACAGCCAACACCTCATCAGTTCTAAACCTCTGAGTAAAAGTGGATTCCTCAAGGGGAGTCGTACTTCCATGAGCAAAAGCAAGAAGACCCGTATAAGCAATCATAGCCCCATTATCAACACAATACCTATCATCAGTTGCAAACAAGTTCCCCCCTCTTTCACCACACATCACTCTCATCATCTCCTGCAACCTTTCATTACACCCAACACCACCAACAATCAAAACATCTTTCTTGTCACAGTGCGCCATAGCCCTTTCCGTAATCTCAACAAGCATCGCAAATAACGTCTCCTACAACATTTTCATCATGTCAAAAAACCACACATCTGTCTGTCCCCATTAAGTCAAAAACAAATACCTGCAACGAATAGCATAAATCTGCTGGAGTACAATCATTGTTTTTAAGCTTTTCTTCTGCTGTGGCTTCAATGTAGCTCAATATCCCACTAAAAGACACATCCATTCCTTTCACAACATAAGGAAGGTCTATGAACTTTTCTCCCTTCTTTGCAAGCTGAATCAACAAGAACAAGTGGACCCAATCATTGTAAAGTCAAATTCGATTGATTTCATAAATCATAATCATACCTGCTCAATGTTGTACCCTGGACTCGGATCATTTGATAGCATTAAAACCCTAGCAAACCTGTCCAAGCAGTTACCTATAGCTATATCGATTGTCTCCCCAAATATTCTGTATCTTCCCTCACTATATGCAATCACCTATTTATAAGCAAAAAATTCAAATCAGTTTTGATAATCATATGGGTCAAATACTCATGGAGTTACCTGTGTGTTTCCACCACTAACATAGAGGACAACAGGATCATCAGCCCCAGTGACGATTCTTCCCATCTCAATATGAGCAACACAGTGATTGACGCCTACAATTGGGATCTTCCATAGCTGTGAAAGAACGCGTACAACAATGGCGGAAACCTGCAAGGGTGCACCCATTCCTGGACCTTTTGTGTAACAAAGACAGTCGATGTCCTTTAATGTAATTTGAGCTGTTTCAAGGGCTTCTTTGATTAGGGGAAGGATATGTTGAAAATGGTGTTGGGCAGTTTCACGAGGGAGGAATCCTTGACCTGGTGGGGTGATGTAGGTGTGTCTTGGGTTTGATAAGATTGTGCCATCTAGAGTCACTACACCAACACCAATCTTGTTGGCTGATCCTTCAAATCCCAATGCTATCATTCTTTTCATCTCTGAAAAACACCAATCAATTCACAATTATGATTTCAACTAATGGTCTATCTGTCAATTATGAAGCATAAGAAAGAACCAAAAACAGAAAAAGGAAAGTTTGGTGATGTAAGTTGAGCGATATTTGATAGGTACAAACATGTGTTACTCTAGTTCGTTGGGGAATTTTATCAAACAGTTGGTGTTCATCAAAAAAGATAATCATTATCAGATCATCTCAAGTCTCAACATCACTTCATCTTCCCAACCAGCCAAGGTTCATCAGAAGCAAATATTTATCAACATAAAAGAGGGGTGACAGAAAATGAGAAAACTACCAGGTCAGACTATGGTTTCAATGGCGAAGAGCCATAAATAGCGACAAGCTACCTATATGCTAATGAAATATTTAGGGATAGGCATAAAAAAAAAATAAAAGATATCTCAACTATTATAGCAATTATAATCAAGAAAATAATCAAACAAAACATAATGCCGGCTAAATAGAGACTTCACAGTTCATAAGAAAGTAACAGGAAGGAACTTAGGAAGTATAATGATAAAAAAACAAACAAACCAGAACTCAAGAAGTATAAATGTATAATAGACATTGATCAGAACAGGAAGTATAATCATCAAAAGAAACTGCCAACAGGAAGGTCAAATACATGCCAAGTTGCCAACGCTAACACGGAGGCCATATACAGTATAATAGACATTAGATACATGCCAATCGGACCTGAAAGAAAGTGAAAAGACAGCAAAAAGAAAAAAAACTATTAGGAATAAACTTCCAATCGGACCTGAGTGGATGCGTGGTTGCCGGAAGTGAAGCTCTGAATGCCGGAGATGTCGCCGGAGAAAACGCCGTGGACGCCGGTGGGTTCGCCGGAGGTGGAGGCGTGGAGCAGAAGAAGGGCTTAGAGGTCGCAGGTGTAGAGGCGGGAGGTAGAAGCGTACTGATTTCTTATAACGTTAGCCCTAATTTCATTTATTCCCCTTTTTTCCTTTAAAAAAAATAGATAAAATAGTATTGTCGCTATTTGGGTCGTTTTCTGTCACTAACACTAAATAACCCCATAGTGGCGTACGGTAATTTGTCATAAATCTGTTACTAATCCGTTGCTAATACTAATGTATGCAAATTACGCATGCCTGTGGATCATAACTACACACTTTGAATTTTAGATATTAGGAGCAGGGGTGTGAAAACTTAATAAAATGTGTTTAAGCATCCTAATGAAGAAGCTGGAGGCACATGGAGCATCAAGACTCTTAATGGAGCATTTAGAGCCAACAATGAATTTTTCCGGTGGTTGAGGCTGAAAACGGGTTTCTTGAGAGGGAGAGAGATAGAGAGAGAGGAAGTGAGCATTTTTAATTTTAATTAACAAAAAACAGTAACATAAATAAAAAAAAAAACAAATATAAAGGATATAATAGTCTTTTTAAATATATAGAGACCAAATTACTAAAAAGATTCAAAATTAAATCACGGATACATTATTAAACTTTTTTGAACAAAAACCACAATTTTAGGTTCTCATTTCACCATTGGGTGGATTTTCAACAAAATATAATTATATCGAGTTCTACGTGTTATTCAATGTGACATTCAATATGACATAATTTGTTTACTTATACGTATTTATATCTATCGGTTGTTGGCATAACATCATCTATGATATCTAATATAACATAACTATGAAATTGAAATTTATTCTAATGGCATAATGAAAACTCGAAAAAAAAATGACAGTACATATAAAAGATAAATGGCCAAACAACAAAATGATTACTATTTTTGTATTTTATGACCCTTCAAATAATTATATATAGAAATTAAAACTAAACAAATGAATGACTTATAAAATATAATTATACAAATTTGGTTTATAAAATATAACTTTACAAATTATTATTTTATCAATTACATTAATTTGGTTAAAAGTAAGGCTTACAATATTCATTGTTATCCTCGTAATTTCAATTTTTATAATATCTTTGAGCATATATCATTTGATTTGGAGGGTACCGTGCCCGTGCTTAAACTTACAATTCTAGAAGGACTAAATTAAAACATGTACATAAGAAGCGGGTGTCTTTTGCAAAATTCGAAGTGCGGGATCTTAAATTTCATTCTCTCGTTTGCTAGATCAAAAGTTCCGATTAACCGTTTTCTGAATCAATCGTAAAACTGAAATCAGGAGAGCTTAGGGCTTTTTTCCCATTCTATTCAAATTTATTTTCTTTTGTTCCTTACTACATCGACTGCGAAAAAGTCGCCAATTCGATTTGGTATCTCATCGTTGCATTTCTAACTCGATCGGCTTTGAAAGGAATCGACAATGCCGTCCGGTGAAGAGCAGGTGCATTTGATGAAGCAGCGTCAGAGCTTCCGGAACCTATGGCACACAGATCTCATGAGCACCATGGCTGCCGATACTCCGTGTAATTTAGTCTATTTGACCCTCAATTTCCTTATAATTTCATCATATATCTGCTTAATTTTGTAAATTCGTTCTAATTCGTCTGACCTTTGTGTGTGTTTTGTGCTGTTCTAGATTGCTGCTTTGCTTTGTTCTGGTAAGATTCTTGCTCCGATCTTTGTTATTTAGATCTTTGATCTATTTTATTCTATTATCATTTGGCCAAATGTGATTGTTCTCAAAATTGTAGTCAATATGGTTAATTTGTAAATGCAATTCCGTGGAATACAAGAAAATAGAAAAGGAGAGAGATTCTGTCTGATGATTAAGAAGGACGACGAATCTCTCTTGTGTATGAAAAACGTTACAGAAAAGAAAACTAACCTAACGTCCATACACTCTGTTTGTTCCTACCAAATATAACTGATATTCAAACTAATAGTTACCGTTTAGTCCCTATACTATCTAAGTATGTCAAATATTTTGAAAAGATTATCCTCCAATCCTTCCTGTACTTGATATAACACAACACTAGGACACGAAAATCCAATCATAAGTTCATAATGAGACTTCAATTAGTGTCATATCATAATCCATGTATAAAATATACATACGATTCACAAAGGGCTAGAGATTAGATATACCTTATTTATTTATTGGAGCTTATATAAGTTGTTTTCATCCCATAAAATTAACCTCTCTAGAAATATCTCCTCTGGTTTAGACTTTAGATTGCATTGACAGTAACATGGTTTTGCATATATATACATCTTCTTAGAGGTCTCATTAAGTTCACAAAAATGGGTTTGGTGTCACTTGATGCAGTTATCATGCTTAATTTGTTTTTACAGGTCTTTAAAGTTTGTTAACTATTGAAATTATTGCATGCTGATATATAGGGGTTTAAGGTTGAGTTTGTTGTTGAATTCTAGTCCACTTCCCTCTATGAATCTTTTCATTGTCCTGTTAATTTGGCACCTACAATGATTGTGAATGTGTCATTAATTAACATCGTCTACTCTCTCATTGCGCATTATTAACATCCATAAGCCTTTAGCGACATCATTAATTATGATACTGGTGCTAAGATTAGTCTCTTTTTTACCCTTTTCTTTTCTTCTTGTATTTTGGTAAAGATATTTCATGTATTATATAATTAAACACTAATAATGGCAGCGGACCATGTGCGTCATACTTGCTTCGTAAGCGAGCTCTCTATGGTGACATGTCAAGGTAAACAAATGCTTAATTTCTCCATCACCCATGCAACCTCAAATTAAAGTATATGTATATTTAATTAATACATATATAATTATATATTTCTTGCATTTGCATGTTCCAGATATCGATGCTGTGGTGGATATATGCCCTGCAGTGGCAAGTGTGGAGAACGTAAATGTCCAAAATTTTGCCTTTGCGCAGAGGTATATATTCATATTCTATTTCTTAAAATCCTACGTATACGTACTCATGGATTATATATTAATTACAAATACACAATAAAAACACTTGTAGTTTTAACATGTTTTGTTCTTGTAAATTATTTATCGTGATCAGGTCTTCTTCTGCTTTGGGAACTCGGTAGCATCCACTCGCTTTATGCTGCAAGACGAGTTTCACATTCAAACAACCAAATGCGATAACTGTATCATTGTACGCATACTAGCTAATCTCTTTAATTAATTTCTCAAAACCTTTTTATGATCTGTTTAATATTGTATATAACTATAATTATTAATTAATTAGGGTTGCATGGTTTGCCTCCAACAAATTGCTTGTATATTTTCCATCATCGCTTGCCTTCTTGGAAGCGAGGAACTCAGTGACGCGTCTCAGTTGCTCAATTGCTTAGCCGATCTCGTTTTTTGCACGTACGTAATTTCTTCCCTCCTCTTTCAACTATTCCAATTTTTTTGCTTCTACATATATATATATATATATATATATATATATATATATATATATATATATATATATATATATATATATATATATATATGTATATATTCTAAATGGTATCTTGCTTTTGTAGGGTTTGCACATGCATGCAGGTAATATAATATTCTATCTTTAATTATGGTTACTATGAATTGAAGGGAGGAAGTTGATATATATAATTATTAATTTTGCAGACACAACACAAGGTTGAATTAGACAAACGAGATGGGAAATTTGGGATCCGTCCAATGGATGTTCCACCGATCCAGGAAATGTCAAGGATCGATCAGCCATATCCGCCCCATGTCCACCAGTACGGACCACCGTCCTATGGTTACCCTCTACAGCACCAGCACCAACATCATCAACCTGGCCATGGCTACCCACATATGTATCCTCCGCCATCTGGCTACCCACCTGCTGGTTATCCACCACCACAAGGCTACCCTCCTTATCCACCTCCACAAGGCTACCCACCTTATGCTTCTCCACCTCCACCTCATCATCAAGGCAACCAACCACAGCCCCCAAATCCACCAACCAACCAACCTCCAGGACCAGGTCAATATAAGTAAATCATGCATGCCTTCACCTTTAAAACCGTTTTTGACTTGATAATTAAGATCATTCTTGAATCTTGATGAGACTAAATTCTTTTCTTTCATTTAATTTCTATACATTGATAGTAAACTTTGGTTTACTTCAAATTTAATTTCTCAACATAGATTCATTACGGCTCTACATTTTGTTACATTGAATTTTGAATAATTTTCATTTTGAGATGTACTACGTTGATGTTCTTAATTTACTGGCATAACTTTCAAATTAAAGACACTCTTTATTGTGATTCTTGTCGAATATATCTGCATTTAATACTGGATTCCGTGTCAAACAAACTAATAGAGGGTTTAGGTTGAAATCCCATAGTCACATTTTGTCACAATAACGGATTTTTTTTTTCCAAATTTTGGGTCACTTTTAAATTTGACTTTGTTTGTTTGTTAGTCTGTGATTAAGGGTATAACACTGTACAGCTGTACAACAAGAGTTTATAAAGGACCTTCATCGACAAAAAAAAGTTCTAGTAAACATCAAATGCATGGTTAGTTTATTATAGCTTTATGTCCATTTGGCCATTAAAGTGTTATAGTCATTAACCATTTTATAACTAATTAATTAATTTTTTTTTTGAGAAGAGCATGCTACTTACCTTCTGATTCATTTGACCATTACACGGTACTATAGCAAAACGAGAGTGTTTTTATCACATTTGATCGTTAAAATGTTGCTTATTTACCTTTTTGACCATTAGAGCTTTTGAAAGGACAAACAAGTCACTTCATATTTTGATTTCACGACCATTCTTATTTTTTCAAATTTAAACTATTATTATTATAGAAAGTTCTCGATGCATTATCCTTCCATGTTAAAAATCATTATATTATTTTTATGTCTATTAAAACTGTTATATTTTTTAATTTTAGTTAAATTAATCTTTTGCAACTAAATAACCCAAAAAGCCAAGTTGCATAGTGTACATGTGTTGATTTAAATTATAAAAATTATGTGGAATAACAATTACGATTCAACAAATTAATTGTATTTCTGAAAGAAAATCAAATTTTATTGAATAACAACTAATTAATGTTTCTGAAAAATTTTAATATTATGAAAATTTTCAATTCCCACACAGGCTATGCAACTAATTTTTCCAAACATTAAAAGTTAACAAAAAATCTATTTATCTCTTATAAAGAAGGATATTCAAAATCATGTGGTTAGAGATATTTCTTTTTTCAAACCATATTGATTTGAAACATAAATAACATTTATAATATTTATAAATTTCCAGAAAGTTTTGCATTCTCTTATTTTATATGTAGCTATATTAGTATAATTTTCTTATAAAAAGTCGTCATATGGTTGAATGTATTGTGATTCAAAAAGCTTTTATGTAGTTCAACGTTTATGATTCAAATATTAGTAGTATTTCTCACAAAAGGCTTTCATGTAGTTCAAACGTTTACGATCCAAATATGAAGAATTAGAGAAATGGGTTACGTCGCATTAATGATAATTATAATATTATTTTTTCCTTCAACCAACACAGATAAAACTTTTCTACTCTTTCTTTATATTCAGTTTTCCCATATGATATTTATATGTGATTTGTGTGTATTATTCAATCTTGAATTTGACACTTCAAATATCAATGTTTTGTTTGGAATATCTTTATAAAAAAATAAAAATAAAAGAGATAAATAAATAAAAACTTTTAATTGCAAGTTAGTGAAGAAATATCATCAAGTTTCTATGGTTAAATGGTATCAAAAAGAAGAAGGAAGAGTGAGAAAACAGTTATATAAGTTTTTTTTGTTTGAGCAGAATAGACGGATGCAAGTTCTTTTATTTGGATTTAAATTTATATTTATTTAATATTTTATTTATATATTCAACCATCCGATTTTCTTACTTATTTCATTGTAGTTTTTCTATTTTGATTATGTTTATTTTCATTTAATTTTTGGTTGGGTTATCCTTAACAACATATTTACAAAACAATATTTAAAAGATAATATCATTTTTAACATGAGATATGTAATTATGATTGATTTATCATGATATGCTCTTCATATGAAAGTGTTTTTTTCCTTCTTACTACGACAATAATTACATATGACATTTACAAAAATATATATTAAAAGTGATTTGTTTAACGTGTGTGTGTATATATATGTTATAAAATTAAAATTAAAATTAAATATCTTTTTGAAGGTTTGTATCGATCGAGTACACTTCAAGTATAAGGAATGAAAGTAAACTAATCTAAGAAAAACAAAGAACATAAAGTAAACGACACATAGATTTCTCCAAATTGTTCTTTCACCAAGATAGGGTTTTGTCTTCATAAAGAAGATGGCTTGTCACCAAGACGATTGACACAAAGCCGAACTATCATTATAGTTTACCCTAGTGTAGATTATATATTAATCTATACATGTGAATCCCATGATTTAAGGGATTGTATCTTATCTATACTAATAATTGATCTTCATAATAAAGATACTAGATCAGCTATCTATTCTATAATATCTATATCATTACCTAATATACAAAAGATTACATAGAATAACTATATTATGCGCTAACGATGATAAGCTTAGTACGCTGGCACTGGTAGTCGAGAAGACGCTGACGCTGCCAAATTGTGTTGAGTGTTTGACTCATCATATCATAATGTGTGACCTTCCAATCTCCCCTATCCGATGATGTCAAAACTAATCTTCAATGAATTCTTTAGCTCAAGCTCCCCGTATGCTCCCCCTGAGAATAGGATTGAAAGTTGTAGAAATTTTAAGTCCTTCAGCTTTTAACGAGTGCTTCCCCTGAGAAGGTGAATGAATTTCAAGCAGTTGAAGCTGAATGATTTTCAAGCAACAATATGTACGAGCTGTCAACGGACATATTAACACGTGAAAAGCTGATGTCCACGTGTTAATTCGCTTGATTCCCCCTTTGATTGATAACATCGGTAGATCTAGTAGTTTCTTCAGCTTGACTCCCCATTAGATTTTGCTTTCTTTTTCAACTTGACTCCCCCTTAGATTTTTTATTCTTCAGCTTTAGCAGATTCTCCCCCCTTTTTACATCAACAGTAAAATGGAGTTGGAGGAGGAAACAAGAGGATCAGATTTGCAGCTTGCAGTCTAGTAAGATTTTGATGTCTCCTGATAGTGTGGGCTTAAACTACCATTCGCCGACATAGTACTGCGAGATCTCATAAGTGTGTGGTTTTATACGCAGACTCATTAATCACTTTTATTAGAAGAAAAAGGGCAAGAGTGGTATAATACATGTGATAAGTTATGGTGTTTTAGCTTAATCATCAACATAAATTTATCAGTGTGTGGTATAACATAGTGAATCATCAAGTTTTATTAAGAAGATAAAGGAAAGAATGGATTGTTTCAATCATGCTGAGGTGAAATCAGGGTGAATCATAACAGTTTAACTCGTCAACAAGAAGTGGTTTGAACTTCTATATCATAAAGTAAGTTGCAGTCTAGAATCAAAGATTCATTGTTAACTCATAATGGTACCATGTCATACCTCATACTAGGAGGTTAGGGATATGAATAACCCTTTATCATTTAAAGGACCCGAAAAGTAACTCTTACACTAATGAACGTGCAATCGTTGCAAGCCATTGGGTTATACTCAATGTTTCAAAAAAACATGAGACTTGATGCATATGACACGCATAATTCTAGGGACAAGGATGTGTCAAAAGTTGCATATTAGGCTTAGAAAAGCCTTCATTAGATTCCCTTAAAGTAATATACAAATACAAACAAAAGAGTTAGTCAAACAAGAAATAATTCTAAACAATAAAATATGTGCAGATTTTCAGAAAGGTGATAAAGACTCGTTCCATCAAATCTTTAGAATTGAATGGTCATAAATGCACTTCCATTTTTTGAGATATCTACAACTTGAATTTTGGTTGTACAAGAGAGCACAAGAAAAGGTAAGCACATTAATATACAATACAACTCACAATAAACCATGGGTGATGAAGCCATTCATTATGGATTCCAAGCTTCATATTCATCAGGAGCAAGAGCATAAAACAGTCTTTGTAACCAACGAGTTAACTGACTCAAATCCATGAAACCATCATGTCCTCAAGATAAACACGAGGGAATTTGAGGTTTTATCGAATTATGATTCATTAGATGAAAACAAGACTTACTGCATTGATGGTTGCTTCTTGCATCCATAACAATGAGTGGAGAAGAGGGAGAGCATTCACAATAAGATGAGGACATGATGCCACTCTTTTTCTCAACATAAAGAACATTGAGATCTTTCAAGATGACTCTAGTTCTCACAAACTTTGAAGAAGGAAGATGCAAATATATCTAAGTTAGGCCTGGAAGATAGATAAAGGAGATAAGAGAATACTTGTAAATACTTGAAACAAGACTTAAACAAACTATGTAATAAAAGCAACATTTGTTTTTGTGTTTTTCAGAAATCAAGCAGAAGCAACGTTAAATCAAAAGAGTTAGAAAAACAATTAAGTCATTGAAAGCATACCAAGATCTACAATCAATTTTTTAAAGTCTTCTCGTCCAATGCCTTTGTGAAAATGTCAGCCAGCTGATTAGTGGATGGAATATAGAACTCCACTTTTCCCTTCTAAACTATCTCCCTGATGAAGTGATGACTGATATTAATGTGCTTGGTCTTGGAATGTTGCACTAGATTCTGTATCATCTGAATGGCACTAGTGTTGTCACGGAAAATGGGAGTCTTAGAGAATTTTAGACCATAGTCTAAGATATGATTTTGAATTCACAGGATCTGAGCACAACACATTCCAACGACAATATATTCAGCTTCAACGGTAGAACAAGCCACTGATGTTTGCTTTTTGCTGGACTAGCTTACCAATCTATCTCCAATCATTTGAGCTCCTCCTAAAGTGCTTTTACGATCAATGCCACATCCACCATGATCGGAGTCGGTGTATCTCATCGGATTGAACTCAGAGTCACGAGGATACCATAACCCAAGATTGGGTGTATGCTTTAAGTAATGAAAGACTCTTGTCACATTGAGTAGATGAGATTCCTTAGGACTGGCTTAATAACGAGCACACAATATAGTAGCAAAATTAATGTCAGGCCGACTAGTAGTAAGATAGAGTAGAGGGCCTATCATTCCTAGATAAAGAGTTGCATTCATATCAGTGCCATTTGGATCAGCTCCAATAGACGCTGATGAGGACATTGGAATCTTAGCTGACTTGCAGTTAGAGAAACCATACTTCTTTAGCATATCTGCAATGTATTTGGCTTGAAAAATAAAAATACCATCAATTAGTTGTTTAACCTGTGATCCCAAAAAGAAATTTAGTTCATGCACCCATTATGCTCATTTCGAACTTCCTTGCCATGATCTCAGCGAATTCGGAACTTAGTTTCTCATCAGTGGATGTAAAGATGATATCATCAACATACACTTGAGGCAGAATGATGTGAGGTCTTGAGTGTTTAATGAACAAGGCATTGTCAATCTTTCCTCGATTGTATCCACTTGTGAGTAGATAACTTGCCAACATGTCATACTAAGCTCTAGGTGCCTGCTTTAAACCATAGACAATTTTATTGAGACGATACACATGATTTGGAAACTCTGCCCTTTCAAACCCTGGCGGTTGCTTTAGAAAAACTTCT
Source organism: Lactuca sativa (assembly GCF_002870075.4). NCBI lineage: Eukaryota > Viridiplantae > Streptophyta > Magnoliopsida > Asterales > Asteraceae > Lactuca > Lactuca sativa. Next base: position 11,600,918 of record NC_056625.2, read on the forward strand.
TCTTGAAGATTTCCATGTAAGAAAGCAATCTTGACATCTATTTTATAGACTTAGAAGTTCTTGAATGAAGCAAAGGCATGAAACAAACGAATTTGTAACACTGCATTTCAGGTTTTTCCCTTTAACCCATTCGTTTTAGAAACCCTTACAAAATTGGTCCCTAGCCGAGTACGTTGCGCGTACTGGCTTGAGCTAAGACTTTCTGATTGGATGGTCCTGCTTATTTAGGGATGATGTAACATCTTGATATTGAGGTATTTTCATTTTAAGCCCTAAGTTTAAGAATTTATTTCATTTTGGACCTTGGATGTGAATTAATTGCAAAAATGGACAAAAAAAGTATTTTCGTAAATTATAGGAGCTAGGCACGTACGTTGGGCGTTCCCTAGGAACGTTGGGCGAAGGTTACCAGAATGCAGACCCTTATTTTTAGGGGTTGGACCCTATTTAAGCATCCTTAAGTCCCGAACCTACCTTCTTTCATCAGCCTCCAACCCACCTATGTCCCCAAGCAGCCCCTAATCCATTTTTAGAGCACTCTTGAGCTTTTATGTGTATTTTATTAACGATGAAGGAGAGAGGAAGAAGAGAAGATCATCTTGGAAGAGTAAGACTCTTTGGATCTAGAATAGCAACATCATTTGGCATCTTTTAGAGGTAAAAAGCTCTGAACTTGATTAAGAGTTGTTTAGATATTGTTTAGTTATGAAATGGTGTTCTTATGGTGCCATAAGCTTGGAATTATGAGTACAGATTACTCTAATTCATATAAGTTGTCCTTTCGGACGTTTTGAATAATCTAGAAGCATAAAAATGTAATCTTGGTTGTTAGATTCCTTCCATGCATTAGTTATAAGGTCTTAATGGGTTAAGTAATTAGGGTTTTTGTGTTTGGGCACTTAATGGCTATCCAAGACCATAAAGTGGACGTTATTATAGGATTGGATATGGATTATAGACAAAAGAGCTTAATGATTACGCTCTTAATAAGAAAGGAATGAAGCCTCTCACAAGTGTTGGGCGTTCCCTAGGAATGCTTAGCATTTGAGGTCAACCAACTTGTTTTTTGGTTAAGCTATGTACGCTAAGCGTACAAGCTGAGTATGCTGGTCGTAATCAACATTGTTGACCAAGTTTGACTTTTTGGACTTTGTCCAAGTTTGACCTAAGTGTATTTTGGGTATTTCGATTTGTATTTGAGAATGGTCACTATTTGATTAATAGGTGATGGGTAAAGCTGAGATTCGGAGCAGAGACCAATTCAACTACTTGTTTAGACAGAGAATTTAGTTTTCCTCACTGTACTTATGGGTCGAAGGCACCAATATGGGCCCACTAGATTATGTATTCTGGTATAGAGGATGTTGGTATGTTATAGTGATATGTTAGATTGGTATCTTGGTAAATACGATGTAGTATGCAATAGTAATCTGTATATTTGCTTGTTTTTCTGATGACTGGTTATATGTTTATCTGTTTACTGGATATATGTTATATGTTATGTATATGTCGACATAGTATGATTGGGTTGAGGTAGTACTGCTTTCTGCGGTAGCCAACAAACTCAGTAGCGTGCCAAACATAAGCAGTGGGCCTGAAGGGCAAGCCAAACTTATGTTGTGGGCTTGGGAGCAAGCCATATATGAGATGTGGTCCTGAAGGGGAAGCCAAACTTATACTATAGGCTGAGGGGTAATCTAGTCTGTTAGCTATTGACCCATTATATGTTGTTATATGTTATGTGTGTTGGTACTATGAGGGAACTCACTAAGCTTTGGCTTACAATTTTAGTTTATTGTTCCAGGTAATTTAGATGACAATGGTAAGGCGAAGGCGTGATCGAGCACATCCTCTGGTTTTTATGTTGTTTGGATTTTGGGATACACTGATTACTAAGACACACTTTTTAAATAATGGTTTTGTAAACATGTATGGTTATGGGTTGTTTTTGAAAAGTTAAAATTTATTGTGATTTTTGGGATGTTATAAGTTGATATCAGAGCCTTGTTTTGAGAGAATTGGATGAACATTCGTGTGAATCCAAACTCAAAATAAGGAACTGCAAAAGTTTTAAAATAGTTTTCAAAATTAACCAAAGAAGGATGTGATGTGTACGATCAGCCGTAACAAGAAAGTATACCCCAAGTTACCACATTGTTATTTGATATGACGTTTATGCTAGAACATCATGCTAGTGATAGGTTAGAGATCTTCAGGAATTGCATGATAGAATTTCCTGATGTATGATGCCTGATAGCCTAGGGTTACTTCTTGTATGGAATTGACATCATTACTATAGTTTCTTAGTGTATGTACCATAGTTGTACATAACTAAGATTTTATAGCCCAAGAATGTTTGGTTTAGCCTTATTTATTATTCTTGTATGATGAAGGGCTTAAGGTAGAATCAAGTATTCGACTGTATATAGGATCCAGTGTTATGTATGACTAGCATACGCGAGTGCTGCAGAGTTGGTGGAAGTTTCATGGATGAGTATATGTGTGAGCAGTCCGTCAGGTGAGGAATGCTTCGATACTCTCAAGAGAGTGAGGATAGGATATATGTGTATCCTAGTTGTTGTATTATATTTGGCGATTGTGATTATCCTTGGGACAAACACAGGTAGATGTGGAAGGTAGTATGGGCCAATATTAGTGGAAGCACAGGGCCCGTACGCATAGCAAGGAAGTCACAAACCCAAAAGGTTTAATCTCGTCTTGTGATTGTAGTTACGATGAGATCCGCATGATCATTCATGAGGAGGTGGTCGCAGCTATCAGAGAGGCCATACCAGAGATGTTCGGGTCTATTAAGACCATGCTAATTGAGACATTCGATGAGCGATACGCTGCTGTTATGAAGGCTGCTGCTGCTGCATCCACCGCAGCCGTAGCTGCTGCTAGGCCACAGGGAGGTGACTCATTGTTGTTACGGGAGTTCAGCAACACAAAGCCACCAGAATTTGACTGGACACAGGATCCAATTGCTGCCATGAGATGGATCTCTGACATTAAGAGATGTTTCTATATGTGTTCATGCACAGATCACCTGAGAGTTCGATTTGAGCTAAACCAGCTTTGCTTGGGAGCAAAGGACTGGTGGAAGTTCGTGACTACTAGTTTTACTCCTACAGACCATGCTGCAGTGACATGGGAGAGGTTTACACAGTTGTTCCGAGATGAGTATGTTCCCCATGTGGAGAGGGAATGGTTAGCCCAGGAGTTTCTGTCTCTCAAGCAGAAGACAAAAACTGTGACAGAGATTACAAGGATATTTCATGAGAGGGTGTTGTTTTTCCTTGAGCACGTGTCTACTGATCAAGCATGTGTGAGTCGGTATTTGAGCATCTTGAGGAGGGATATTCGGGATTTTATGGCGAACTCGTCATACCGAACATTGGCTGAGCTTCAGACCAATGCCATGAGGAGGGAGATTGAGCTAGAGTTGCAGACCAAAAAGGAGGAGTCTCGGGGTAGACACAGGAGACCGGTATAGTTGCAGCCAACAACGAAGCGAGCAAAGCCCACTGATACGAGAGCGGGGGGCCAGAAGGGACGCACTTGTGGGAAGTGCGACAAGAGTCATAAGGGATCTTGCTGATCAGGGATTTGCTACACATGTGGCAAGGAGGGGCACATGGCGAAGGACTATCCTAAGGGATTTTCGGTTTGCTTTCATTGCAACCAGACCGGTCATCAGAAGGCCGAGTGCCCTTAGCTCACTCAGGGATCAACCCAGACTTCTACTCCTTCTGCCTTGCATGCTACTGATAGTCGGTCGGTGAAGGCCGTGGCTCCGAGGGCTCATAAGATAGCTTTCCAGTTGACTGCGGAGGAGGTCCGCACAACGCCTGATGTTGTTGTTGGTACGTATCTCCTAATTTATATTGTTTTGAGATTTGTTTATGCTTACATTGTGCTGTATATAGGTACTTTTCTCATGAGTTATGTGCCTGCTTTGGTGTTATTTGAATTGGGTGCGAGTCGATCTTTTGTGTCTCTATCCTTTAGTCGTCACATTAGTGTCAGACCCGAGGCGTTGAGTCGACCACTGAGGGTCTCTATAGCCGATGAGCATGAAATTTTTGCCACTGATGTATTTCGGGGATGTGTGTTGGAGATTTTCGGTGTTGAGTTCCCTGTAGATCTGGTGCCGATAGCGATGGGTGATGTCTGTGTCATAATGGGCATAGACTGGTTGAGCAGGTTTAGAGCTGTGTGTAACATCCGGATTTCCAGGTATTATGTTTGATCATTTATTTTTGAGTAAAAGTGAGGGACTCGACGAGTTGAGTCGTAGAATCATCGAGTAGGACCACAATTGCTGACTGGATTAATGAACGGACTCGACGAGTCGGAAAGGGTGGACTCGACGAGTCCGCGCCGTGGATTGAAACCCTAATTCTCGGGGTTTGTGCCCAATTTAAAGGCCTTTATGGCCACCATTTGCGGCTACCAGTCATGAGAGAGAAACCCTAGAGAGCTTGAGCGAGTTGTGAGAGATATTGAGCTATTTTGATTATTTTTGGTGTGGTTTAGCAAAGGAGAATGTGTTTCCAGCAAGAGGAGGTCAAGGGGATTGCTATTCTGTGGGTTTCTAGCTTGGATCTGCAACTTTGAGGTAGAAAATCGATCCCTTTTTCTGTTTAGTATGAGATCCTTGAATTTTAGGGTTTTCTATACCCTTTATTGGCTTGATTTGATGCATATGTTGTCCCATTGAGTGATAGACTCTAGATCTAGACCTTTAGAGGTCTAGAGAGCATTACCTATCCAGCTTTATGTGGTTCCATGGAGGAAATGAACTTAGGAGGCCATTTTAGAGGTCATTTCACCAAAAGAAGCTTTGGGTGTGTTGCATGTGCACCAAGATTCGACCTTTACTTGATTATTATGCTTGGGAAGGTCATATCTATAGATTAGAGAAGCAGATCTAATCTTAGAAGGTCATTTGAGTATGAACATCGAAGCAAATCGCCGAGTTCATAAGCGGACTCGACGAGTCGATTCGGGGTTGCCTCGCAATTCGTGACAGATGGAACCCGTCGAGTGGAAGGATGACCCGACGAGCCAAGTGAGGCTAGAAGGATTTAGAGGACCCGCATGGACTCACCGAGTCTCCCATGTGCACTAGATGAGTCGGGTCAAAGGTTGAGCGTTGACTTTCGTTGACCTTAGGGTTCTGGTCAAGGCTGATTCAAGAGAGTTCAGAGAGGGGTAAAATGGCCTTCTACCCAATCTTTAGAGATGAGGCTATGAGAGAGTATTGATCGGGGATGTTATTTGAATGATAGGAAGAGGCTAGGTCGGGACGTTGAGCACGAGAGTTTATCCGACTTCATTCGAGCTGAGTCTTCTCACTATACATTACCTAGAGTGGTATCCATGTGTAGACTGGAGGGTCTTGTGGGCTATGTGTATGTATGAGATTATGTGCAATGTGATATATATATATATATATATATATATATATATATATATATGCTATGTGAATGTATAGATCGGACCTAAGGGTCCAACGATATAGACCGGACTGAAGGGTCCAACGATACAGACTGGGCCGAAGGGTCCAACGAGCGACGGGACTGGAGGGTTCCGCTGAGATACATCGACCGGAGGGTCGTACTGTATCCCCGAGTGGCGTATGCGTTGTATGTGGTATTTTGGGGAACTCACTAAGCATTTATGCTTACAGTTGTTGTGTTAGGTGTTTCAGGTACTAGCGAGGATCGCGGGAAGGCGCCGACATGATCCGTACACACTCATAGAGAATATGTTTTTAGATTCTGGGATTTGTTTGTTATAATGACATTGGATACAGTTTGTTTGATATTGTTTTGATGATTTAAAAATGAAAAATTGTTTAGAAAATTTACGTTGTTACAAGTTGGTATCAGAGCCTTGGTTTGAGGGAGTCGGGTGCATCTTCGGATGTATCTGAACTCAAACTGAGGATTTGAGAAAGATTTCATAAAATAAACAATTTTTCTAAGAGAGTAAAAGATTTTGAGAAAGGCAGAACGGAGCAGTTTGTACAATCAGCCGACGCCCGAATGGTGATTTCCCAAAATACCCTTACGTTATGTGTTATGAGATATGATATGATATGTTATGCATGCTAGAGTAGGCTAGGTATTCATATTAGGACTAGATGGCCTGATTTGTGATGCCTTAGCCTAAGGGATTACTGCTGCTATGTGATGCTTCTAGAGTGAGTAGGTAGCAGTGAGGAGCTTATGATAAGTCTACCGTAGGGTAGCCTATGCTTAGCGAGATATAGAGTACTTGTGATCTGGGATACAAGGAGGAGGACTTGGGGTGAATACTGATGTGGTGTGGATGGTAGTATAAGGGCCCGTACTACTGAAGACACCGGAGCAATGCGCACTCCAAGTAAGAATCCTTAGGGTACCAGGGAACAAGTAGGGTTGATTTATCGAGTGCGAGTATGCTCGAGCGAGTCTCTGATGTTTTTATGTTGAATTTCAGAGACATCATGGTTGGGACACGCCACACACCTGAGAGCAGCAGTGTCAGTGATGAGGAGATCTGCCGGTTGATTCATGAGGAGGTGGCTTCGGCCATACGAGCTGAGATACCAGAGATGTTCGGGTCTATCAAGACCACGTTGATCGAGACTTTTGAAGAGCGATACGCCGCTCTTACTGATGCTGTTGTTGCTACGGCCACCGCAACCGTCGCTGCTGCCAGGCCACAGGGAGGTGACTGGTTGCTGTACCGAGAGTTCAGCAACACGAAGCCACCAGAGTTTGATGGGACGCAGGATCTGATCGCTGCGATGAGATGGATTGCTGATATCGAGGGATGTTTCTATACCTGATCGTGTCCAGAGCATTTGAGAGTACGGTTCGCACTAAACCAGCTTCGCTTGGGGGCGAAGGACTGGTGGAAGTTTGTATCGGCAGATTTCACCCCCAATGAGCTTACTGCGGTGACTTGGGAGAGGTTCACCATTATGTTTCATTATGAGTACGTTCCCCCTGTGGATAGGGAATGACTGGCTCAGGAGTTTTTGACCCTCAAGTAGGGTACTGATTCTGTTACTGTGATTACCCGGAAGTTTCATGAGAGGGCGATGTTTTGCCCTGAGAAGGTGTCTACCGAGCAGACACGCATGAGCCGATATATGAGCATTCTGAGGAGAGATATTCGCGAGTTCGTGGCGAACTCGACATACCGGACATTTTCCGAACTTCAGGAAAATGCTCGGAAGAGGGAGATCGAGCTAGAGACTCAGGCCAGGGAGGAGGCGGTGTCTCAGGGAAGGGATCGGCGACCGAAACAGTCTCAGCCGGCAACCAAGCGGGCAAAGCCTACTGATTCGAGATCTGGGGGTCCGAAGGGCCGCACTTGTGGGAAGTTCGGCAAGAGTCACGAGGGGGTGTGCAGAGCTGGGGTGTGTTACAAGTGTGGGAAGGAGGGGCATTACGCGAGGGATTGCCCCAAAGAATTCTCGGTTTGCTTTCATTGCAACCAGACCGGCCATTGGAAGGCCGAGTGCCCTCAACTACTTCAGGGATTAGCACATGGATCTGCACCTGCTGCTAGAGCTACTGAGACCCGGCCAGTGAAGGCCGAGGCACCGAAGGCCCGCGGGAGAGCCTTCCAGTTGATAGCAGAGGAGGTCCGCGCAGCGCCCGATGTCGTGGCTGGTATGTATTCTTTCATGTAGTTATTTGATGTTTGAGATATTTTGCTTATATTATGATATGTGTAGGTACTTTTCTTTTGAATTCCTTTCCTGCTTTAGTGTTATTTGACCCGGGTGCGAGTTGGTCATTTGTGTCCTTAGCATTTAGTCAGCACATCAGTATTCGGCGAGAGACATGGAATCGACCTCTGCGAGTTTCTATAGCTGACGAGCGAGCGGTGTATGCTATGGATGTGATTCGAGATTGTGTACTTGAGATCTTCGGTGTTGAGTTCCCGATAGATTTAGTCCCGATTGTAATGGGGGACGTGTGTGTCATAGTGGGCATGGATTGGTTGAGCCGATTTGGGGATGTTATAGACTGCGAGCGATAGTTGGTGACGATATGAGACCCTAGTAGGGGAGTACTTACGGTGTACGGCGAGGGTACCCGATGTGAGTCAACATTCTGTTCGGCTGCCAGGGCAAGGCAGAGTTTACAGCAGGGCTGCAGTGGGTTCGTAGCCTATGTGATGGATACACGAGTGGCCGCTGGGAGGCCAAGTTCGATTGATGATGTTCCGATAGTGCGAGAGTTCCCGGATGTTTTTTCCGAGGAGTTGCCGGGTATGCCTCCCGAGAGACAGGTAGAATTCTGTATTGATTTGGTTCCGGGGGCAGCGCCTATCGCCAAGGCGCCTTATCGCCTTGCGCCGCTAGAGATGCAAGAGTTGTCCTCGCAGCTTCAGGAGCTGCTGGGGAAGGAGTTTATTAGACCGAGTAGTTCCCCTTGGGGAGCGCTGATCCATTTTGTCAAAAAAAGGATGGTTCACACTGGATGTGCATTAATTACTGGGAGTTGAACAAGTTGACAGTCAAGAACCGTTATCCATTGTCGAGGATCGACGATTTGTTCGATCAGTTTCAAGGAGTGTCTTGGTTCTCCAAGATTGATATGAGGTATGGATATCATCAGATGAGAGTGCGTGACGGGGATATCCAGAAGATGGCATTTAGGACTCGTTATGGGCATTACGAGTTCGTGGTGATGCCTTTCGGGCTCACTAATGCACTGACAGCGTTCATGGATCTCATGAACAGGGTGTGTAGGCCTATGTTGGATCGTTCGGTGATCGTGTTCATTGATGATATTTTGGTGTATTCGAGATCTAGAGAGCAGTACGAGGAGCATCTGAGGGAGATTCTCGGGGTATTGAGGTAAGAGAGGCTTTATGCCAAATTCTCGAAGTGCGAGTTCTGGTTACGAGAGTCCCAGTTCTTGGGGCATCTCGTTAACTAGTATGGGATTTTGGCCTATCCGGCCAAGATTGAGGCGGCTATGAGGTGGGAGGTGCCGAGATCACCCACCGAGATCAGGAGTTTTCTAGGATTGGCCAGCTATTATCGGAGATTTATCAGGGATTTCTCCAAGATCGCCATGCCTATCACCAGGCTCACCCGGAAGGGTGTTGCTTTTTCATGGGGTCCGGAGCAGCAGACCTCGTTTGAGACACTTCGCCAGAGATTATGCGAAGCCCCGGTGTTAACCCTCCTGGAAGGGATGGAGGATTTTGTGGTGTATTATGATGCATCAATATCGGGATTGGGTGCAGTACTTATGCAGAGGGGGCATGTGATAGCATATGCATCGAGGCAACTAAAGCCTCATGAGACGAGGTATCCCACCCACGATCTGGAGCTGGGGGCAGTGATGTTCGCCCTCAAGATCTGTCGTCGCTATTTGTATGGGGTTCGGTGTACTATATACACGGACCACAAGAGTTTGAAATATTTGATGGATCAGCCCAATCTGAATATGCACCAGTGGAGATGGTTGGACGTGGTAAATGATTACGATTGTGAGATCCTGTACCACCCGGTCAAAGCTAATGTTGTAGCTGATGACCTGAGCCATAGGGAGGAGAGTGCTCTGATTCGAAACATTTTTAAGCGACTGATAGTGATGACTCCAGTGTTGGACACCATTCGGGAGGCCCAGGCAGAGGCTGTGAGACCGAAGAACTGCAAGAGGGAGCGGGTGATTGGGCATGTACTGGAGTTCGTTACTAATAGCCACTAACTTATGACCCTTTAGGGTCGGATATGGGTGCCGTATGCAGGCGGGGCACGTACCACTTTGATGGAAGAGGCGCACGGATCGAGGTTCTCGATCCATCCCGGAGCCACTAAGATGTATTTGGATCTGAAGAAAGATTATTGGTGGCCATGTATGAAGAGAGATGTTGCATGGTTTGTGGAGAGGTGCTTGACCTGTCGTAGGGTTAAGGCTGAGCACCAGCATCCGCACGACAAGTTGCAGCCACTTTAGGTTCTCCAGTGGAAGTGGGAACATATTTCCATGGATTCTGTCACCAAATTGCCAAGGACTACGAGGGGTGTCGATGCTATTTGGGTGATTGTCAACCGGATGACGAAGAACGCTCACTTCCTTGCTATCAGTAAGAGCTCTTCTGCACAGAGATTGGTAGAATTGTATGTGAGGGAGGTGGTATCGCGGCATGGAGTACCGATCTTGATTGTGTCGGATCGAGATGTGCGTTTCACTTCCAGGTTCTGGAAGAAGTTCCATGAGGAGTTGGGTACAAGGTTGCATTTCAGTACCGCTTACCACCCGCAAACGGACGGACATAGTGACCGGATGATTTAGACACTCGAGGACATGTTGAGGGCATGTGTTTTGGACTTCAGGGGAAGTTGGGACACGTATCTGCCGTTGGCTGAGTTTTCTTATAAAAACAGCCACCATTTGAGTATTGGTATGCCTCCCTTCGAGTTGTTGTACGGGAGGAGATGTCGGACTCCCATTTGCTGGGGAGAGGTAGGGCAGCGCATGATGGGCAGCACTAAGATGGTGATTCAGACGACAGAGAAAATACAGCTGGTCAGTCAGAGGTTGTTGACAGCTCAGAGTCGCCAGAAGAGTTATGCGGATAGGCGATGATCCGAGCTTGAGTTCCAGGTGGGAGACTTTGTACTCCTAAAAGTGTCTCCTTGGAAAGGAGTGATTCGATTTAGGAAGAGGGGCAAGATGGGGCCCCGGTATATTGGGCCATTTAGGGTGACCGCGAGGGTGGGCAGGGTAGCATATCGGTTGGAGCTACCTGCGAAGTTGAGCCAGATTCATGATACCTTCCACGTGTCTCAGTTGAGGAAGTGTATAGCCAACGAGTCGGCGGTGGTGCTGCTAGAGGATATTCAGGTGGATGCGAGCTTGAATTATGTTGAGAGGCCAATCGCGATCCAGGATTGGAAGATCAAGGTTATGAGGAACAAGGAGGTGTCCCTGGTTCAGGTCCAGTGGCAACATCGGAGAGGGTCCGAGCTGACCTGGGAGCTGGAGTTGGAGACGCTGGAGTAGCATCCAGAGTTGTTTGCGGAGTAAGACTTTGAGGGAGAAGTCCGATTCTAGTGGGGGAGAATTGTAACATCTGGATCTCCAGGTATTATGTTTGATCATTTACTTTTGAGTAAAAGAGAGGGACTCGATGAGTAGGACCGCGATTGCTGACTGGATTAATGAACGGACTCGATGATTCGGAAAGGGTGGACTCGACGAGTCCGCGCTGTGGATTGAAACCCTAATTCTCGGGGTTTGTCCCCTATTTAAAGGCCTTTATGGCCTCCATTTGCGGCTACCAGTCCTGAGAGAGAAATCCTAGAGAGCTTGTGTAACGTCCCAAAATTTGTACCAAAAAATTTCTTTAAATCATTACCAAAACCATATTCATAAAAACATATCATAAGTCATAACATGAATTTAGAGTATCATTTCCAAAACATATTTCCATTATCAGAGTAAAACATCCAAAGCTGTCTAAACTATGGTGTGTGCCATGCGATCACCTCGAGCTCTTCCCTCCGCTACCGGAAGTACCTGAAACCAAAACTTAAAACCGTAAGCACGAAGCTTAGTGAGTTCCCCAACCTACCACATACCCTACATAAACACATATAGCATATACTGGGCCACACCCGCTACTTCGGGCCTCGCCCGCTACAACGGCTCCGCCGCTCCAGCCCCGCCTGGCTTCGAGCCCCGCTCGAATACATATCTGTTTCACTTAGGCCTCGCCTGTCACTGGGCCTCGCCCGCTAACATATACTAACACATAGGCGTATCACAACACATAAGCTAACATATGCTAATAAATCCTGTCCTGAGGCCTCGCCTAACTTGGGCCTCGCCCTTGTCCTGATACTGATGCGTCATGGAACCCCATCACGCTCCTACTGATAATGAGATACGGGCCTAGCCCCACACTCACTCTTTCCCTAACTTGGGGCTCGCCCCTGTTATGCTGCTAATGAGATGTGGAACACCGTCCACACTCTGCTATTGGTGACATACGGGACCTCGCCCACACTCACCTCCGTACAAGGCATATACATGTATCATACAGACAACAAATATAAACTATCATATAAACCATTCCTTGGGCACCCGCCCGCTATCATTGGACCTTGGTCCTGAATATCATTCTAGCATACTGCGCCTAGGGCTAACCCCCGGGTCTTCCTACTCATAACTACATGGGCCGACATTGTAGCCGTAGACCCATTCACACAAAGGGAAACTCACCTCGTACTGCTGAACTTGCTGGTAACCCCTCTGGATGCTGACCGACAATTCCCTGAACCGCTGCTCACAAAACATATATCACTTAGCTTAACTGTTCTCCAAAAGTCAACTAAGTCAACTCTGGTCAAAAGTCAACCTTCCAGGTCAACCCTACTCGCCGAGTCTGCCTACTGACTCGTCGAGTTTATTAGCTCAAAATCCTTTCATTCGTGACTCGACTCGCCGAGTCTACCGATTTCCGAGTCCTGACCTGCCCAACTCACTGAGGCCCCACTCAACTCACTGATCCGAGTCTTAACTTGAAGGGTTTGGGGTTTCGCGACTTGACTCGCCAAGTCCAATGCAATCTTCAACAGAATCGCCGAGTTGTTCTTCCAACTCTTCTAGTTCCTTTCTATCTTCATCCAACTCGCCGAGTCCACCCATGTGACTCGCCGAGTCGCTTCAGCTCTTAATCCATACAGTGGCTTTTCGAGCCATGCTGGGGCTCCAAACTGTAGATCCACTCTTCCCAAGTCTATTCCTCACGTAATGTTGCAAACTTTACGTGTAACCAAAGAGATATGGGCTCAAAACACTCTAGGGCTAGGGCTTGGGGCAAAGATGCTTTACCAACACACCAAAAACTGATACTTTATGGGTCTCTAGGCCAAGACACACCTAGAACTGAAGGGATCCATCTTGAGGACGTCCAAATCCCGAAATGCATCATACTTGGTCCAAATCTCATAAAAAGGGACATGAAGAGATCTAACAAATAACAAGACAAGGAAGGAGCTTGGTTACCAAAATGAGCAGCAAAAGAGATGAATCTTCCTCTTGAACCCTCAACTACTTCTTCTCCTTCTAGGCTTCAAGAACACTCAAAATCCTTCAATATTGGCTCACACACTCAAAGAGAGCACTAGGGTTTTGTGGGATACTTCTGGACAATGGGGGCTACAAATGAGGCTGATAGAAGGAGAATGAGATGTTTAAATAGTGCACAAAGTCCCGGATTTAGGGTTTCCCTCTTCAGACCGAACTCGCCAAGTCCTCTTTGCCGACTCGCCGAGTCGGCTACTTAATCGATCCCCCAAATCCCGCTCTGACTCGCCAAGTTCCTTCCTGGACTCGATGAGTTGACCCTTTGACTTAGGGTTTTCCTTTCTTTTCTTGGTCTTTCTGATTATGGGTGTTACAGCTTGAGCGAGTTATGATAGATATTGAGCTATTTTGATCCTTTTTTGTGTGGTTTAGCAAAGGAGAAAGTGTTTCCAGCAAGAGGAGGTCAAGGGGATTGCTATTCTGTGGGTTTCCAGCTTGGATCTGCAACTTTGAGGTAGAAAATCGATACCTTTTTCTGTTTAGTATGAGATCCTTGAATTTTAGTGTTTTTTATACCCTTTATTGGCTTGATTTGATGCATATGTTGTCCCATTGAGTTACACTCTGGATCTGGACCTTTAGAGGTCCAGAGAGCATTACCTATCCAACTTTATGTGGTTCCATGGAGGAAATGAACTTAGGAGACCATTTTAGAGGTCATTTCACCAAAAGAAGCTTTGGGTGTGTCGCATGTGCACTACGATTCGACCTTTACGTGATTATTATGCTTGGGAAGGTCAGATCTATAGATTAGAGAAGCAGATCTGACCTTAGAAGGTCATTTGAGTATGAACATGGAAGCAACTCACCGAGTTCATAAGTGGACTCGACGAGTCGAGTCGGGGTTGCCCCGCGATTCATGACAGATGGAACCCGTCGAGTGGAAGGATGACTCGACGAGACAAGAGAGGCTAGAAGGATTTAGAGGAACCGCATGGACTCGCCGAGTCGCCCATGTGCACTCGACGAGTCGGGTCGAAGGTTGACCATTGACTTTTGTTGACCTTAGGGTTCTGGTCAAGGCTGATACAAGAGAGTTCAGAGAGGGGTAGAATGACCTTCTACCCAATCTTTAGAGATGAGGCTATGAGAGAGTATTGATCGGGGATGTTATTTGAATGATAGGAGGAGGCTAGGTCGAGACGTTGAGCACGAGAGTTTATCCGACTTCATTCGAGGCGAGTCTTCTCACTATACATTACCTAGAGTGGTATCTATGTGTAGACCGAAGGGTCTTGTGTGCTATTTGTATGTATGAGATTATGTGCAATGTGATATATGTATGTTATGTGAATGTATAGACCGGACCGAAGGGTCCAACAATACAGATCGGGCCGAACGGTCCAACGAGCTAGGGGACTGGAGGGTTCCGCTGAGACACATCGACCGAGGGTTCGTACTGTAGCCCCGAGTGGCATATGTGTTGTATGTGGTAGTTTGGGGATCTCGCTTAGCATTTATGCTTACAGTTGTTGGGTTATGTGTTTCAGGTACTAGCGAGGATCGCGGGAAGGCGCTGACATGATCCGTACACACTCATAGAGATTATGTTTTGAGATTCTGGGATTTGTTTGTTATAATGACATTGGATACAGTTCGTTTGATATTGTTTTGATGATTTAAAAATGAAAAATTGTTTAGAAATATTACGTTGTTACATTGTGATTGACCGTGAGCGTCAAATGGTGACCATACGAGACCCTAGTGGGGGAGTGCTTACTGTGTATGGAGAGGGGACCATATCTGGATCAGCTTTCTGTTCTGCCGCCAGGGCGAGACAGATTTTACATCAGGGATGTATGGGCTATCTAGCATATGTGATGGATACGAGAGTTGCCACTGAGAGGCCGAGTTCTATTTCTGATGTTCCGGTTGTGTGTGAGTTCCCCGATGTTTTCCACGAGGAGTTGTCGGGTGTGCCTCCCGAGAGGCAAGTGGAATTCCAGATTGATTTGATTCCGGGTGCGGCGCCTATTGCCAAGGCACCTTATCGCCTTGTGTCGCTCGAGATGCAGGAGTTATCCTTGCAGGTCCAGGAGCTGATAGGAAAGGGTTTTATTAGACTGAGTAGCTCGCCGTGGGGAGCATTGATCCTTTTGTCAAGAAGAAGGATGGTTCACACCGGATGTGCATCAACTACCGGGAGTTGAACAAGCTGACGGTCAAGAACCGTTATCCACTACCAAGGATCGACGATTTATTCAATCAGTTGCAAGGGGTTTCTTTGTTTTCCAAGATTGATTTGAGATCTGGGTATCATCAGATGAGAGTTTGTGAGGAGGATATCCAGAAGACGGCCTTTAGGACTCGTTATGGGTACTACGAGTTTGTGGTGATGCCGTTCGGACTCACTAACGCACCGGCAACGTTCATGGATCTCATGAAATGGGGTGTGCATGCCCATGTTGGATTGGTTGGTGATCGTGTTCATCGACGACATTTTGGTATACTCGAGGTCCAAAGAGCAGCATGATGAGCATCTTCGGGAGATTCTCGGAGTATTGAGGACGGTGAGGCTTTATGCCAAATTCTGCAAGTGTGATTTCTGGTTACGAGAGGTCCAATTCTTAGGGCACCTTGTTAACCATAATGAGATTTTGGTCGACTCGACCAAGATTGAAGCAGTTATGCGATGGGAGGTGCTGAGGTCCCAATCCAAGATCAGGAGTTTTCTTGGCCTAGCAGGCTACTACCGGAGATTTATCAGGGATTTCTCCAAGATTGCCGTTCCTATTACCAGATTTACCAGGACGGGTGTTACTTTTGCTTGGGGGCCCGAGCAGCAGGCCTTATTCGAGACTCTTCGCCAGAGATTATGCGAAGCTCCAGTGTTAGCCCTTCCCGAGGGAGTGGAGGACTTCGTAGTTTACTGTGATGCGTCTATATCATGGATGAGTGTTGTGTTGATGTAGAGGGGGCACGTGATAGCATACACATCGAGGTAGTTGAAGTTTCACGAGATGAGGTATCCCACCCACAATTTGGAGTTGGGGCGGTGGTGTTCGCCCTCAAGATCTGGCGTCACTATCTCTATGGTGTTTGGTGCACCATATACACAGACCATAAGAGACTGAAGTACCTTATGGATCAACCCAACCTGAATATGCGACATAGGAGGTGGTTGGATGTTGTGAAAGACTACGACTGTGAGATCTTGTATGACCCTGGCAAGGCTAATGTGGTAGCCGATGCCCTGAGTCGCAGAGCAGTGAGTGCTCCGATCCAAGACGTATGCATGAGGATGGCAGTGATGACTCCAGTATTAGATGCCATCCGAGAGGCCCAGGTGGTGACCGTGAGACCATAGAACCATAAGAGAGAGCTGGTGATCGGGTAGATTTCTAAGTTTAGGACGGAGAGTCGGGGGCTTATGACCTTCCGTGGACGGATTTGTGTGCCATATATGGGCGAAGCTCGATGTATTTTGATGGAGAAGGCCCATATGTCGATATTCTCGATCCACTCGGGGCCCACCAAGATGTATTTGGATTTGAAGAAGGATTATTGTTGGCCCTGCATGAAGAGGGATGTAGCATGGGTAGTTGAGAGATGCTTGACCTACCGTCAAGTCAAGGTAGAGAACCAACGTCCACATGGCCTGTTGCAGCCTCGAGAGATTCCCCAGTGGAAGTGGGAACAAATTTCCATGGATTTTATCACCAAATTACTGAGGATAGCGCGAGGTGTCGACGCGATATGAGTGATTGTAGAGGGGTTGATGAAGAGCGCTCACTTTTTGGCTATCAGTGAGAGGCTCTTCTGTAGAGAAATTGGCTGAGATCTACGTGTGAGAGGTGGTGGAACGACATGGAGTTCCAACATCGATAATGTCAGATCAGGATGTGAATTTTACTTCTAGGTTCTTGAAGAAATTTCATGAGGATTTGGGTACCTGATTGCACTTCAGTACTGCATATCACCCACAGACAAATGGGCAAAGCGAGCGGATGATTCAGACGCTCGAGGACATGATATGAGCATGTGTTATGGACTTCGGTGGAAGTTGGGACACTTACTTGCCCTTGGTTGAGTTTTCATATAACAAAAGCCACTATTCCAATATAGGTATGCCTACCTTTGAGCTCTTATATGGAAGGAGGTGTCAGACTCCCATTTGTTGGGGAGATGTAGGGCAGAGAGTGATGGGGGGTATTAAGATAGTGCTCAAGATGACAGAGCAGATCCAATAGGTCAGATAGAGGTTACCAATGGCCCAGAGTCGTTAGAAGAGTTACGCCGATTAACGTCGTTCTGAGCTAGAGTTTCAGGTTGGAGATTTTGTCCTCCTGAAGGTATCCCCACGGAAAGGGGTGATTCGATTTAGGAAACAGGGAAAGCTGGGCCCTAGATACATTGGTCCTTTCAGAGTGATCGTCCAAATGGGTAAGGTAGCTTATCGGTTGGAGATACCTGCAGAGTTGAGTTAGATTCATAACACCTTCCACGTGTCCCAGCTGAGGAAGTGTGTAGCCGATGAGATGGCAGTGGTCCCTTTAGAGGACATTTAGGTAGATGCAAACCTGAACTACATTAAGAGGCCGATAACAATCTTGGATAGGAAGGTGAAGGTCTTGAGGAATAAAGAGGTGCCCTTGGTTTAGGTTCAGTAGCAACCTTGGAAGGGATCCGAGTGTACTTGGGAGCCAGAGTCCGAGATGCGGGAGTAGTACCCAGAGTTGTTTCCATAGGATGACTTCGAAGGCGAAGTTTGATTCTAGTGGGGGAGAATGGTAACATCCCGACTCCGAGGTATAATATTTAATTATTTACATTCATAATGTCATAGAAACTCGATGATCTGGATGCCCCAATTGGTTGAGTAGAGGAGTTAATGACCGCGTGGTTTCTAGAGTCTACTTGACGAGTTGGAGGACCCCAACTTGACGAGTAGGTGCTGAGTGAGAAAACCCTAATTTTCAGGGTTTGTGTCCTATTTAAAGGACCTTAAGCCTTCATATCCACCTCCCTTGTCACCTTAATACCCTATGTGAAACCCTAATCGTGTGTGTTTTCTTGTGAGAGAGATACAAGCGAACTTTGGGTGTTCTAGTGCATATTTGGAAGAGGATTGAAGAGCATCAAGCATTGGAACGAGAAGATGCTTTTGGATCAAGTGTTTTTCTGTACTAGCTTCATTTTGGAGGTAAAAAGCTACCACCTTGAGCATTTATTTTGATAGATCTCCTTCTAGGGAGTTTTAGGGATTTTTGCCCCTTAGCTTGTGGTTCTTGAGTAGTTGAGTTGCTGGAGCTTGTCATGGAGTTGAGACTCCAGATCTGGACAAAAGTAGGTCCCATGAGCCCAAAGATCCAAGCTTTATCAAGCTTTGGGAAAGTCTCCATGCATGAAACCCATTATGGAGCTTGTTTTGGCATTTTGAGCCCTAGATGCCATGCATGAACGTAAAGCTTGCAACTTTACGTGATAAGTGAGCCTTAGAAGGTTAGATCCAGAGTATGAGACATCATTTCCTCCTAAAAATTTCTGAATGAGAAAATAGACTGAATGGACTCAATGAGTCGGTGAGCTGATTCGTCGAGTCGGTTAGGGTTTCCCCCGATGAGTCTGGACACATTGTAAATCGCCGAGTTGATGAGACAACTTGACGAGTTGAGTTTGATTTCCCCGATACTTCTAAGAAAACGAAGGAACTCGATGAGTCATGTAGAGGCACTCGACGAGTTTAGTCAACATGGACTGTTGACTTGGGCATTGACTTTCGTTGACTTTTAGGGTTTGGTCGACTGTGGACTTTAGAGACCATGGAGGGGTAAAAATGGTCTTTTCACCCTTTTGAGATTTAGAGGAAGAGTTAGCTTAGAATATCGGAGTGGTTATTACAAATTGCTTATTAGAGATAATTACATTATGTAGGCGGAGTCTAGACTGTTAGTGGGGTGCTAGATCTACTTGCTTACTTTCGACGTGAGTCTTCTCACTATACTTACCTGAGTGGTAATACAGTGTGACCGGAGGGTCTTATATGATTATGTTGATTTATGTGATATTATGCATTTGTCTTTGTGATTTATGTTGTATATTATTATGTGCTTTATTGGTTAGGACCGGAGGGTCTAACCCGAGTTGTGAGACCGGAAGGTCCTCACTGAGACACATGGACCGGAGGGTCTTTATAGAGATATAGCCATGCGAGGCTAATTATTTGCATGTGGTATTTTGGGGAACTCACTAAGCTTTGTGCTTACCGTGTTATGTGATTTGTATTTCAGGTACTTCTTAGGATCACGGGAAGACGTCGACTTGATTGTACACACGGGATGGAGTTTATGTTTTAGAGGATCCTGGATTATTATCAAACAATTATTGATTTGTGTTTTGTGATAATTTAAACAATTGTGGTTTTTCAAAAGTGATAACTGAAATTATGTGATTTTGAAAATGATAAATTTAGTTGAAAATTTACTTTGTTACATTTCCTCACCATGTTTATCGGGTCGAAGGCACCAATGTTGGCCCATGATTTTGTTATGTTAGGATGTTAGATGTTTGTGTGACTCTTGCATGTGTTATGTACTTGTATGCTTACCGGGAGGGGCCTGATGACCATTTTGTATGCTATGTATCTTTGTGATTATTGCATGTGTTATGTGTTTATATGTTATATGTTTATATGCAAGTCGGGCGGGGCCCGATGACTGACAGATCTATATACCAAGAGAGGCTCGATGCCGGGCGGGGCCTGATGACGGGAGAGACCCATTATGTGATTATTTATGTATGTATGGTATGTGGTATTTTGGGGAAGTCACTAAGCTTTGTGCTTACGACTTTTAGTTTATGTTTTAGGTACTTCTGGTTCCAAAGGGAAGAGCTCAGGATGATTGCAGAGCACACACCACACGATTCCGCATTTTGTGATTTACTTTGATGATTGATGTTGTATTGATACAATTTTTAACCTTGTTTTTATGACAATGATATGGTTTACTATTTTATTAATCTAAAAATGAAAAAAATTTGGGCCTTATTTTTGGGACGTTACAAGTTGGTATGAGAGCCTTGGTTTGAGGGATTCAGACATACCTCTGAACTCAAACTGAGGAGTTGGTAAAGTGTTTTCAAAAAGAAATGTTTTAAAAAGGAAAACAAGTTTTCTAATACAAGAAATGGTGTGGTGCATGCAATCGACCGATCTCAAGTAAGTTCCCAAAATATCCATACATGTTATCTAATATGATTTGATTTGTGAATCTGTGAATTGCATGCTAGTTAAGGTTAAGGATCTGCTCATTATTTTCATGATAGAATGCTAGGAGTGTAACACCCAAAGTCTTAAAGGCCAAGAAAGGAAAGAGAACCCTAAATTTAAGGGGGACTCGGCGAGTCCAAGCGGGATCCAGGTCGAGGAGTAAGTGACCGACTCGGCGAGTCGGCCAAGGAGACTCGGCGAGTCAGGTCTGTTCGAGGAAAACCCTAAATTCGGGACTTGGGGCCTATTTAAGTGCCTCATTCTCTCCCATAGGGTTCCTTTGCAGCCCCTCTAACCCAGAACACCAAACCCTAGCCGGCATATCCATTTTTAAGCTAATTATTGTCTTGAGGAGTGCATTAAAGCTTGGAAAAGGAAGAAGGATCTTGAAGGTGCAAGGAGGGGGCTGTAGGTCTGAGATTGGGAAGATATTTCTGAACATCTGAAGGTATTAAGTCGTTTCCCTTCCTTTAGATCTATTTTGGTTGTGAGTTTTGGGGCTTTTAGCCATGAGTAGTGATCCATGTGAGTTAGAAGCCGGATCTGGAGTTGCTACTTCAGATCTAAGTGTATTTTGGACTTGGAAAGCATAAAGTTTCAGCCCTTGAGTTGATTATGGAGCCTCTTTGCCTTAAACCCTATTTTATGCTGTATTTGGCCTAGATCTCCTTCTCTACACGTAAAGTTTGCAACTTTACGTGAGGAATAGGCTTGGGAAGGGTAGATCTACAGTTTGGAGTCTATGCATGACTCAAAAGTCCTCTGCATGTATAGAGATCTGAATGGACTCGGCGATTCCTTTGAGTGGACTCGGCGAGCAACATGAAGACGAGGAGGAACTCGACGAGTGAGATGAACAACTCGTCGAGTCGGATAAAGTTGGGTAGGAACTCGGCGAGTTGGATGAACAACTTGGCGAGTCTATTGAAGGTTGTCTTGGACTCGGCGAGTCAGGTCGCGAAACCCCAAACCCTTCAAGTTTAGACTCGATTCAGTGAGTCGATTGGAGACTCAGTGAGTTGGACAGGTCAGGACTCGGAAATCGGTAGGCTCGACGAGTCATGGACTGACTCGGCAAGTCGAGTCGCAAAGAGAAGGACTCTGAACATATGAACTCGGCGAGTCCCTAGGGTGACTCGGCGAGTAGGGTTGACCTGGAAGGTTAACGTTGAACAGGACTTTGACTTTGACCAGAGTTGACTTGGTTGTCTGTCGGGGATCAGTTAGACTCAGTGTTGTATTGATATTGGTAGTTCGGGGAGCGAGTGGAGCTGAAGTTCAGAGAGTTGCCGTGCAGCAGCTAGTGGGTTCATCAACCAGATCAGCCAGTACAGGTGAGTTTCCCTTTGTATGAATGGGTCTACGGCCACAATGTCGGCCCATGTAGTTATGAGTAGAAGACCCGGGGGTTTGCCCTAGGCATAGTATGCTAGTATGATATTTGGGACGAGGTCCAATGACAGAGGGCGGGTGCCCAAGGAATGGTTTATGTGATAGTTTATACTTGTTGTCTGCGTGATGCTTGTATGTGCCTGGTAGGGAGGTGAGTGTGGGCGAGGTCCCGTATCTCACCAATAACAGAGTGTGGATGGTGTTCCACATCTCAGTAGCAGCAGATCAGGGGTGAGGCCCAAGCTAGGGAAGGAGTGAGGGTGGGCCGGGCCCGTACCTCACTATCAATAGGAGTATGGACGGGGTTCCATGACTCATCAGCAACAGGACAAGGGCGGGGCGCAGAGATAGGCGAGGCCTTAGGACAGGATCCGTTAGTATGTGTTTAGCTTATGTGATGAGATGTGATATGTTTATGTGCTATTATATGTTAGTGGGCGAGACCCTGTGACAAGCGAGGCCTAAGTGAGACAGATCTGTATCCGAGCGGGGCTCGAAGCCAGGCGGGACCTGGAGCAGCGGGGCCGTTGTAGCGGGCGAGGCCCGAGGTAGGTGGACGAGGCCCAGGACAGCGGGCATGGCCCAATATGTGCAGTATGTGGTTATGCATGGTATGCGGTAGGGTGGGGAACTCACTAAGCTTCGTGCTTATGGTTTTCAGTTTTGGTTTCAGGTACTTCCGATAGCGGAGGGAGGAGCTAGGGGTGATCGCATGGCACACACCATAAATTAGACAGCCTGGGAATGTTTACTCTGATAACGAACATGTATTTTAGAAACAAATACTCTGCTTATGTTTTGAAATGATGAATTTGCTTTAAGTAATGTTTTATTAAAAGAAATTTTTAGTCTTAAATTTTGGGACGTTACAAGTTGGTATCAGAGCCTTGGTTCGAGGGATTCGGACATGCTCTCGGGTGTGTCTGAACTCAAACCGAGGAATTGGTATAGAAGTTTTCAAAATGAAAAGACAGTTTTGTAAAAAGAGAGTTTTGGGAAAGAAAACAGTTTTAGAAAAGCAAGAATAATTCAGAAAGAAAAGAACTTTGAAAAGAGAAAAAGGGGTGTGGTGCATGCAATCAACCGAGCTCAAGTAAGTACCCCAAAAGGTGTGGGTCTATGAGTTTGTGTTGCATGCTAGTTCAGATTCTTGCTATGTGGATATGATTGCTTGAGTATGTTGTGGTTAGATTTCCCTTTGTCTGAATGCTGCTTGCTTTGTGCATTGTGGGACTCTGAGTGATGGAAGTTAGCCATCAGGTGGATACGACACGTCACATGTGATCAGGGTTGAATAATCTTGGAGTGTTGGATTTGGTCCTATTGCGCAACTCTTGTTTGAGTCTAACCGTTGTAGGGACGAGCCTTTTACATGAAGGATTATCTGAGCCTCTTCACATGTGATGGTATTCAGGTGATGGCCAATTGGCATCGCAAGGAGACCTTCAGCACCTGAGGACTGGTTTGAGTTGAGTCAGAGGTTTTCCTAGGGTAAGCCTAGGATGAGATAGTGCTGGGAGCAGTAGTAGTGGTTAAGGGACCTGGTGGAGTCAAAGCAATTCCTGAGGAAAGTACGGATAGATGTGGAAGGTAGTATGGGCCCGTACTACTGAAAGCAGAGGATCCGTACTCGATTCGGGAAAGGCCGAGACAAGACCGGGAACCTGGTAGGGTGTGTTTGGTCTCGCATCAGTGATGAGAATTCTGATAGTGGTTGTGGTATATTTTCAGCATGGTGACGTTGCGAGAGAGACCAGCGGGCGGATCAGGCGCCGGAGAGGGATCGGGCTCGGGTTCAGGGGCCGAGTAGCTTGAGGAGCGAATGAGGGAGTTGATATCCGCTGAGGTTACGCGCAGTATTTTGAATCAGACTCCTGTGATCTTTGGCACGGTCAAGGAGGGTATATTGGAGATTTTGGATGAGAGGCTGGGCGCCTTCCGTACTGAGATGATGGCTTGAATGGGAGCGCGTACATTGATATTTCGGGAGTTCAGGGCTTGCGGGGCACCAAATTATCATGGGAATAGGGACCCCATCGCTAGTAGCAGATGGTTGGCTGATGTTGCCAATGCATTCCGTACGAGCCGGTGCCATGAGCGGGACAAGGTCAGACTCGCTTCCTGTCTTCTGAAGGACAGAGCGAGGGATTGGTGGGAGAATATTGGTCATGCTTTGGGGGATGATGTCGCGTTGGACGCGATGACCTGGAGCGATTTCTCGGCCAGGTTCAGGGCGGAGTTTTCGCCGATTATTGAGGTGCAGCAGTTGGCACGGTGGGATGACATCAGGGAGTTCGTGAGCAGATCCAGCTGTAAGACGCTGGAAGATATGATTTCTTGGGCTAGAGAGAGGGAAATCGATTTGGAGCAGATCCGGAAGAGGGATGAGGTTCAGGTAGCTACAGGTTTGGGCAAAAGGCCCAAGGGATCGGATTCGAGATCGAGGGATTATCAGGACCGCAGTCGGTGTGGGAAATGTGGCAGGGCGCACGGGGGCGCGTGCAGGAGTGGTAGCGGTGGTGAGTTTGGCTGTTTCAAGTGCGGTCGGACTGGTCATTTCAGCAGGGATTGTACTGTTACCACCACGCAGGGATCAGACTTGTTATGTTTTCACTGCAATCAGCGGGGCCACAAGAAGGCCCAGTGCCCCAGTTTGTTTTCAGCAGGACGGGTGATGGTACCTGCCCCTGCAACTTTGAGGATCATAGACGGCCGTCAGGGCCGTGCAGAGGCGCCTCTGGTGGGAGGCAGAACTCTTCAGATGACTACCTTAGAGGCGCGATCAACACCGGATGTTGCAGGTATGCGCTTTTTGTTTCAATCCTTTTAGTTGTGCATGATTATATTGTTATGGTTCTGCATCATTATCGATATGAGTATTTTATTTTTTGAGCGATTGATTGTGATCGAGTTATATGCCATCTGCATACCTGGGATGTTCGAATGGTAGTGAGGGGATGTGCCCTATTGGAGAAGGTTACATAGGATGCAGTAACTGTAGCATGCTTGGGAGGGACTTGGTATGTCTCACTAGATCGGAGTTGTATAGTGTTAGAAATGGATTGGTTAGATCCCTAGCTATGGTAAGCTTGGGTTCCTCAGCAGATCGATTATGGAATGGTAGCAAGGATTTCTTTTGAGTATTGAGCAACAAGGGGTAAGCAGGATCGAAGTGGGGGAGAATCCTCCGAGTGTGCAAAGGTAGGAGCACGCAGATCCAGAAAGAGTGTCCGACCTCCGAAAAGGAAAAGAAGTGGTTCAACGTTTGATGGATTGAGGATTTCAGGGTTGGGAGTTTGAGAAACTCCCCATCAGCTAGTGCCTGTGATGGTAATGGTTAGTACGTGGTTGGGAATACATGTTGTGGATCGCCCGTAGGACTCGAGAATAGAAGGTTAGGTTTTAACTCTATTTTCAACTCTTGTTTGAGTCCAACCATTGTATTGTGAGACCTCTCATTCGGAGAATTATTTGGTTTTGGTGATATGTAATTACATTCGTGAGCTAGTTAGAGGAAGTTAGCGAGAGTGTAGGGTTTGCCCTAGGGAAACCTTGGATGAGATCTAGTGATGGGAGCCTTATCTTGACGAGAGATAATTATATGGATAAGAAGTAACTTGGTATATTCAAGGAAAACCTTAAGGAAAGTATGGATAGATGTGGAAGGTAGTATGGGCCCGTACTATTAGAAGCATTGGATCTATACTCGAGTCAAGGATAGCTGCAATGAACCCAGGAAGCTTGTAGAGCTTGTGATTCCTCGATATATTCTAATGCTTATCCATATGGTTTATTTGATCTATTTTCAGTATGGTGGTCACTCGAGGAGGATTTGGTAGTGGTTCTGTTATTGGCAAGGGCTCGGGCTCAGGTTCTGGAGCTGGGCATCTAGATGATCAGACGAGAGAGTCATTTTGTTTGAGATTACACGTTGTATTCTTGAGTAGACTCCTGTGATCTTTGGCATGGTCAAGGAGGGTATTCTGGAGATTCTGGATGAGTGTCTGAGCTCTTTTTGTTCTGAGATTGTGGCCTTGGTTGGGGCGTGTTCATTGACCTTCAGGGAGTTCCGGGCATATGGAGCTCCGGACTATCACAGGGCAAAAGACCTGATAGCGAGTGGGAGGTGATTAGCGGATGTTGATAATACCTTCCGCACCAGCAGTTGTCCCGAAGGGGAAAGTTCGGACTTTCTTCCTACCTTAAAAAGGAAACGACACAAGATTGGTGACCAGTTTGTTGATACGATGACATGGGATGATTTCGTGACTAGGTTCAGGGTTAAGTTTGCACCGATGATCGAGGTGCAGTAGTTGACACGAGAGTTTCAGGATCTCCGCCAGACTACTGAGAGGATGGCTGAGATCACTATGATGTTTCGGGAGAGGGCACTTTTAGTTCGGTAGTATGTAGCGTATGAGGATATGAAGAAGGCTAAGTATCATGCAATGTTGAGGAGCAATATTTGATAGTTTTTGAGCCGATCCAGCTGCAAGACGCTGGAGGATATGATAGCGAGGGCTAGGGAGAAAGAGATTGACCTGGAGATGGAGAAGAAGAGGAAGCCATATTTTGTGAAGAGTGATTACACATCCATATAGTTTATTTTAGTATTTTTAGCTCTTTTTATTAGTATTACATTGTATATTCTTTATTTTATTTATTATGGATCGTGGCGGGTACTTTCTATTTTGCATGAGGTATTTTGCGGGGTTTTGGAGCTCGTTGCGGTTGTGGATTATCTTGGAGACGAATTTGTGGGCTTTCAAAGCGTCATTGGGCTTTACGGATCCATCAAAGGAGATTTGGGCTTAAAAAGTTGAAAACTTGGATGAAGTGGGCTTATGAAGATGGGTCTTGGATTCTTATTTTGGGCTTGGACTATCCACATTTGAAGCTTGAAGATGATTGGCCATATTTGAATCATGTGAGGTGTGTAGGGGACCAAGAGAATATCGAGAAGTGAAGAAAAAAAAGCCAATATCATTCTAACATCGTTTGCGAGGGTGGAGTCTCGGTCGCGCAACACTTGCGAGGGTACCTGCACAACTGCACACTTTTGGGTATTTTGGTCATTTTGCTCACCATTTACTTTGGGGTTAGGGCTAGCAGCACATACTTCAATTTTCCACCATTAGAGACCATTGGAGGCGATTTTTGGAGCTTGATACACATTTTGCTCATCTTTCTACCAATTGCTAGTTTCTTGATGCAAAAAACACTTTTGTGATTGTTATTTTGTTGCCATGAGTGGCTAGTTTCTTTATTTTGGTTAACTTTGGTTAAAACCCTTGGATATTTGTGGGTTTTGAAGGATTCATGCTTAATTGTCATTTATCTTCTGTTTATGATTCTAGTTCATATTTCTTATGCTTGTTTAATACTTTGATCATGAGCTTGGTACTTGAATGAGCAATTGTTGGTTTATTTCTTTGGTTTAGCATTGAATCATTGAATTTACTTTGAACAAGGGCTTTATGATGGTAGAAATCATGTCTAGCTTATGAATCATGACTCCTTTATGGATGTGTAAGCATTGACATCCTCTAGGAATTGGGGATTCCTTCATTTTTAAGGCTAATCAACTTTCTTGGGTTTAATTGCTTCAATTGAATCCTTGATTTTGATTAAGAAGGTGTGTTGTGGGCTTCCCCAAACTCCATACTACCTATGAGGAATCTTGACATATCATGCTTCATGATTGCTATAACCAATTTGGGATGAATGATAAGCTTTATATTGAATCCTAATGATAAAAACACAAATGTACATTGTGTTGAATTGCCTTGGTTAACCAATTCTCCCTAATATTTGAGCATCTCACCATCTTGCTTAATTGCAAGCTTTTTAGTTATTCAAGTCTTTTAGTTTTCAAGCAATCACAACACCCCCTTTTAGTTTAATTGTAGTTAGTTAGTTTATTTACACTAGTTCTATTAGATTGCATTGGTGATTTAATACAACCATTTCCCCGAGGATTGATACCCCTTTTTACCATTATATTACGTTTTATTTGCAAACAAATGGTGTAATTTTCTTGGTGGATTTAACATCTCACCAACGACCTAAGAAAGAGGTTGACGGCTTCGATGACGAACATATCTGAACAGATATGGAAATATCCAATGAGGGTTTTCAGATCGAAGGCGTTCCGATGAAGAGGTCCATCTCATCATTCAGATCTTCCAACGATGACGATGGCAGTTTTTGGCGAAAATGGTGGTAGTTTCCGATGGTGACAGTGGTTTCCGACGGTAGGGTTGATTTACATCGAAGTATTAGGGAGAAAGAGAGAGAGAGAGAGAGAGAGAGAGAGAGAGAGAGAGAGAGAGAGAGAGAGAGAGAGAAAGATGTGGGTGGGTAGGGTTTGGGTGGATTATTAGGGGTAGATTTATTTTTTATTTATTTTTCTTGTTTTTTATTTATTAAATTTGAAAATTAAAAAAATAAATAAGGAAAAAGAGAAAATCATATTAATAGGAGCAAATTCGTCATTTTGAAAATAAATCAAAAAAGATTGGACCAAAAATGCAAAAAAATGAAAGTTTTAGATCATTGATGCTAGTCCAAACCTTTTTGGACAAAAGTGATAATTTTCAACATACCATAAAGACCATTTTTGTCCTAAATTTATGTGGTTGTCCTAAATTTATGTGGTTCTATAACTTATATATAAAATGTAATTGATGAATTAAATAGTAATTATGAGAAGAACTTATGATGAGAATATCAATTGATTCATTTCCTCTAAACATAAATTATTTCTCTTTATATAAACAACGTAATTGCATATGTATTATCCATCTATGAGATTGTTCAATTAGACACCATTACAAAAAGTGAAAAAATTCATGAAATCGACATCTTCTAGATTAAGGGCGCGTTTGGTAAGGGGTAATTAAGGCAGGAAAGGAATAAATCATTCAAATGGAATGGTAAGACGTGTGTTTGGTTGGAGTAAGGAAAGGATATCTTCACTCAAAAGAGAATCTCATTCCCTCTGAACACGGTGTTTTCATTCAAGGGGGTACCCCTGATTTTTTTTCATTCCATTCAAGCGCTATTACACATCTTCCCATTTTGCCCCTAGAATATATCATGAACGCAGAAAAATCAGCTAGATATCAATCGATTTCCCTCCAAATCTGAAACAAATTAGCAACCAAAATCTCCAAAATCACATAAAATCAGCCACGTATGGCAGCATATCGTCTCTATATAGGGCTTCATTCGACCATTCTTATTACTGGTAATCCCCTTTTTAAGATTTCTTTCAAGTTGATCTGAAGTTATACTCATCAAGAAACGTCATTTGTGAAGGTTAGCATCTCTCTGCATTTATTTTTGTTTATCTAATTTCTATTCTATTCATTGCGTGTTCTTCTTTCTGTGTACCAATGATATCATATAATCAGAGCTGTAAATTATTGTTTGTTTGCTGTATAAATATGATAAGAAAACTTAATTTTTGTATAAGAGGGATGAACATATGTTGTGTATATGGTAAGCCCCCATCCTTGTTCGTCTATCAAAGGAGGACCAAGAAAGGAAAAAAGAATCAGGAACCATGAAGTTGTACGTAGCTGGAATTGATTGGTGGAGTATGGGTAGTTTGTCTTTTCTTTAGGGTTCGTTTCTGGAGTGTTCAAGCCTGAGTTGGGGGTTTCGTTGCTCTTTCCTCGGTTTAGTTTCTCCACCTTTCCCACCACTAAATCCAATTTCCTTATCACATCATTTTGCATCAGCTTGTTGTCTTCAATAGCCCTAGCTTGTTGTTGGTTCACAATCTTCTGTTGTTGCTGTTATTGTTCATTTGAAATTCTTCCCAGGGTTAATAAATATTTTGCCAATTCTTGTTGGGTTTTTGGTTAAAAATATAAATTAACTACCCATAATAATGAAAAGATAGCAATACTGATTGCAAAATAAGATAAGGAAAACTTTTTGA
The DNA here is from genome assembly GCF_002870075.4 of Lactuca sativa. Lineage (NCBI taxonomy): Eukaryota > Viridiplantae > Streptophyta > Magnoliopsida > Asterales > Asteraceae > Lactuca > Lactuca sativa. The sequence continues at coordinate 11,630,586 of NC_056625.2, forward strand.
AATCATCATCCTACCTTGTTACTCAAAAAACTTCGTTCACAAAGTATTAATACAAAAATTAATTAACCTAAACTAAAAGATAAATGGATTACATAAATGTAATATATAAAGATTCAAAATTAAAATAGAGAAATTAGAAGGAGAAGAAACAAATAAAAAAAATGGATTTTGCCCCTTTGTGGTCCGTCACTTCCTCTCTTCTTCCGGCGTGTGAATGTGATGCCCCTCTTTCTTTTCTTTTTCTATTTGACATGTTTTCCCAGCCATACTACAACACCAACAAATGGGTTTTTCACTTGCAAATTGGGTTGATTAAATAAAATGTGAATTTGTCCCCTTTTCTTCTCCTAATTTCTTTCCCTCTATTTTCTTTCCTGCCCCATAAAAGATCTAATGGGCCTGAATTTAATTTTAGTGTGGGATGCATTGAAATCCATAAATGGGCTAAAAAATTAGGCTGTTCGACAATGTCCGGGTGTTCATGACGCTAGAAACTGGACCAAATATCGTCCAAATCTACTTATTTTATATGCTTTCAATATTTCATTATTTTACAAAGATTTACTACTATTGCAGTTATGGATTGCCTTAAAATGAATAGACAAAAAAGAACAAAGAAACTTGCTGCATTTAGTACATTGTGGATTGAGATAATCAGTTTGGTAAATTGGTATTTTCAACTAGTGAGTATTATTATTGCCATACATATATTTATGTGTCCAACTAGACCTCGCTACAAGATGTTATGCCTAGAGAGAAAACAATATATGCAAAGATTAGTGTACGAAAGTGATGAGACTTGTACACAACAATTAAGAATGAATAGGGTAACGTTTGTTAAGCTTTGTCGTATGGTTGAGATTGATGGCAAGTTAAAGGCCTCTAGGTATCTCCAAATTGATGAACAAGTGGCAATATTTTTGTATGTTTTGGCCCACCATGTGAAAAATCGTGTGGCGAAGTTTCAGTTTCGTAGATCAGGAGAGACAATTAGTAAACATTTCAATAATGTACTCAATGTTGTTATTCGGTTGGAAAAAGAATTGTTTAAGAAACCCGAGCCTATATCAGAAACTTCAACTGATGAAAGATGGAAATGGTTCAAGGTATGTGATTTGCTAGACTCAAGTGTATACAGATTATTCTTGGTTAGTATTCTAATTCTCATACATATTTAATTTTGGCTATAGGGATGTTTAGGAGCAATAGATGGGACACACATAAGTGTACATGTACCAGAGGCAGACAAACCTAGATATAGAAATCAAAAAGGCGAAATTACAACGAATGTACTTGCTGCTTGCACTCCTGATATGCAATTCATTTATGTATTACCAGGCTGGGAAGGATCTGCTGCAGATGGTAGAATACTACGTAGTGCAATGCTTCGAGAAAATGGGTTACAAGTTAGTAAAGGCAACTATTATCTTGTTGATGTCGGGTACACGAATGGAGAAGGATTCCTCGCATCATTTAGAGGTCAAAGATATCATTTGAATACTTGGTTGAATGGTCATCGTACAGAAAAGGCAGAGGAATATTTTAACATGAAGCACTCGGCTGCAAGGAATGTCATAGAACGTTGCTTTGGTGTATTAAAAAAAGATGGGCTATACTTAGAAGTCCATCATTTTATCCCATTCGAACACAAAATAAAATTATCCTTTCTTGTTGCCTTCTACATAACTTTAAACGAAAGGAATTACCATATGATCCACTTGACGATGAGGACATTATTGACACAAACAACGATGAGGAGGATACAGATCTTGGATCACAAGTCGAGCACATAACAACTATTGGAACATCGAATGAATGGACGAATTTTAGAGAAAACTTGGCTAACTCAATGTTTAATTCTTGTAGATCTAGGCATAACTGATTTCTTATTGTTGTATTAATTACATTGTGATACATTTTTAATGAATTTTAGTAATATTATGTTTCCAGTTATGTTGTGTTTGATAGCGACTTGTTATATATTTAGTTAATGTTTCTATAGTTCTTTATGTATCGTTTTTTAATTGTCAAGGTATGGAGTCACAAATTCATGGTGATAGGGGCCCAGGAAAAAATAAAAAGAAGTGGAATGATATAGAAGACGAGAAACTTGTTGAAGCTATGGTTGATATACTTAATTCAGGTTCTCACTTTAAATCTGACAATGGTTTTAAGCCTGAGTTCTTTGGTGCGGTGGAAACACGACTTGCAGTCTCACTTCCCAACTCGGGAATAAAAGCTAAACCACATATTGAATCACGCATAAAAACTTTGAAGAGCGATTGGTCTACTGTGCATGATATGATGTCATGGAACAACACAAGTGGTTTTGGATGAGATTTTCAAAATAAGATGCTTGAAGCTCCTCAATCTGTTTGGCAAGCATATGCTCAAGTAATGTTTTTAATTGAATGATCTAAAACTAATTTTTATAATATTTTGAGCATAATGTATTATTTATTATTTTTGGATTTTTTTTAGGTACATAAGAATGCAGCAAAATGGAGAGGCAAAAAGTTTCCTCATTATTGGGACTTATGTCTTGTATTTGGAAAGGATCGTGCTAATGGAAGAGATGCTCAAACAACGGCGGATGTTATATCTGAGATAAATAACGAACAACAAGAGCCCGACGATTACATGTAAGGAACTGGAGTTGGGTTAGAGGATATAAATGTTGATGCTCCTATGAATAGTCCTACATATACTCATTCTAAAGAAGATTCGAGTATACAACGAAAGAGAAAAAGAAGAAATAGTTGGGATCCTTTAATGAACAACTTGAAAGATTCGACAGATATAATTGGTTCAAAGATTGATAATGCAACAAGTACCTTCAATGTGGTTTTTGGGATCGAGAGAGATAGAGAAGAACTACGTAAAAAACTTAATTCTGAGATGAAAAAAGTTGTTGGTTTAACTGTCCGTGATTGTAACAAGGCAGTTCATATGCTTTCAAAGAATGATGAGTTGATGGTAATCTTCTTTACCGTTGAGGAGGAAGACAAATTTGAATGGGTAAAGGACTTACTTGAAGATGATGTTTGACGTTATTTATATGGCTTTTTATGATATTGCAGTTTTTTAAGTTATGAAAAGTATGATAATTTTAGTTTGTTAGGGTTGGTTAGACTTTGATATGGTTTTATGAGATAGATTTTTTAATTATAAGTAAAAGTTCTTATTTATATAAACCATTTAGAATAGAAACTATAATTTCCAGATAGATAATGTTGAATTTTATTGAATTCTATGAATTTTGTGTTGTAAGGGTATTTTTGTCATTGTAAATTATTTCTATTCCATTACCTTCTCTTTTTTGTACATACCAAACAACATAGATGAATGAGTCATTTCATTCCATCACGTAACCAAACATGACAATGGAAAGGTAATGAAGCATTCCATTACCTCATCCATTCCATTACTTAGTCAATTTCATTCCTTTGTCATTCCATTCCACCCAACCAAACACACCCTAAGGGATATCATGTTTTCCAAGTAAATATTTTTCATTAGGTTTAAGGTTTATCAAGTTTACGTTGAATTGAATCAATAATTATACCAATAAATCCAATAATAAAAGTTAGTAAGATGTTATAACTGATATACATGAGACCCATTGGTTACTCTTTGATACAATAGAAAGACAATATATTTCCTAAAAACATTATTAAGCTTCATAACAATAACAATAAGGGTAATAGTTTTACATTAAAACAATAGGATTAAATAATATCAAAATGTCAAGTTATAGAATAAACCTGCCTTCAAAAGAATTGATTTTACCATAAAAAAAACTTAGCGACACAACTTGTTGTCCGTTTGTTTTCTAATTCGTTATACGATGATAACTAAGATGTATTAACTTATTGTGATATCTATCATTGATCAAATGTCATGCAACCTTAAAATTAAAAAAAAAATAAAAAATAAAAAAAAATTACTTAAAAAAAAATCAAGTTCTTGAATAAACTTGTCATTTTATAAACCTGAAGGTCAAAATTCAAAAAGATAGATAGGTAATTGGTTCAGGAGCAAAAAAAATCATGATTTGTATATTTTTTAGGGATCTTATTTATATATAAATTTTTTTCACTAAATTTATGTTTGAAGGAAAAATTAAAAAGTAGCTTGAGAGATTCCGAACACTATAGCAGGTGGGCTACCAAATGAATCGGTCACATGTGACTTAAATTTCATCTTGTATCTATTATTACATGCTATAATTAATGACCAAGTAATATTAAAATGTCAAGTTGAATGGCATACTCGTTTTAAAATAAACTTCATTAGTAACGACTAACAAGTAAGTGACAAACAATTTAATGTTATAAATATGATACAAATTCTTTATTTAGTATGCTTATCTTATTTGGACATCAATTAGGTTCAAAGAAAGGATGCTGGATTTAGTAATTAAAAGGTCAAGTATTGGAGGCGGCTTCTTCATTAAAAAATGACATGAGAATCAAATGGAAAGTAAACAGGGTTTTATTTTTATACAATACAATACACGTGGATTAGTTAATAAAATATTCACCCAAGCTTTCTAAAAATGAAATGGTCTTTGGCCATTTAATGAAGACATTGTTCCGGGAAACATATTTTCAAAATAGACAGACTTTAGTAATGTAGGACATAATAATATAAGTCAACAATTGGTCCTGACAAAATCCATCCACATTCAGACAGGGTTATCAAGTATCTTAATGGACCCAAATATATTAAGTATGTCGAAAACATCTTTCTAATAACATTTAACAAGATGGTATTTTAGTAATTAATTTATTCATTTTTCAGTTTTTACATCTTTATCTTTAATTTTATTATTTGTTATTATTTATCATAAATCCGTTTTAATTATGAACAAACGATATATGAAAATTTGAAGGATGTATAGGTATACATTTTAGCTAGGGCTACATAGTAATTACTCGTATATTCGAGACTAGTTTGTAAATGTAATGTCAATGTTAAGAAACAAAAGAAAAAAAAAACCAAAAAACAAAGAAGAGTGAAAGAAAAAAAAAGGTGAAGTCAAATAGAGACTATTACGCGTAAATGAGATGATTGCTATGGGCTTTCCAGATTGTACCACACCCAAGTCCCGACCACCCAAACGAACCTTCTTGCTTCTTACATGTTAGTTGTTACCTGAATCTTTTTTTTTTTTTTTTTTTGTTTTTTTTTTAATTTTTTAATTTTTTAATTTTAATATATATTCCATTTCAAAAAATTTAAAGAAAAATGCATAATTTTTAAACAAAGTTATTTTAACCAAAAGTTTTAATAAAAAAATACTATCAAACGGTCAATGACGAATCTAGAATAAAAACCAGATGGTTCATTAGTTTTCTATAGGAAAATTTCTATAAAAATTCAAAGATTTTATATGTAAGTTGGGTCCTAAATATTTTTTTAAAGATAGAATAGAAAATTTTTTCTATATAAATTTTAGATAAATTAAACAAATTAGGTGGATCATTGGACCCATCTTACTTATGTTTAGCATCACCACTACAAAGTACAAACAGTTACATATTACAAGTAATTTTGTAACAGATAAGACATTTTAAACTTGTTTTTGTTAAGCTTAAAATACATCGTTTGTAGCAAATGATAAATTAATTTTTAATGATGTGTGTTGGTATTCTTGTATATGAGTATCATTAAGGATTTTTTTTTCTTCATGTCTTTTATGTTTGGAGATCATTATCAATGTTTTACTTCTTTTATGTTAGCATTCATCATAAATACCAAACAGTTACATATTACAAGTGATTTTGTATCACATGTTTAACTTGTTATGGTTGAGCTTAAAATACCTTCATTTGTAGCAAATGATAGATTAATTCTTAATATTGTGTGTTGGTATTCTTGTATATTAGTATCACTAAGGATTTTTTTTCTTTATGTCTATTATGTTTTGAGATCATTATAAATGTTTGATTTCTTTTATGTTAACATTCGTCATAACTAAGGCATAATCATGCCCAAAATATTATTTTTGTCTCAAAATTAAGCTTCCACGCGAGTCTTTACGATAGGCGTATAATGGTTGGAGTTTGAAATTCAAAAAAAAAAAAATATAACAATCCAACCTTGATATGCCGAAAAGGAGACAATAGTAATGATCATTTCGTTAAAATGCAAAAAGATATACGTAGTATTTATAATAAAAGATCACCACTTCATATCACTTCTTATGGTCATTTAAGTGAAATATCTCTAAGTAGTTTTATCCCCGACTCAATTTAACCTGCGTTAGCTTTTTATCTGAAATCGGCACCTGTGTTAACGAAAGGTACACGTCAACATCGCATGCTAAAAAAGAATCCGATTACAATAATTTCAAACACTTTCTCGAGTGGAAACTGACTACTCAAATTGAATATTTGCCAACCGATAACTTACCAAATTTGGCCTACGTGTGAAAATATAGTACGATCTAACCATTTATATGATACATTAAATTAAAATTTTAAAATACTAAAATTTATCATATTATTCTTCCCTTTTTTATATTAATATTCCCCCTTTAAGATTTTCCGAAATGGATGTACTTAGATGTGAAAATTTTACGAAATTCATTGTTGAATTGGATCTCCAAAAACTTTGTTCGCAATTTATTCGCACGTTTAAACAAAAAATGCAAATGAACCATATATTCAAAATAGGAGGTGATATTTCGGTTTTGATTCATCAATATCAAAACATGTCTTTTGAATTTATACCCTTCATTTTAATTAGAAAAAGGAACCATAATGATGGTATAAATAATAAAAACACTCATGTTTTGGTGGATATGCATCCTTCAACCAAAAATTAAAGGTTTACAACAAAATGGATAATTTAGGCAACATGTATAGAATGAGAAAAATATAAAATATCTTTGACTAAAATAACCATTAATTTCGCAATTGATCAAGTTGTAAATTGCAAAAATTGTTGTTGACCACGAAAAAACGTAGAGAAATTGGAATATATCCCTATATTTTGTATTCGTAAAAACAATTTCAAAATTATAAAATAATTTTGAGAGAAACCATTTTTTTCTTTTTTGAAATAATTTTTCTCTTAAAAAAACCATTTCATATCCTTTGATTCCTTGTAAATTCTTTTCCATTAAAATTTAAATACAATCTTCTTGTTGAAGAGCATCCCAAAGCAAAGACAAAATGAGTATTGAAATGCGAATTGTCTTGTAACACTTAGAGATGGTTGAATCTTTGGTGATACTTGATTGTTTTAGACAATAATATCTTTCTCTGTTAAATTATAATATAATATTGGATTAGACGTTTGTTTCATTAATATAGAAATGAGAATCTTAAATGAATTTACACATATGAGAATATCACTTATATGAATAATATATATTTTTAATTAAATTATGAATTCATAGATCAGTTACATTATATCTTGTCTGGTCAGATTTTCTACAAAATTTATTTATAAAAGAATATTGATTAGAAAATAACTCAAATTTTCATCAAACTTCAATTTTCCAAAAACAATGTGACACTTCGTGTTGCTAAATGCTAATTATATGTACATAGACATGCATATTACGTACATTCTATCACCGGCCATTCTCTAATAACGTTATAAAATGAAAAAAAAAAATTAATAATTTTAATCCACTGTTCAGGTCATCAGCGTCACTTAATTACTGACCACCGACAGGTCGCCGTAGTACTCGGCGATACCGGAAGCTGCCCACAACCTCTCATTAAACGAATCTTGCAAATCGTCGGGGATTAACGGAGTCCGGCAAAGCGGGCAAGTTTTCTGATCATGGTCCATCCACCGGTCCAGACAGCACCGGTGGAATACATGCCGGCAGTTCGATAACTGCCGGATCTCGTCTCCGTCGTCAAACTCATACAGGCATACAGCACAGCTCTCCGGTGGATCTACAAGCTCTGAAAATTTCACCACCGGAAGAATCTCACGGATGAGTACAGCGGACACTGACCGGAACTGATTAAACGAATCAATCCGGGTCGGGTCGATGGAAAACTCGGGTTCCAAGAAATCCCCGAGACCCATGATCTGAAAAATGGTGGAAATGAGCTTACGAATTAAGCCCATAAATGTTAGGACATGGATTAGAAGTTTGGGGAGGAAGAGCTCTGTGTACCCAACTGGGAACCCCATGATAATAAGTTGGAGCTTTTCTCAATTACCCAGATCAAACTGTTGGGGATTTTGATGAATTCACAGATAGGTATATATATACGAATTTATAGAAACTTTTAATCTCTGCAAATCGATATTTGAGGTGGAGTAGTAGGTGGAAACACGGTGACGTAGAGATAAGGTTGAAGGTGAAAGAAAGTTGTGTTGATGGTGACGATGGATGGAAAGAGAGTAGAAGAGACGGTTATGTTATGGCAGCGTGCCGTGAGATGTGTGCTGGTTATACTTTATATATAGAAGGGAAGGGAAGGGAAACGAAGGGGTGTTAAGTGTAATAAAGATAAAGTTAAAGGGGTTAAAGTAAATGACAAGGAAGTCCAGTACCATGATTGGATCGATGCCACGTTGGTTGAAACGATTGATTACAATTTACACGTTAAGTCACTCCTATTTTTTATTTGAGATAATCAACAAATAATCAAATATGTCTAAAAGAGTAAAAAGTATAATCATTAACTATTATCAATTTGAGAAATTAACTTTTTATGTCTATAATTATATTCCTACCAATAAAATTATGATGTAATTTATTGTAATGTCCAATACAAAATTGATTTTAGATACTTATAAATAAGGTTAAGTTTGAAAATTAAAATTATGCCATAACTTATTGTATTTGAGTTTATTTAATTATTACATTTTATTATAAATTTAAACGAGATTACTAAATTTATTTTTAAATTGGTTTGGTTTTTATAACCTAACTTTTTTTTTTTATATTATTATTTAACATATCGTTTTTATAACTTTTGTTTTTACTTTTGTTTCTATATTTTTTATAATTTGTTTTTATCATTTAATTTTTATTTTTTACATGTTTTTTCACAATTTTTTTTAAAAATTTTATCATTTTAATTTTATGTCTTTTTACAATCTGTTTTTACACTTTTAGGCTGCACGGAATAGAAGCGGGAATGGGCCGCAGGGAGCTTCCCGCCCGGCGGAACACCGCACTGTCGGTGCAGGATAAGGTGGCGTGCGAACAGGTGAGGGGAGGCTCTCCCGCGTTTTCTCTTCCTATCATTGGCCAAAAAAAATTCAGACTTTTTTCTTTTGAATGAATCGTTATTTAACGGTAATTTTTTTTTACTAATTGGTATATGCATTTAAACTTTTTTTTTTTTTACACACCTATAAATACCCAACTATTTACCTTCAACCAACATTCAAACAAACCCTCTATTCTTTCTATTTTCTTCTAAAAAAATGAATCCCGACAATCAAACCCCAATTTCCGATCGAAGGAAAAAAAAAAGTCATGGTTCAAGTTTAAACATCTCTACTCGAAACATTTTTGCTATCAATTTATCACCATAAGGAGTTTATCGCCCCAACTCGATGCTCCCATTCAATCCCCACTACAATTTCAATACCAATATGTTGGACAATATTACCCTATCCAAGTTCCAAATGTTACGCCGTAAATGTTTTCAAACTTTGTTGTTTTTTCGGATCAACAATCGTCAAATCAACCTCAACCTCAAACTCAAATTCCCTCCCAACAACAATGTCAACTTGTCGATGAGTTGGATGACTCGGAAGAAGAAGAGATGGTTCCTGAAACTCAACCCACACTACCCCCACAAAGACGTAAAGGGAAAAAACAAGCGCGCGAGGGTGTCGCACAACCGGGAAGACAAAATCCGTCAGCATGGCTTCCACAAGAAGAGCTAGTTTTGGTCAAAGTTTGGGCTGACATTTCTAAGGATTCGATGCAAGGAAATGCACAACCGGGAGAGCATTTTTGGTTTCGCATTTTAGCACGGTTTCGGGAGGAGCTAGGAAAAGGTGACGACTACCGTACGAAACACCAACTGAATTCGAAGTTTCGAGAAATAGCAAGGGGGGTTTAAAAAATAAACGGGTTGTACAACAACCTAAAAAAACCAACGAAAAAGCGGCCAAGGAGACGAAGAAATACTTCAAGAAACTTTGCTATTTTACCTTGAGGAAGTCGAAAAACCATTCAAGTGACACCATTGTTGGAAATTATTGGTCTGATGTCCTAGGTGGAAAAAATACGAGCAAGATTTTATTTTTAGAGTCCAACAATCAAAGCGAACGAAAATGGGCTCTAGTGGTTACACAACTTCATCCGATGCTCGGGTCGGTGTAGATTTAAATCAGGACGACGAACTCGAACTAGAAGAAATTGTCCGCCCGATGGGTAGGGACAAAGCAAAGAGGAAGGGAAAAGGGACTTCTTCGTGTGCATCAGATTTCTGCTTGGACGTTGATGAAATACGGAAAATAACAACGTCGTTTGATCGATATAATCTTAATTTCTCCGAACGTTTGGCGTTCGGCAAAGAAAAAGAAGAAGCAAGGAAGAAAGAGCGGGCGGAGAGACAAGAAATGGAGGATATGAAGTTTTTGATGAAAAACATCGATCATCTCTCGGGACCGGCTCTCGAATTCGTGATGAAAAAGAGAGAAAAAAATTATGAAAAATTATTTTCCGTAGGTCGTTGTTGGTTTGTTTGATTTTTTGTTTGTGTTTTTTATTTTTATTTTTTTATTTTCTAGTTTTTTAAATTTTAGGTTTATTGTATTTTTATTTTAATTAATGAAATGCATTTTCTTTTTAATTAAATATTTTGGTTATTTTTAATTTAAAAATTATAAATCATAAAAATCAATTAATTTTATTTAAAGAAAAATAGTAAGGGAAGCCCTTCCCACCCATTTATTGGGTTTTAGGTGAGGAAAAAAATGATGTGACCTACAAAAAGTGGGGAAAACATCCTTTACATACCCTTCATAATTCATTATAACTAAATGGCTCAAGTAGCAGGTGAGGCTACGAATTATGAAAAAACATGTTAATTATTATTTTTTTATTAATATATATGTTATAAAAACAATTGTTAAAACATGTAAAAACAAAATAAAAATAAAGTTTAAAAAACAAATTCTGATAAACATATAAAATTAAATTGTGAAAAAACATGTAATTTACCATTTAAAAATAAAATTATAAAAATAAACCATAATACACATTAAAACAAACTAAAAATTGAAGTTGTGAGCGACTTTATATGGCAAAAAAGTCAATTGAACTTAAATAATCCAAAAAATAAGTTTATTAACATCATATAGCAAAATAAAAACGTCAAAACTTGTTGTCACAATGTTGTTTGATTAAATCGATTGAAAAAACAAGTTTGAGTAACTTCTTATATCTTAACAAAGTTTAATAATTAAATGAATACCAATAGTTTAGTGTTGAATTTCAATTTTAAAAATTTAAAAAATATATATTTTGCAATACATAAATATATTCTTAAATATATATTAATAATTGAATATGTATTTTACAATATGTTTACGTATTTCACAATGCTATGATTGTTTACTTTTTTATGGAATGTTTACTTTTTTATGGAAGTTTTAGTGACGAGTATTAGGCCATCAGTTATACATTTGACGAACCACGAACAACACTCACCATAACGAACCACGAATCAGTGGTGGTATGCATACGACGATCACGAACGAAGGTCCGAGCTGGTGTGCACGGACAACGCTCGTGATCATGTAGACCACGAACCCCTTCGTTCTTTGTATACCGGCCTTATTCAAGAGCGATTTTGTAATCGACAATGAGCCTTTGTGAAATAGTTTTTAATTTTACCTCAAACTCCAAAATAAAAGTAAATTAAATAACTTCCATATATTAATGTTAATCTTATAATTTACATTGTCGTACCTAAAAGTTAGCCTATATTCTTCTCATTCTTTTTTATTTTAAGAAATACATTTTTTAATCAATTTTAAATTATATATCATAAAATTTTGAATAAATTAAAAACATGATTAATTAAAATATAAGTTCATCTATTGATTATTAAGTTCGTTATGATTTTTTTTTCAAACGGCGAATAATATTAAAAAGTCACACCTAATAATTCATTTTTTTGTTTCGCCAAAAAATATGCAGATTAAATTTTTTTTACATTTCTTTCAAAAATTTCCTTCTTATCGGATTTATATCCACACACACACACACACACACACACACACACACACACACACACACACACACACACATATATATATATATATATATATATATATATATATATATATATATATATATATATATATATATATATATATATATATAAGGTTGAATTCGATTCAGTTAATGACTAGTCGATCAATACAACACATGGTTGTTTTAACGAATTTTGATAAGCAATATGTACACAATGAAGAGAAAATATGTTAGTAAGCATAAACTTTTGTAGACACCTTGAGACACTATGTGGATAGTACCTCCATTCGCAAAGTAGCAGTTTATCCCAATGTAGGAGTTATTTTGGAGAAACGGGTCGTACCTTGGGAACAAGCTTAGACATTGTAACAACATTGGAAGCAAAGTATCATATCAATTGATAAATTGTATTCTACCTAGAGATATGTTATGTTCATTCGACGGAATCATGTAAAAATCAATGTTGATTGGTTGTCATGCATTTCAAAGAAATTTCAGGTTTGTTTTCATTTTGTTGGGTCTTTCGGTTGTATATATTTGAGTTGAAAGTGCTTTAACTATTTGTATGTTTTGGGTTATATGTATTTTAAATGTGTACATTTTTTTTTTGTTACAAGTACTTTAACTATTTGTACATTTCGAGTTATATGTAATTTTTTTTTTCGAACGGCTAATTTTACTATTTGTATATTTTGGGAAAATTGGTACTTTGTTTACTTAAGTATTTCGGAAAGAATGTTTTGGTTTGATAAAAGAATTGCAAATGAGTACTTTGAACTATATCTATAGTTTTGGAATATGCATTTATTTTGGATGAATTTTTGGTACAAATGAATGTTGAAGGGACTATAATTTGGAAAATAAATCTTTTTAGGCTTACTATTTGAAAGAATGAAGTAGATAATTTTTTTTCCGAACATTATTTTGGGTATAAAATCCCATGTACTCACAAAAAAAACTCATTGGCTCATATATTTTTATTTTAAATGATATGTGTCATCACTGTTCGAGCTTTAGGTTAAGGTATATATTGTAGCTACCACTTGTGGAAGACTTAAGCATTGTTTGTTTTTTCTGGCAACATGTCTACAGTCTGCGGACTACATCTGTAGACCTCTGCAGTAGAAGAGGGGACCAAACGTCTGCAACCTGAGAAAAAAAGACTGTTAGTTTTTTTTTTAATCTACATGCTACTAAAATAAACTAAAATCTAAATAAACTATTTTTATGACTTTGTTATAAATAATTAGCAAATCTAAATCAACTTTTATGTATTATTATATAAAAATGAAAATAAAATGGTACGAATTAACGTATATTTGATAAAAACCAACAATTTTAGTCACAAAGTTATACCTAAACATTGTAATTAGAAATCAAAGAATTTGATACATAAATGGATGAAAATAAACGTCGATTTTTCTAGTTAAATCAATTAAAAACGTACCATAAATATTTTTTTTTAGAAATTGACGATACTGCATTAAATAATGTTTTATAAAATTTGACACAAAAAATATAAGAGCATATTATGATTTTTTTTTTCATATTTATATAAACAACTTCAACATCCATTGTTGTAATAAATCTTTATTTATAAATTTGTCAAAAATATTATGTTTGTCGTTGTACCTTTTTTTAAAGTATTGTAATTTTTTTTTCAATTCGTTTAGCATTAATAAAGTTGGAATAAATATAAATTAAAAAAAAAACTAAAAAAATAAAAATAAAGATATATATGTTTTTTTAGGCTAGATGATGTCTGAAGAGGTTAGAAGACTTTGATCCATATCTGCGCCAAGAAGAGGGTGCACGTACATTTTTATGTTTGCAATCTTAAAAAAAAAAAAACAGTCTGTGAATGCTATGTCTGTACGTTGTATACACAGCGCAGATAGAAGAGGCAAAGAAGATCTGCAAACAAAAAACAAACAACAGTCCTAGGGGTGTAAACGAGCCGAGCCGAGCCCAAGCCTGACCAAGCTTGAGCTCGGCTCGTTTAATTTGAGGAAGCTCGAGCTCGATTCGAGCCTTAAAATGAAGCTCGAGCTCGGCTCATGAAAAATTTAGTGGGCTCGTGAGCCTAATCGAGCCTAAACGAGCCTCTATGTATATATATATATATATATATATATATATATATATATATGTGTGTGTGTGTGTGTATGTGTGTGTGTGTATATATATATATATATATATATATATATATATATATATATATATATATATATATATATATATATATATATATATATATATATATATATATAGAGAGAGAGAGAGAGAGAGAGAGAGAGAGAGAAAGAGAGGCTCGCTTAAGCTCGTTTAGGCTCGCGAGCTCCATTAATTGAAGCTCGGCTTGAGCTCGTTTAGTAAACGAGCCTTATATCTAGGTTCGAGCTCGGCTCGGGCTCGTTTAATTCGATCTCGAGTCGAGCTTTTAACGAGTCGATCCCGAATAGCTCACGAGTAGCTCAGCTCACTTACACCCCTAAACAACACCTTAGTAGACCATTGATTAGCAAGGAAGAAGTACGTGAGTATATGTATCATTTTAGCGCTTGTTTATCATCTAAGAATATAATAAATTATTACTTTCGTAATCTTAATAAGCACATATCAATATTAGTATTAACATATTTTTGGGAAAAATGTTATTGTAGCCTACAAACTCTTCGCTTTTGTTTTAACTTTTAAAAGATCCATAATGTTATTTTTTGGTAGTCTAGGTGTATGAACTTCATGTGTAACGTCATAAAAATACTAGATAAAAATTTTGTTTTTTAAATCAACAAAAACATTCATTCATTACTTTCAAAAATAGTGATACTATCAAAATTATTTCCAATAACATCGTAGTGCTAACAAAATTATAAGTATAAAATCTTATGTGGATGCGATATAATCATGCCACTCTTCCCCTTGGAACCAGAAATACCAGAAATATTTAAACCACAAAAGCGTAAGCACAAAGTCCAGTGATTTCCCTCAAAATACTTGTAATGCCCGCAGATTCGGGCTAAATATTTAAGATATAATAGATAAACTTAACTAAAGATGTACTCGTCATAATGACTATCTCAAAGGTATAAGGAGCGCTTAAATCCGACTTCATATGAATAAATTATGTTTCTTCATAGTTTCACGATTAAACAGACACGACTATGCACGTTATAAATAGTGAATCAAAGATAGATTGGTTATTAGCCTAAGTAATGTAAGCGACCGTAAAAGCGAACTCATTTAGATAAAGAACGTCCAAATCTCACTTCATACGAGGAAGTTATGATTTTTCAAAATTTCAGTATAACAATATGCGACATAGAAACCGGATTTTAAATCGGTCGATTGTCAGGAAAAACAATCTAAACGAGAATTAAAGATCTCGTGAATAGGAGTCTGTCGATATAAAGATAGTTGAGAACGGATGTCATATGGAAGAGTTATGATTTTTATACGGACTTTAACAATCTAAGTCTGTTAAATATATAACCTTAGAAATAAAGTGAGAATTAGCCAAAGGATTCTAAATGAAAGTTGTAGTATTCATTGATAGCTACACTTGAATATAAAGAACGTGGAAAACGGAGCTTGTATGAGAAATATACGATTTTCTGAAGTTTTTCGAAAAGCGTCATGCGCAGGTAGCATGGACCACCACCTTTGCGACACGTGGCAACAAGCTGGAGGAGCAACGTAACTAGAGTGTGTGACGTTCACCTCTATAGGTGCAACGCGGATATCAAAATCAGATATAAATAGAGCCTTCGTCCCTCATTTCCTCCACACACCTTCAACAATCTCTCTCTGTAATTCTCTAGAAATTTAGCTTGATTTCTCCTAGATTTTAGAAGTTTTTAGTGGATCCTTGAGGCATCAAAGAGATAGGAGTGCTCGGCAGGAGTTTTGCCCGCGAACTTCCCAGACTTTTGTCAAAAATCTCAGTAAGTTAAGCTACACTTATATTGCTTTCAATGTAACTTATATTTATATTTATAATCGTTGTGATGAATCTATAAATAAGATTTATCAGTAATTTCATGTCATAATACTAATTGATCTACTTACGGGAGGATGTCTAGGCTAGATTTAGTGAGGTATTTAAAGTAAGATTTCTAAGAAGTATACTATGTATACCAAAAGGACCCTACCTTCGATATGAACTTACCTAGTTGCTCCTTATCAGCTATAGATCAATAGACGTTGGGATTATTAAGGAATCCAGACTATCATTACCCGCCAGGAACATTAGACTAAGACTTGGTATTAATTGTACTTAGGTCACGTTAAAGGAAAAGACAAGGTGTTAGGTGAAGCTTTGCCCAAGTCACTAGTCATCCACCTAAGTCAGGTGAATGTATAATCTCTTTCATGAACATGATTTTAATACAAATATTAATTAAAGTATTAAATATATATTAAAAGTTATATGTGAAATATATGCTTATTGCCTGGAATATGTGTTAAACTATGTGCTAACCAAATACGTTTCTATACGTGATAAGTGATGTATATTCAATGATAATAGAAGTGTTATTACTAAGAAGATAAATTTATATTTAATGTCTAATACTCTGTGTTGAATATATACACTAGGTCATAATAGTGTTGTCTAAACAAGAGTAGGCAGTAAAATTGATTATAAGCCTCGTTGTCTTTCCTAGTGATAAGATAAGGCTTACTATATATGCCTAGTTCAATTAAGTTTGATATTGGATAGTCTCATTTAGAGAATATACGTAAGTTTGGAATGGATAGTAGATATCTGTTCCATGACACTTTCATTTGTTGATGGTATGAAATATGTACCAGAGTACAATATAGTATTCCTATTGGATGGCCAGAAATGGTGGGTCCAGATCAAACAGTTGTAACGGTATGTCTGGTCATCTCCGAAAGTACATGACAACATTTGATCATTCTAGACGGACTTGTGAATTACGTTGCTGGTGTGGATTCATCAAATAATTTGATGGCTCGAGTGCCTTTATGACTTACACCGGCCATAGAAGCCCCTAACTGGCTCGAGTGCCTATAAGTATGAAATCTTATGTGGATGCGATATAATCGTAGACTAGCATTTGTGTGGATTGATTGGGATGGGTATGACTGGTTTATTGGTATCTAAGTTTGAGATATATAGTTTGGTAATCAATTGGTTTTGTAGGTTTGATAACTAAAGAATATTATCATAATAATATTATGGTATTGAAATCCCTATGTATCTCACCAGGTTTCCCAACCTGAGCCACTCAACTTGTATGCATCAGAGGTATCAAGACTTATGCTGCTGAAACTGATTAGGATGCAAAGTAATTAAGAGACAATTTGCACTAATGTTTAGTACCATTAGGTCTTTACGCTATAACTTATGTATCTGTATTGATTATGACATCCCTAAGGGTTTTAATTAATTTGAGACAATTAATTGTACTCAAAATGTTTCAATATTATTGAGATTTTTTGCAAATAAAGTATTATGATTTTAAAAAGCGTAAAGAAAGTTCTTTTTGGTTATGAAAATTTGAGGATGTCACAATACCACATACCATACATAACATGACGAGTCTATGTCAGCACCAAGAGGATGTTATGGGCCAAATCATAGTCTTACTCCCTACCATGGGCCAAATCATGGTCTTTACTTGTACAACTGTCAAGGGATAGAACCTGATCTTCCATATAATTTCCAGGGGCCAAAACCTAGTATTACATGCAAATTCCAGGGACTAGACCCTGGTCTTTCATACAAATGTGTGACAACTCGAAATCTCTATCTTGTAAGTCAATCTAATCAATCAAAAGTCAGACTTGTTTCTGTTACCTTTTTACTATGTTAAGGGTCTGTTTGAGAGTTTCTAAGCCTAGTACACTCAAGGGTTGAGTGTTAGGAAGTGTTAGCTTGAGATCAGTGAGTTGCAATCAAGCCAGGAACACCTTCAAAAGTGGTTCACGGCCGCAAACTAGGTTCACGGCCGTGAACCCATCCTAGGGTCGTGAACTCATGCCATATATATGAGTTTTGGCTCATTTTCTCTTCATTTCTCATCCTCCAGCCGTGATCATCCAAGTTTTCTCTCAAGTATTTTCCACAAAAGTGTCTTCTTTCACCCCAAAAACTTGAGTACCTTATCCCTTTACTTGTTCATACTTGGAAACCCCTTTGATTCTAGCATTGATTCATCACTTTTCATCATCATCATCAAGATCTTCAAAGGTTCTGGCTGTGAACCCTTCATCATTGGCCGTGAACCCTTCATAGATTCAAGCTAGGGACATGAGCACTTCAAGTGTTCTTGGGCCGTGAACCACTCTAAGACCGTGAACCCTTATTGTTTGGCCATGATCAAGTTTCGACCCCCTATTTTCGGTTCTAACACTTCATTGTAAGTGTTTCCTACTTCCTAAGGTTGTTTACTTTGCATGTTAGTAGTTACACACACTAATTGTAGGCCTATATATGTTAAAATATGGTAAATAGGATCTATTGTGCTCTGGACTTCACTTGGCATACCAATCATCCTATATCATATCTCCAATCAAATCTCCAACATCAGGTGATTTCATACCCCTATAATCTGCCTTTTAAATGGTTTTAAATGCTTTAGGGGGGGGGATACAAGTTGAACACAAGCTAATTGTGTTAATAATTACATGTGATATCAATCACATAAAATATTTCCTTATGCTTTTAATTATTATTTTTTACAATAAAGGATTACCAAATACTTCCATAATGACTTAAAGTCATGTTAACTCTTTTAAAAGTCACATAAACTCTTTTTAGAATATCGTTAAACTCTTTTAAATGTTTTTACAACTCTTTAAACTTATAATTGTCAAAATCATGTTTATCTATGTATAGGTATATAAATAAGACTTAAAGGGCATAGGACTAATGAATTGCCTTATTTCCTTTTCCTTGTTTGAATGTGGGCTTAAGGTGGTGTTATTTGTCCGAAGGTCGTTTCCTTCTTAATTATATATATATATATATATATATATATATATATATATATATATATATATATATTATACATATATGAATATAAAAGGTTACTTCAGTCAGTATCATTACCTTTGTACCACGCTAAGCAAAGGGGTACATTCATGAAAGATCATGCTAAACAGATAGAACATATAAAGTATAATAGGTATAATTTATGAAACAAACAAGAAATCTATTTTCTAGATAAGTATACCAAGTTTAAACTACTTTATTAAGAAAAGGATATAATTCAATCTTTACATAAACTAGATAAACTAAAAATGTGAGATACTACTTCACGGCTTAGCAATATACTTGTTAAGTCGCTTTTTGGAACCAGAGTCTCATGGAGAGAGAGCGAGCATCTATACGGGACCGACAATCCCACATCCCGATTGTTAGCTACAGTCCGGCCAACGGGCTAAGGGGTGACAAATGTCACATTATTTCGATGTCAGAAGGTCGTTGTGTTTACACTAGTCAATAAGTATGGTTTACAAGCTTATCACATTTTAACCCTAATTAATAAACTTAATTACAGGGTTGTTATTATACCAGTAGCGCATGTTTAATAAATACTACTGTATTAATCACTTTCTACAATAAAAAAAGAACGGTTTTATGGGATTTAAACTACTTTACAGAACGGTTTTATGGGATTAAAACTACTTTTTACCAACAAAACGGAAAACATTCTTCTTATAAATTTATGGATAGTTAAAATTATGTGAAACTTTATTAAAAGTACAATAATACTTAAACATAACGGTTTTATGGGATTAAAACTACTTTTCACCAACAAAATGGAAAACATTCTTCTTATAATTTTATGGATAGTTAAAATTATGTTAAAATTTATTAAAAGTACAATAATACTTAAACAGAATGGTTTTTTGGGATTAAAACTAATTTTCAGTTGTAAAACAGGAAATATAGGATTTTCTTGAAATTAATCAATCACTTTCTTAAAACTAGAGCAATTATAACTAATACTTATGAACTCACTAGCTTAAATGTTGATCATCTCTTTCAAAATAACTTGTATTCTAAGGGAATCCAGTAGACAGGTACACTCCAGGAGCTTTTGAGAAGACAGCCTAGTGCCGTGTTGTATCTTCTGTCTTTTACTATATCTACTTTTGATGTCGAATATCTAATGTATGAACACTTATGTAAAACTTATACATTATTAATGCAATGGTTGTTGTATTTTGATTACTATAATGCATGTGTTGTGATACTTAACATGATGTCCTCCGCCCCCGAACGTTTCCGCCGTTCCGGTTTGGGGGTGTGACAGATTGGTATCAGAGCATTGTTTATAGTGAACTCAGTATATCAGTACTAAAAGATATACAACTATAATCACATTGGGATAAAAACACTCTGAGCAAGAATTATACTTTAAAATATAACAATATTTTATAAAAGTATAAGTACATACAATATATATATATATATATATATATATATATATATATATATATATATATATATATATATATATATATATATATATACACTAGAATGAGTATCACAAGAAGAACAAAACAAAAGTATTTGGAAGTTGGACACTACAGTTAAACTTGGACAGTTATGTAATCATATCCGGGATCAATATAGCCTGATCAACTATATTTATTTGAGATATGACCAACATGTGTTTGGGAGTGATTGTAGTGTTGCAACAAGTCTAAAACTTACCTAGGTACTAGAAGAATACTAGAACCAAACATAAAGTTTAAAATACTATAGAAGTATTTTATGATGCTATAGCAACAAAACTAAAAACTTATCAACTTCAAATATCAAGAAGTTCAAGAATCAATCATATAATTAAAATACTATAGGAGTATTTTAGGTACCATAAATAAACTTTTGGGAAATTTTAAAAAACCTTTTCTGGTAGGTCTATAATTACTAAGTGTATACGTTAAGGTTATATATAATTGAGATTTTATAGACTTAAAATAAGTGATTTTCACTCTACTTCCCATTCCTTGTTTGGTTGTGGTTTTAGAGTAGGATCAATTATTCAAAGGTCTATTTGATCTGGATTATATATAATCTGTACACACTATGTAATTATATAAAGACCGGAAAGGATCACCTTCGTAAAAAAATTAATTTTATTAATTTCATAGATTCTTTAGACATTCCTATTCTCGTATAAACCACTTAGATAGATGTAACCACTCCAAAAATCAATAGAAGAATCAATAAGGATCCAGCAGAGTTTCATTAGGAGGATTTCAAGAAAGAAACAAATGAGGAGTAAAGAAACTATAGGAATCACCAAGTGCCTTTACCCTATTAAGGACACCAATGAGAGGTTCGCATGAACTTCCGAGATTCGAACTTTCCATTATGAAGTAATGAGGACCAGTGTCAGAATCAGAAGTAAGACAGCACAGGAATTCAATATACCTACGGAGGAGAAGTACACCATATAGATACCAGGAGAGAGCAAACCATTACCGCCCAGATTAGAACAAAGAACAGCGGGAAGCCACGCATGTAATATGTGAAGTGGTTAAGTACCTTTTACGTCACATTAATAACTAATAAATTGATACAACCTAGTGAGTTAGTGATTACATTACTCACATTAGGTATCAAGCTTATCATCTTTTCCCGTCATGACTAATAACATAAAATCAGATCACGAAATCTGAATTGAGAGTGATTAGTTCTCAAACTCATAAGTTTGGCTTATGTAGACTCTATTATGAATTGTTTTCAAATCTTTTCAAAAGTTGGAAAACGATATCCACCAATCGAAGGTAACTTAGTTCGGACAATACTTGGTTTATAACCATTCTAGAAACTTACTTCTGCTTTTTACTAGGACTGCATCATAGGGATGTAGGTCGAAACATTGAGAACCGTTTAACAAAACGACAAATTTATATGTATATACAAATGATTAGAATACATCTAGAGACAACCCTCGTTGCTCACGAGCTCATTTCCTCATCTTATAATAGAATCATGCCTCCAAGGAAACGTAACCAACCCACTGACAAAACACCAATCCTTCAAATAGATGCGGCTATGTTTCAAGCTGCAGTCACAGCAGCCATTGCAGCTGTCATGGCCCATCTTAATGCTAACAATGCAAATGTTAGTAAAAATGTTATCCGCAATCCCGATCGTGGTGATAACCAATTTTAGCAACGAGTGCCTACTTGTAAAGACACTCCGGACCTCAAACCTGATATCCTTAAACAAAAGTTCTAGAATGAGACAGGGAGTAGTTCCACTCAAGGACCTACCGAAGGGAAAGAAACTAGGGCACTCAATATGTAACACCATAAAAATTTACAACCAATTTGAACTTTTCAAAACAACCCATATTCATTAAGTTATTACATAAAAGTTTTCAATTCTTTAATTATCAGAGTATCCCAGAAGATCAACATAAAACTGAGGAGCGGTACGATCACGCCTTCACCTTGCCACGGTCTCCCGAAGTACCTGAAACAATACACTGAAACTGTAAGCCCGAAAGCTTAGTGAATTACCCCCAAAATACCAACCACAATACCATACACATATCACATTATATCATAAACAAAACAACCATGCATATCGAGTCTATAATGTGATTGGTCCGCCTACACCAGACCTTCAGTCCACTCGGTCCACTCTCTCTCCGAGTCTACAGTATGACTGGTCCGCCCGCACCGGGCCTTCAGTCCACCTGGTCCACTCTTTGAGTCTATAGTATGACTGGTCCGCCCGCACCGGGTCTTCAGTCTGTTTGGTCCACTCTCCGAGCCTTGGCACGTCTGGTCCGCCCTCTTGGGGCCTTCAGCCTATCCGGAACGCTCGCCGGACCTTCGGTCTACCGGTCCGCCCTGGGTATGTTGGCCTACAACACAAAGCAGGACCCACCTCAACCCAACCCTAGCCCAAACACCATGTGCACATAAACATATAATCATATATCAATTCACGACTAATCAACCGATCTAGTAGATCTCATAACATAGCAACATCCTAACCAGGATACCGACCTAACCGGTCGCTAACATAACATCATCCTATATACCAGGATACCGACCTTAACTAGGTCTCTAACATAGCATCATCCTATATACCAGGATACTAAACTTAACCAGGTCTCAAACATATACCATCCTAACTACCAGGATGCAGACATAGCAAAGCAATAACATAACAAAAAACTACCCGGATTCCCATCCGATAAAGGGCCGGCCTTGGTGCCTTAAACCCTGTCGATATAGTGAGGATAACTCACCTGCAACTACCGACCTGAAGAAATAAGACCACGCTGCTCCAACCACCAACATGAACTCCACAACTGATCATTGACAAATAACCAAAACCAATAAACACCAGTAATTACCAAAATACCCTTGGAAGTCCAACTGGTCAACCCTTGGTCCAAGTAAAAGTCCTCACTCAAAGTCAACCTTCCTGGTTGACCCTACTCGCCGAGTCAACTCGTTGAATCGTCGAGTTCCTATGCTCAGAAACTCCCATGCCACGACTCAAATCGCTGAGTCGCCCCAAGACTCGTCGAGTCCAACAATTTCTGAGTCCCTTCCTGCTCAACTCCCCGAGTCATCCCTTGACTCACCGATTCACAGCTCAATCAGAAAAGGTTAGGGTTCTACGACTAGACTCACTGAGTCCAAGAACAGACTCGCCGACTCCAAGGAAATCTTCAACAGACTCGCCGAGTTGTTCTTCCAACTCGTCGAGTTCCTGCCCATCATCATACAGCTCGCCGAGTCTACCCATGTGACTCGCCGAGTTACTATGCGAATTAAGTCTGATATCTATCCTGACTCACCGAGTCATCTCCCAGACTCGCCGAGTCCATATGTAATATCTTCATTTAGACGATCACAGGCCATTCCATTGCTTCCAATACATAGATCTGGACTCCTAGGGCCAGATCCACACGTAAAGTTTCCAACTTTACGTGCATGCAAGGCTCAACAAGCTCTAATCAAGCTAAAATGAAGGTTTAAGGCAAGGACACTCTCAATCAAGCCCCAAAGCTATCACTTTCCATATTCATGAGTCAAGACCAGTCTAGATCTGTAGTAGCAACCACAGATCTGAACCCAAAACTCGAAAAGAGACTCATATATGACAATTGGCCCTAAAACTTCATTCATGAACAATCTAAACACAGCAAAGTCAAGGAAACAACTTTTTACCTTTAATCTGATGCCAACAAGCAAGGAAATCAGATCCACTTCGCTCCTCTATGATCCCACCAACTCTTGCTTCATGTATCCTTCTTCTCCAAGCTCCACAAAACACTTAAAATCCCTCTCACTCTCAAATTAGGGTTTGGAAACGATGGGGAAAGCTTCTGGACATCAAAGGGGGTGTTAAAGAGGCTGGGGTGGGGCTTAAGGTTCCTTATATAGGGTGCAAACCCCAGGAATTAGGGTTTCTCATTCCAACACGGACTCGTCGAGTCCAGCCTCCAACTCGGCGAGTCCAGTCACTTAACATGTGCCCGGCACACGCTTAGACTCGACGAGTTGCAACTCCTACTCGCTGAGTTCCTCTCTCCCAAACTTACACTTTTACCCCCTGAACTCCTGATTCTAACTTTGGGATGTTACAATTCTTCCCCACTTAAATTAGGCTTTGTCCTCGAAGCCTGTAGTGACACATTTCTAGATAATACTCTCACAATGCACCTCCTGGCATCAAACGACCCAGGTTCCTCCGAACACTGCTATCAGACCTCTATAAAGTCCATCTCTTCCCTCGTAGAGTTACGACAACTGATTCAAGCCGGCCATCGGCTTCTTTCTCTGATAAAAACCCTTATTAACCAATGATCACCCGATGATACTTCTATCGCTCTAAATCACATAAACACTTGTCTCTTACAAACTAGATATCAACCTGAACCACTGGGTCCTGACCTGGTACCAACTGCTATCCCTTACCTCGTTTGGCATAGCTTCCATCGAGTTTCACTGCTGGGACTCATCCCACTCCCATTCCGAATCCAACTCTTCTCTTTCCGCACTGACATGATGACACCTCCTTCAGCTCCTGATTAACTCCCATGAGCTCTCCTCTGCACTCACATACACATGCTGAACCTGCTTTAACATCCTCAGGCTGGAAAAACCCGACATACTGACGATACCTCCAAACACCCCCAGGATGAATTACCGCTACATACATAACCTCCTGATCACAACCATACTGTAAACCCAAGGATCCATCCTTGCATCCCTTCCGAACTCATCTGGTACTATACTACCGGAAATTCTTCCACAATCTCAACAGACACCCAATCCGGATGTGGTTCCATACCACTGACACAATCACAGTGCTCAATAACCATAATTGAAATACTCTTAATCATTTATTCTCACTATTGCTTTCACTCCTGTGAACCAATACTCCTTCCCAGAGTTACATACCTTTCCCTTTCCTTATCCAAGGAAATCTACTTGTCAACCTTGCCACTTCAGACAAGCGCCACGGTGCTCACACCCCACTCTACACTATCCCTTGTAGAGTAACCGCTATTCCATGCATCACACACACTCTGAATCCGCTCGCAAGGACTCTCGAGCCCATGCACCGCCTTCCACTAACAGGATCAATACCAGGGGCCAGAACTACTATTCGCTATTGCATCGCAACATACTCAATCCATCTCCTCATATAGATCTATCAACACATACAGAGTCTTCAACATGACTGGACCACCTTACCAGGCCTTCAGCCAATCTAGACCACTCTCAGAACCTTCAGCATGTCTGGACCGCCCTCCAGGGCCTTCAGCCTGTCTGGACCGTTCTTCGAGCCTTCGGCCTGACTGGTACGCCTATCGGCCTTCAGTCTCCCCGGACCGCTCAGACTATCATACATCATCCCAAACTATCCTTACTGGGATTCTTCCCCGTTCACACTGTTTTAGCCCTCAAGGGGTTCCGAACTCTAACTCTTATTCCATCTACTCAGATCCCCGCCCCATTTGCCTGTCACTTACTCATGCCAGTCCACACTCTTGGCTAACTGAAGCACTGTTGAATCCTAAACAGCTAATTAACCTCTAATGCTTGTCGATCCTCCTGAGAATTTTCTAATTCTCCCTACTTAGAGAACTGACTACCAACCACCGGTGACTCAACCGACATAAATCAATCATCCCTACTCAACATACTCCTCTTATCCATGAACTGATTTCCTCTAAAACGAGCAACCTCCACAAAATCACTTCCTGACATCGTACATCACGAACCCTAAGGGAGTTCGACTCTCCGCTGAACAATTCTCAAATCACAATTGCTATACCCGACAACAGGGCCATATAACCAAATTCTGAACATCAATCCCTTAGATGCTAACCACCTACAACTCCTAGTTACTAACACTCCCAACTAAACCATGAAACACGCAGAACGGCGAATAAAATACAATACTACATAAATAACCAGATAAGCAGACAACAATGAAACGAAAACATACCCGCAACTGCGTCTGGCTCTGACCTGACCTCCTCTGCTGTGAGCTGAAAAGCATGACCATGAGCCCTCGGAGGCTCCGCTCCACCCTGACCCCGCTAGTAATCCTCAAAGTGGCCGGTGTTGGAGCCTGCACCGGTTTGGCAACAAGTTGTGGACAGTTGGCCATCACGTGACCAACCTGGTGGCAATGATAACAAATCCTCATATCCTGAACCAGGGCTGACTGTCGACAATCCCTTGCATAATGCCCCTCTCTCCCGCACTTGCGGCACGCACCACCAAACCTACACACTCCGGTATGACCCTTCCCGCACTTCTCGCAAGTGCGGCTGCTCTAACTTCCCAACCTGGAATCAACGATCTTGGACTGTTTCGGCGCCGGCTGTGACTACGCCGGGGCCTGTCTTTGCTCTCTCAACTGCAACTCAATCTCCAACTCACGCCGCCGAGCGGCCTCCTACAACTCCAGTAAGGTCTCGCACCTCTGCATGGACACAAACTGTCTGATATCCCTCTTGAGCATACTTAGATATCGGGACATCTGAGCCTTCTCCGAAGCAAACTCAGGGAGAAACATCGCCCTCTCCGTGAACATCCTGGTGATCTCCGTCACCGACTCCGAATCCTGCTTTAGTTCCAAGAACTCCTGAGCCAATCTCTCCCTCTCAACCCGTGGAACATAACGGGTACTGAACATCTCCCGGAACTAATCCCATGTAATAGCAGCCCGTTGCGCATCCGAATAAGATCCCGTAGTCAACCTCCACCAATCCTTCGCTCCGAGCCTTAAAAGGTTTAGAGCACACCTCACCCGATGATCCGCTGGGCATGAACACGTGAAGAAACAACCCTCCACGTCTGACAACCACCTCATAGCAACGATCGGATCCTGAACTCCATCGAAAGTTGGGGGCTTCGTATTATCGAAGTCCCGATACTGAAAACCTCGACCGGCTCCTCCCCCTGCCGTTGATACAGCCGCTGTAGCTGCCGCGCCAGCCGCCTCTGTGAAAGCTGCATAGCGCTCATCAAAGTACTCAACCATGGCGGTCTTGATCGACCCAAACATCTCCGGAAACTCAGCCCGAAACATAGCAGCAACCTCATCATGCAGGATCTCGCGAATCCTGGCATCCAACTTGTCCGTATCATCTGACCAATAACCTCAGGTGGTACTGATCCATCCTGCTCACCCTCACCTGATCCCGATCCCGAACTGGATCCTGCCCCGAGACGTCTTGTAATCACCATACTAAAAATACGCCACAAGCATATTAGGCATTCCTCGCAATAATCCTGAAAACTAGCTCCCAAAAAAACCCTAGGGGTTGTGACTTACTTGCCATGCGGATGGGTCCTGTGCTTTCAGTAGTACGGTGTGACAACCCGAAGTTCGTTCCATCATTTGTAACCATTTCCGTTAATAAATTCATTGTTTTCAATTTCGTTTCTGTTTACGTTATTAAATTAAGTCATTAATTTGAGATTGCTATTATGACTTAATGGGTGTCCTAACGCGTTTAGAACTCTTATTAACACCCCATTTTAGTAATCGAAATTTTTTTAGAATCGACCATATCTGGTTATGGCAAGTTAATCGGGTGCGACCAAAAGCTACGTCTAACGTCGGTATCGGGTAGAATTCCACCGTGTCCCGAACTTAGAACATATTTAAAGCCCAAAATACTTCATTTTGAAGCTTTTGCACTCTCTCACTACTCTCTCTCTAACCTCTCTCCTCAAACCCAAGATTTAGGTTCAAAATCATCAAATTAAGGCTCCAATTCATCAAGGTAACTCCCCTAACTCATAGATTAGCATCCTTAGCCTTCAAATTCGTGCTTAATCTTGGAAAAAGGACCATATTCATGTGTTTATGGCCCTATAACTCTCTTGGGCCGTGAACACACATAAAGGGGGTTTTTGAGCCTTAAACCCTTCCAAACCACCTTTGGGGCTTAGATATGGCTTAATGGCTTAATGGAACGGACTTAGAACACCATGAACTTAATTTTTGGGGAGTAAACTTGAGTTTACTGCCCTAGAACATGCTTGGGCCGTAAACTCATTATCATGGGGAGTAAACTCAATTTCAAGTGTTTAAATGCCACTTAAACACACCAATAGCCTTGGATTAAAGTCTAGAACCAACCACAATCGATTTAAGGGCCTTAAACATGATGAAAACCATCCCTTTTAGAGTTTACAGCCGTAAACCCCCCCAAGAATGGGTTCCTGGGCCGTACACTCACATACACAAGTCAAATGATGCCCTAAATTCATTCTAAGGCTTGTAAAATTGGTTTGAATCACATATGATTAATCTAGAGCCACGAATTCATGAAAGGAATGGTCACATAGGAGCTTACGGCTGTAAACTCCTAGTTTACAGCCGTAAACTCCAATTGGTAATACCTTTGGTGGTTTAACTCATTCCTATGCCTTAGATTAAATCATATCCACCTTCCCCAAGAGTTATTTGACCATTTAGCAACATAAAACCCCTCATCCATGAGTTCACGGTCGTGAACTCATGTGGAGTTGTTCTTAGGGCCAAAAACTCCATGAGGAGTTTACTCTTGAAGAGTAAACACATTATCCAAGCCCTATATGTCCGTAGATGTCACCCGGGTCACTCCAAACACTTGATTTGAAGTGTTTTCGTGTCTTGGAGTGTCTAACCATATCTAATTAGTGATTTAAAGTCTAATTAGATACATTTGTATATCATTTGTATATCATTTGTACTAATTATATGTGAACATATGTTGTCATATGTTAAATAGGTCATTAAGAGTGTCCAAGTCTTTACTTGACACCGAGCACCCAACCGGCACCTTCGTCGGATCTACTTACACCAGGTGAGTTCATACCCCTGAATGAACCTTTTAAATGTTTACATGTTTTATAGGGGGGAATACAAGTTAAACATGCCAGTTATCATATCAATCACATGTGATTCATAACCCGCATGCACAAGGATTTACCACACTATAAACTGTTTTACCAAGTAGGATACCATAAATGGTTTTCTAAAAGGTGTTCACTTGATTCAAAACTCTTACTTATACTGTTTTATCAAAGTTCATTTTAAACTAGTTTATGAAACTTTTCCAAAGAATTCCTAAAGGTTTTCAAACTTATTTTGACAAAGAATACCAATTTGTGATTTTCTTAAGTGTAAAGGTTTTTTTCAAGGTTTTCAACAAAGTTCCCTTTCATGTCGTATACTCTTACTTATTAGATACCGCTGTTTCATTTTCACTTAGTTTGAACTCCTAATTGTGTAACATCCCGGAATAGCAAGAGTATAGTTGAAGGGCTAAAAGAGTAAAATTGGAAGGGGAACTCGGTGAGTCCATGGGTGGACTCGGCGAGTAGAGTCGCGACTTGGTCGCGTGTTAAGTGGCCGACTCGGCGAGTCAGTAAGATGGACTCGGCGAGTAGGCGCTGAATGGAGAAAACCCTAAATCCGGAGGTTGAGCCCTATATAAAGAACATTATGTTTCCTCCCCAGCCTCCTTATCATCCCTTGAGTTCCAGAAACCCTAATTTCGTGGAGAAACCCCATTGTTGAGTGAATTGGAGCTTGGAGAGGTGGTTGTTGAAGAGATCTTGAAGAAGAAGAGGCTTGGATCAAAGGGCTTTACAAGGATTCGAGTTAATCTTCTCTTGGAGCTTCCTTTTGAGGTATCATTTCATTGTTAAGCAGTTATTGTCTAGATTCTTCATTTTGGGGGTGTTAGGGATCATATCTTTTGGTGTTTTGGAGTTTAAAGGTTAGATCTGAGGTTGCTACCTCAGATCTGGAATGGAGAAGGGTTGGAATGCCTGAAAGTCCCTGTGTTTGAGTGTGTAGTGAAGCTATCATGTCCCAAACCCTAGCCCTAGAGTGTAAAAGGCCTAGATCTCTTTAGATTCACGTAAAGTTTGCCACTTTACGTGATGGATGGGTTGTAGGAGGCTAGATCTATGTTTTGAATCAATTGCATGGCCTGGAATGCATCTGTATGGATTCAGACCGGTGGTACTCGGCGAGTCACATGGGTAGACTCGACGAGTTGCTTGAAGATAGGCTGGAACTCGACGAGTTGGAAGAACAACTCGGCGAGTTGGATGAAGATGGCCTGGAACTCGACGAGTTGGAAGAAGAACTCGGCGAATAGGTTGAAGATAGCCTTAGAATCGACGAGTCTGTTCTTGGACTCGGCGAGTCTTGTCGAAGAGTCCCAATCTTTTCTGGTTGAGACGTTAATCGGTAAGTCAAGGGGATGACTCGGTGAGTTGTATGTGAGTGGACTCAGAGTTGTTGAACTCGGCGAGTCTCGGGGTGACTCGGCGAGTTGAGTCGCGGATTGGGGAAGTTTGGAGCATGGGGACTCGGTGAGTCATCGGGTTGACTCGGCGAGTAGAGTCAGTCAGGGGTTGACTTTGACCTTGTCTTTGACCAAGGGTTGACCAGTGTTTTCTAGGGGCGTTTTGGTAATTGTTGGATATTGTTTTGAGTTCAGTGCCTTGGTGGTTGTCCAGTGGTGGAGATCGTATCAGTGATCGGAGCAGCTTGGGTTATCTATTTAGTCGACAGTTTCGAGGTGAGTTATCCTCACTATATCAACAGGGTCTACGGCACCAAGGCCGGCCCTTATCGGATTGAGATCCGGGTAGTTGTTGTTATGTTGGTACCTTGATATGTTTGCATCCTGGTAGCTACGATGGTATATGTTAGAGACCTGATTGAGATCGGTATCCTGAGAGATAGGGTGATGCTATGCTAGTGACCGGTTAGGTCGGTATCCTGGTTAGGATGATGATATGATATGTGATCTGTTTGATCTGCTTGTTGACTGTGAATTGCTATATGATTGTATGTATATGTGCACATGGTTGTTTGGACTGGAGTTGGGTTGAGGTGGGTCCTACTTTGTGCTGTAGGCCAAGATACCTAGGGCGGACCGGTTGTCCCGAAGGCCCAGCGAGCGGTCCGGATAGGCTGTAGGCCCCAAGAGGGCGGACCAGACATGCCGAGGCTCGGAGAGTAGAACAGGCCGACTGAAGGCCCGGTGCGGGTGGACCAGTCGTACTGTAGACTCAGAGAGTGGACCAGGTGGATTGAAGGCCTGGTGCGGGCGGACCAATCACACTGCAGAATCGATGTATATGGTTAGATTCGGAGAGTGGACCAGGTGGATTGAAGGCCCGGTGCGGGCGGACCAATCACACTGTAGACTCGAGGTATATGGCTAGACTCGGAGGGTGGACCAGGTGGACTGTTGGCCGGTGCGGCGGACCAATCCCACAGTAGACCCGAAGTGCATGGCTGTTCTGTGATCGGATATGTTATGGCATGTTATGCGTGTATGGTATATGTGGTTGGTATTTTGGGGATATCTCACTAAGCTTTCGGGTTTACAGTTGTGGTTTTATGTTTTTCAGGTTCTTCAGGAGACCGTGGCAAGGCGAAGGCGTGATCGTACCGCTCCTCGTGTTTATGTTGCGATGAGATTCTGGGAATACTTAAAATAAACTATAATGAAAACCTTTTTGTAATAACTTTAATGGAATCGAGTTATTTTCGAAAATTTTAAATTGGTTGAAATTTTTAGTCGTTACAAGTTGG
This sequence comes from Lactuca sativa, assembly GCF_002870075.4. NCBI lineage: Eukaryota > Viridiplantae > Streptophyta > Magnoliopsida > Asterales > Asteraceae > Lactuca > Lactuca sativa. The sequence continues at coordinate 11,662,877 of NC_056625.2, forward strand.
TATCAGAGCCTTGGTTTGAGTGAATTGGAGAAACACTCGTGTGACTCCAGTCTCAAATCGAGGAGAGTTTTCAAAAGAGAGTTTAAAATGGTTTTCAAAATGAGTAAAGGAGGACGCGGAGGTACGATCAGCCGGAGCTAGTAAGTAACCCCAAAATACCATGCATGTTATTTGTTTTTAAGCTTTGATAGAACAGCATGCTAGTGTTAGGCTAGGGATCTTCAGGATTTCATGATGATGTTGCCTGATTTGTGATGCCTGTAGCTTAGGGTTTCCTTATGGGAGATTTTAAGTGTTCCTCTAGTGGTGAGGGTTGAGAGTTGTTATGCATGTTTCTCTAGGGGGTGGTGGTAGTACTTCATACAAATATGGGTAGGCGTGGAAGGTAGTATGGGCCCGTACTACTGAAAGCACAGGACCCATATGCGTATCAGGGAAACCATGACCTCTAGGGTTGGGTTGAGAGAGTTGGTTCCCGGGGTAGTGGGAAGAGTCTGAGATTTTGTGTGGTGTTTTTCAGTATGGAGATTCTGAGGCATGCTGGGAGTGGATCTGGATCAGGATAGGGAGCAGGAGAGGGAGTTCCGGGCGGGTCGGTACCGCCCGAGGTTATCGGTCAGATGAGCACGTGCGAGTTGGATGCGAGGATTCGTGAGATCCTGCGTGATGAGATTGTTGAGTTGTTCCGGGCTGAGTTGCCGGAGCTGTTTGGGTCGATCAAGACCGCCATGGTTGAGTATTTTGATGAGCGCTATGCGGCTCTCACAGAGACGGCTTCCGCGACGGCTACAACGGTTGTAGCTGCGGCAAAGGGAGGAGCTGGTCGGGGCTTTCAGTATCGGGACTTCGATAATACGAAGCCTCCCACCTTTGATGGAGTTCAGGACCTGATTGTCGCTATGAGATGGTTATCAGACGTGGAGGGGTGTTTCTGATGGGTTTTTGCCATAAGAACTTTCCTATGTGCGCATGCAAAACCCTAATGCTTGGATCTAGGCTTTCTAATTAAACATGCTTTGATCCAAGACTTCTAATGACTATTTAGGTGTAATAACAATATTGAAACAGATCTAGAATCATACCTTTGAATTCCTTGTTGATCTTGTTGTCTTGGAGCTTCTAGAGTCATAATTGTCACTCCTCTAATGGCTTACAAACACCAACTAGCAAGGAGGATGATTTAGGAGAGAGGAGAGGGGAGGAAATCGGCCAGGGTTTTATGCTTTTGATTAAGTGCCGATTTCCCTTAGCCATAGGGTCTATTTATACTTGTAGACTCCTTAAGGGTTACAACCTAAACCCTAATTGGATAATCTTCTCTTAAGGCTATCCAAATCCATTCCTTAGATAACTCCTTGGACGATTTGAAGCTATCCTTAGCTTCTAGAATCCGTCCAATCCATATCTATATGGATTTACAATCTAAAGTTTAACTATCAAACAATTGACAGTTCATACCCTCTTATTTAATTAATCTCTTTAAGTCACCAAATTAATTCCAATTAATTCTATGACTTATATTAATCAAATAACAATATATTATTCTCATAATATACTAATAATATTTACTCTCTCTTAATAAACCATCCTATCAAATTGCTATGGTGAAGGCAACCCAAAAGGACCATGCACAACCGGGTCAAATACTTGCCTAATATAGTTGCAGCCTTAGACACTATTCCAACACTCTCCCACTTGGATAAGTCTAGTAACTATATGCACAAGTACAATTCGGTTTGCAATCGTAGCTCTCAAAGACGCTGTCAAACTCTGATCTAATCAATCTTGTCCTTTAGATAAGGGATCGTACAGTCCTCTGTTAGATATCATGCTGGCAATCCTATGGAATGGTTAGTCAAGCATTTAGGTTTCTCGATCTCTAATTTATTCGACATAGAACTTAATCGAACACATCAATTCAGTTCTGACCGGGCCTGGCACATAAGTCAAATCAAATCATCGAGCGGTCGAGATATCGCTTTTACCTTCTTAGATAAAAGTTACAGATAAACTTCGACTTATATGCATTTACTTATTCAATAATCAACTATACACCACAATGCATTTTATAACATTGAGTTACCAATGCGTTTTCGCATTATCAATGTACAATCAATTAGCAAATAACAAACCATATATCTAGGTTTTAAGACTATATGATATTATCGTCTCGCGATCACCCTTTTATATCATATTCCATAAGGTGATTCCAGCAAGCGTGGGTTTGTTCCAATGCTCAAAACCAGTTCATAAGCACTCATGAATGTCGCAGCAACCCTTTGCTATGTCTAATACCATTCAGAAAATCTACGCACCGATTCATGACAATCTTCATTCATATCTACTTCCAACATATGAACGATTGTGGACAATTTGAACAATTCGATTATTCCTAATAAACTCAATTATTCTGGAAGTCAAAACATGCAAAGTGAAACAATAGCTAAATAATTAACATAAGATGGTAACATTACTCATAAATAAAACTCCTTTATTTAATCATCAAATGTTAATTACATTTATCTATTACATGTTTCTAATACTATCTAATCTATGCTAATATCATCCTTTAGCCCAATACTCATAGCATGCTGCAAGTACTTAACCCTACTCAGTCCCTTCGTAAGCGGATCTGCTGGGTTATCTTCTGATGATATCCTCTTCACTATAAGTTGTCCTTCTTCTACACGATGTCTAATAAAATGATATTTTCTGTCGATATGTTGTGATCTACCATGATCCCTCGGTTCCTTGGTCAAGGTAACCGCTCCTTCATTATCACAAAAAATCTCCATGGGCTCCTTTATGGCAGGTACGACTCCAAGATCACCGATGAAGTTCTTCAGCCATATTGCCTCCTTCGACGCTTCGCTCGCTGCAATGTACTCTGATTCACACGTTGAATCAGCTACGGTTTCCTGCTTGGAACTTTTCCAAGTCACTGCTCTTCCATTCAGGGTAAAGACCCAACCCGACTGCGAACGGTAGTTGTCTCTGTCGGTCTGAAAGCTGGCGTCACCATACCCTCGTACCTTCAAGTCATCACTCCCTCCGAGGACTAAGAACCATTCCTTCATTCTCCGAAGGTACTTAAGGATATTCTTCACCGCAATCCAATGGGCTCTGCCAGGGTTCCCTTGATATCTGCTAACCATGCTCAAAGCAAAGGCTACATCAGGGCGAGTACAAGTCATAGCATACATGATTGAGCCAACTGCGGAAGCGTATGGTACTTGGCTCATTTCTGCTCTTTCAGCTTCGGTACTCGGACTTTGAGTCTTACTCAACTTGGCATTACTTTGTATCGGTAATTCTCCCTTCTTCGAGTTTTCCATACTAAAACGTTTTAGTACCTTCTCTAAGTAAGTGTTCTGACTAAGTCCTATTAGTTTCTTACTTCTTTCTCTCACTATCCTTATTCCCAAAATATAGGAAGCCTCTCCGAGGTCCTTCATAGCGAAGCACTTCCCGAGCCAGGACTTAACCTCCTGTAGAGTCGGGATGTTGTTTCCTATGAGTAATATGTCATCGACATATAGAACGAGGAAGCTTACTATACTCCCACTGGCTTTGACATATACACACGACTCATCTTCGCTTCGTACAAATCCAAACTCTTTGACTTTCTCATCGAAGCAAAGATTCCATCTGCGAGACGCTTGCTTAAGTCCATAAATGGACTTCTCAAGCTTACACACTCTATTCGAATGCTTCGGATCCACAAACCCCTCTGGCTGAGCCATGTAAACATCCTCAACCAACTTTCCGTTAAGGAAAGCGGTCTTGACATCCATTTGCCAAATCTCATAATCATGAAATGCGGCAATCGCTAGCATCACTCTAATAGATTTTATCTTCGCAACTTGTGAGAAGGTCTCATCATAGTCAACTCTGGGAGTTTGAGTAAAGCCCTTTGTAACCAATTGCGCTTTATATGTGTGTACGTTTCCATCCACGTCGGTCTTCTTCTTGAAGATCCATTTGCACCCAACGGTATTACGTCCGGGCACATAATCAACCAAATTCCAAACTTGGTTATCATACATGGATTGGATCTCGCTATCCATTGTCTCTTTCCATTTCGCAGACTCCGGACTTGCGATGGCTTCCTTATAGCTATTAGGTTCATCAAGATTTATTAGTGTACCATCACTAATATACGTGTCCCCTTCGGTAGTAATATGAAAACCATAAAACTGGGGTAGAACTCTAACTCTATCGGAACGTCTAAGAGGTAAGGACTCATCAATCGGTTCAACCGGAGTTTCCTCCTCGGGTTGAGTGCTAGCGGTAGAGGTTCCTTCATCTATCGACTCTTGAATCTCTTCAAGTTCGATTTGCCTCCCACTGTCTCCTTGGCTTATGAGTTCTCGCTCTCGGAAAACTCCTCTCCTCGAAACAAAGACAACATTGTCCTTCGGTCTATAGAAGAGATATCCAAAGGATGTCTGCGGGTGGCCGATGAAAATACATCGCTCACTTCGAGGTTCGAGCTTGTCGTGAGTATCTCGTCTTACGAAAGCCTCGCAACCCCAAACCTTGATATGTGCTAACGAGGGAGCTTTCCCTGTCCACATCTCGTGAGGTGTTTTGGCAACCTTCTTAGTAGGGACTTAGTTAAGGATATGGGCAGCAGTCTCTAAGGCATACCCCCAAAAAGAGATAGGTAGTGAAGCACGACTCATCATAGAGCGAACCATATCTAATAGGGTTCGATTACGCCTTTCTGCCACACCATTCAACTGCGGTGTCCTAGGAGGCGTTAATTGTGAAACTATTCCACACTCCTTGAGATAATCGTGGAATTCAAGACTTAGGTACTCTCCTCCTCGATCGGATAGAAGCATCTTGATTTTCCTGCCCAATTGATTCTCCACTTCATTCTTGAACTCTTTGAACTTTTCAAAGGTTTCTGACTTTTGCTTGATTAAATAGATATACCCATATCTACTATAATCATCAGTAAAAGTCACGTAGAAGCGGTTCCCATCCTTCGTGGTTGATCTAAACAGTCCACATACATCGGTATGTATTAAGTCCAATAGACCCTCACTCCTTTCACACGTACTCGTGAAGGGTGACTTAGTCATCTTTCCAAGTAAACAAGACTCGCACGTGTTATCTTCCCTAAGGTCGAATGACTCCAACACTCCATCCTTTTGGAGTTGGGCTATACGTTTCTTGTTGACATGTCCAAGGCGACAATGCCACAAGGATGCTTTATCCATACTAGTGGAAGAATCTATATTTAAAACATCATTTCCTAAGTTATCAACAATCATAACAGTTTCATAAATTCCATTAGCTTCAAAGTAAAAAGACACCATTTAGATAAGCCAAAATAGAACCATTCTCATTATTAAAAGAAAATCTAAAACCTTGTCTATATAAACCATGAAATGAAATGATGTTTCTAGCCATTTCTGGCGAATAGCAACGATTGTTCAAATCTAAACATAAATTATTCCTAAGCACTAAAGAATACACTCCAATCTTGGTCACATGCGACGATCTTCTGTTCCCCATGATTAGATTGATTCTTCCTTGCTCCACATCCCTACTTCTTCTTAGTCCCTGCACATTAGAACAAATGTGGTAACCACTACCGGTATCAAGAACCCAAGAAATAACATGATTAGAATCTTTAGATTTGATTGTATATATACCTGTGAAAGATGGCTTGATCTTTCCTTCCTTGATGGCTTGCAGATATTCCGGGCAGCTTCTCTTCCAATGTCCTATCTTGTGGCAGTGGTGGCACTCTGCCTCCTTCGGGTTAGGACAGGGCTTAGCGGGATCAAATTTGGTCCCACTAGAAGAGGCACCATCTTGGGCTTTAACCTTGAGATAGTTCTTAGACGAAGCCTTCCTGTTCTTTCCCTTTCCTTGACCAATAGCCAAGACAGGAGCAACCGGTGGATTGGGAGTTGGTGCAACAGACTTGTCTTTGAAGTTGCTCTCAGCGACCCTCAATAGACCTTGGAGTTTGCTTAGGGTGACCTCCTCTTTGTTCATGTGGTAGGTCATCCTAAATTGATTGTACATCGGAGGCAAAGAGTGAAGCACCATGTCGATCGCCAAGTCTTCCCCAAAGTCAACATTTAACTTGCGAAGGCGGTCGACATACCTTTGCATCTTTTGCAGGTGCACGGTAAGAGATTCTCCATGACCCATCTTAGCGGAAATCATGTTAGTGAAAATCTCATAACGCTCTTGTCTCGTGTTTTGGTGGTATCTCTCCAATAAGTCTTGATGCATCTCGTACGGGTACATGTCCTCGTAGGGCTTTTGGAATTCGGAGTTCATGGTGGCTATCATGATGCAATGTACCTTCGTTGCATCTCGCTCATGGGTTTCAAAAGCGGTAATTTCAGCCAGAGTAGCAATTTCGGTGTTGATTTTCTCTAGCTTCTCATCGAGGACATACTCCTTATCCTCATAGCGAGCAATGGTGCGAATGTATCTTATCCATTCGCTAAAGTTCGTTCCATCGAAGGTGACCTTTTGGCAAAGGGTCATCAACGTGAAAGAACTAGCAGCAACATTGTTTGCGTTCGACATCTACAAATAGAAAGGACAAAGATAGATTAGAATATGAATCCCTAATTATCACCCAATAAGAAAAATTAGGGCTAGGATCCAACAACAACATTTACATATTAGAAAAGGGATGCCGTAATCTAACATGCAAATAAATTGAAGGTAAGTGAATGACGATTCACTAATTCTCCATTTCAAAAACTTAACTATTAGTCCTAAATGTATTGAGAATTCCTAGGCTCGTATGAGATTCATTGAAACTATTCAATGGCATGTTTAAATCTCGATATGCCTCTCTTGTTTGTGACTGGGATACCGAGGATCACAAAGCGGGTGTGAATTACCATGCAAATTCACATGGTGCCTTTCATTGTAACAATCACCTATTCGATGTGCCGGTAAACGACACACGCTCCATCGAAATATGATAAACAATGAATCACCCTTTGCCACCTTTGCTTAGAACCAATTAGTGTGCCGGTAAACTACACACGCTCCACTAACTTCTTAGCAAGGGTGCAAAGTGTAATTTCATGGGATTGCATCAATTCACTTTTCCTAAAGTAACTAAGATTGGGAAATTTTAAAATATGTGTAGTTACTTTGTATTTCCTATTATACTTTTAATGAGAGGATGAGTTTGCCCTATCCTACCCGTTCGGCTAACGACCCTCCACCGATCAAGCAAGCGGTGGGTGTGAGTGTACACCCATTAAGCGCCATTTTATAGGCCGCAACCTTATACCCACCTTATAGATCGGCTTCGTGAATGAGGCCTACTAACGGTAAGACTAGCATTTTATATATATTAATCTTGTAATATTATATTAGTATAGGGTTGTATTTTAAACATTTTAAAAAACTAGGGTTTGAAATTTAAATTGTCTAAATTAAAACTTTTAATCACAAATATAAATTTCAAAACTTGAGGACAAGTTTTAAACATTTAAAACATGGAGGATCAAATAACAAATACTTTCAATTAACAATTAATTTCCTAATTATCTATATTTAATTTATTCAAGATTTCTTTCAAGATAATTACCAAAATAATCAAAATAATTAATTAATTATCATATAAGGAAATTAAATATTTTATTAGTTGATAAATATCTTTAATTAGATCAAGATTATAGTCATATATATCAAAAAATCAGATTAGGGTTGATCTAATATGATTAAGGTAAGTTTCCATAAGATAATCGTGAAGAAATCCTGAATCTGGCCATTCCTGACGCTTGGACTCACCGAGTCAGGCCAACTCGCCGAGTCCATGAATCAGAAACACAAAAAACGAATTTTGCAGTTTAGTTTCAGACAATTAAGCAACAATTTAATGAAAACCAAGCTAGGCTCTGATACCACTGATGGGTTTTTGCCATAAGAACTTTCCTATGTGCGCATGCAAAACCCTAATGCTTGGATCTAGGCTTTCTAATTAAACATGATTTGAATCCAAGACTTCTAATGACTATTTAGGTGTAATAACAATATTGAAACAGATCTAGAATCATACCTTTGAATTCCTTGTTGATCTTGTTGTCTTGGAGCTTCTAGAGTCACAATTGTCACTCCTTTAATGGCTTACAAACATGAACTAGCAAGGAGGATGATTTAGGAGAGAGGAGATGGGAGGAAATCGGCCAGGGTTTCTATGCTTTTGATTAAGTGCCGATTTCCCTTAGCCATAGGGTCTATTTATACTTATAGACTCCTTAAGGGTTACAACCTAAACCCTAATTGGATAATCTTCTCTTAAGGCTATCCAAATCCATTCCTTAGATAACTCCTTGGACGATTTGAAGCTATCCTTAGCTTCTAGAATCCGTCCAATCCATATTTATATGGATTTATAGTCTAAAGTTTAACTATCAAACAATTGACAGTTTATACCCTCTTATTTAATTAATCTCTTTAAGTCACCAAATTAATTCCAATTAATTCTATGAATTATATTAATCAAATAACAATATATTATTCTCATAATATACTAATAATATTTACTCTCTCTTAATAAACCATCCTATCAAATTGCTATGGTGAAGGCAACCCAAAAGGACCATGCACAACCGGGTCAAATACTTGCCTAATATAGTTGCAGCCTTAGACACTATTCCAACAGTTTCTTCACGTGTTCATGCCCTGCTGATCAGAGGGTAAGGTGTGCTCTGAACCTGTTGAGGCTCGGGGCGAAGGATTGGTGGAGATTGACCACGGGGTCATAATCGAATGCGTAGAGGGCTGCGGTTTCATGGGATCAGTTCAGGGAGATGTTCAGCACTCGTTATGTTCCGCAAGTTGAGAGGGAGAGATTGGATCAGGAGTTCCTTGAGCTGAAGCAGGATTCGGAGTCGGTGACTGAGATCACCAGGATGTTCACTGAGAGGGCGATGTTCTGCCCAGAGTTCGCTTCGGAGCAGGCTCAGATGTCTCGATATCTGAGCATGCTCAAGAGGGACATCAGACAGTTTGTGTCTACGCAGAGGTGCGAGACCTTGTTGGAGTTGCAGGAGGCCGCTAGGCGGCGTGAGTTAGAGATTGAGTTGCAGTTGCATGAGCTGAGGCAGGCTCCGGTGCAGTCGCAGCCGGCGCTGAAACGGTCCAAGACCGTTGATGTTAGAGTGGGGGATCTGAGCAGCTACACTTGTGGGAAGTGTGGGAGGGGTCACACCGGAGTTTGTAGGTCCGGTGGTGCATGCCGCAAGTGCGGAAAGGAGGGGCACTATGCGAGGGATTGTCTGCAGCCAGCGCCGGTTCGGGATTTGAGGATTTGTTATCATTGTCATCAGGTTGGACATTTGAGGGTCAACTATGCACAGCTTGCTGCAGGACCGGTGCAGGCTCCAACACCATCCACTTTGAGGATCACAGGTGGAGGTCAGGGTGGAGCGGAGCCCCCAAGGGCTCAGGGTCGTGCTTTCCAGCTTTCAGCAGTGGAGGTCAGAGCAGTGCCGGATGCAGCTGCGGGTATGTTTCTTCCTTGATATTTTGTTATCTTGTGATTATTGTGGTATATTGTTTATGTGCTGGTATCTTTGTGTGGTTTTCGATGCGGTATTTGTCGTTTTTGAGGGTTGTGGCTTGGTTATGGATTATTGTATTGGGAATTTCGTTGGTTATCATCCATGAGGGTTATTAGTGGAAACCTGACATTGGTTTGAAGGCCGGGTAGCATCTGCTTTCTGAGGAGCGGTTAGATGCAGGTTGAATTTCTTTCGAGCAGGTTAATCGGTGTTGATGTGGGATCTTGTTAAGGTTGTTTATGCTTGTGGGAATCAGTCAGCGTGTAAGTGTTGGGTTTATTTGCAGGGTTGTTTTGGGTGGTCGGTATTGGTGACCGATGTTTGATAGCCAGTGCTACAAGTGGGGGAGAATTGGAAAATTCCCCGGGAGTTCGATGGGTATTTGAGGGTGCTTAGCTGTTGGGATTCAGCAATGTTCTGCCATCCCAGAGTGTAGGCTGGTAGGAGTAAGTGTCGGGTATACGGGGCGGGATACAGACCTAGTGCATTTGATTGTGGAGGGCCTGGGGATCAGTCCGGGATCGATTATGTGTGATGGAGATAGAGTTCGGAACCCCTAGAGGGCTAGAACGGTATGCATGGGAGGATTTCCCAGAGAGATAGCTCGGAATGATGGATGTTAGTTGAGCGGTCCAGATAGATTGAAGGCCGGTAGGCGTACCAGTCAGGCCGAAGGCTCGGAGAATGGTCCAGCCAAACTGAAGGCCTATCAGATCTAAGCTATATATGATTTGTGTACCCTGTGTAATCATAGCAGGACTCGATATGGATCATCTAGTGAAATGTTAATAATCTCTTAGGATTCTTTAGACATTTCCATTCTCGCACGAACCCCGTAGAAAACCCCATCCACTTCAGTGCTTGACAGCGAAGTTGATTCAGACCCAGAGGAGGTTCATTGAGAAGATTTCCTGTTCGGAAATAAATGAACTGGGTCGAGACTATTGAATTCACCAAGTGCCTATATCTTTTTAGGGACATCGGTCAGAAATTCACCTAAACTTCCGAAATTTCCAGTCACCCATCATGAGGTGATGACCCCCATAGTCAGAATTCGGAAGCAAGGTGGAGTAGAAATTCAATATGTCTTCATGAGAAAAGAACCCTAGGTAACTACCCGAAGGAAGCCGACGCCGATTCCAGTCAAAGCTACGGGGTAGACAGAGGGAGCCAGTGCATGGAACCCAAGAATTGTCTTTTCCTCGTGTTCGTCACGTTAATACACCCTTAAAATAATACAATTTAGTGAGTTAGTGGTTACACTACTCACGCTATGTGTTAGGTAAATCGTCGTTTCCCGTTGCCAGTTACACGATTAGAGCGGATCCCCGCACCTCTATTGAGAATATTTAGCCATAAGCCTTCATAAGCCTCTCTTTCCGCGGTTTCGTTCCGAACTGTTCTCAAATATTTCCAGGCCGGAGAGTGAAATCTTCCCAGTATAAAGGTAACGTAGTAGGAACGACTCACATCTTATGGCCTTTCTCCGATACTCATACTCCTACCTTGATTTCCAGGACTACATCATAGGGATGTAGGTCGACACTCAGACGACCAGTACCCGAGGCATGGGAAAAATTTATGCCTAATGCAGTCAGGACAGATATGTCCAGGGCTAGCCATCGTCTCTCATCATCTTGTATTCCTTTCCGTGTAGGAGAAACCATGCCACCGAAGAAGCGTAACCAGTCCACAAGCAAGAAACCTACTCTCTTATTCGATGAAGCTACGTTCCAAGCTGCAGTCTCAGCAGCCGTAGCAGTTGTCATGGCTCAACTGAATGCTAACAACGCCAATGTTAGTAAGAGTCCTATCGGAAATTCCGATCCTAGTAGTGGACAACAGCAACCAACCTCTGCATACCCAGCTGCCCAAGAACCTCACTCAAATCCACTGAAGAGAAAGATCAAGATGGAGGAGGGAAGTACCTCGGCACAAGGACCTTCTGAAGGGCAATGAGCTGAGACTGTCAAATTCGCTACCAACCCTCCCATCCCTACACCTAGGAGACCATACTTAGGAAACCTTCCCCATTGCAGCAAGTGCAGCTACCATCATCATGGTGTCTGCCGGGAGCTCTATTGTGCTAGGTGCCACATGTTGGGGCATACTGCTCGCGTCTGCAGAACCCCGGTTGAGTTCATTACATCAACCACCAATGTGGCGACCCGTACAGTTTGCCACCTATGTGGTGAAGTGGGACAATTCAAGAAGGACTGCCCAACCGAAGGGAAAGACAAAGACACAGGAGGAGTCTAACTCTAATGCTTAGGGCGAAGCATCAAGGAACCTAGTAGATTTTGGTACGTCTCTCGATCTCGGATAACTAACGCAAAACATTAAAAGGCTAATTCTAATGTAAATACTTCCCCAATAAGGCGAAAGTCACAACACTGCTATAAAATTTAAAAATTCATTAGGTAAAACTATAATGGCTAAACATATACGTTACGACCATGTATAGTTAAGATGGATAGACCTAGAGTGAGTGAATGCCGCCTCATTTCCTATTCCTTGTATGTTTGTGGATTTAGGGCGGAGTCGCTCAGTCAACAGTCCTCCCCACCTTAATTATACATGACTAGTATATGTTAGGCGATTATAGAAATTCCTCGTGAGAATCCATTCATGAAAAGATACTCTACTCGGAAACACTTAGGACTCTCTATAGTTCCGCGTCGATTCTATCGGTCCAAGTATCCGCGGCAGTGATACATAGGACGAAACCCGAAATGCCTAGAACTTGTGTGCCTGATCGGCGCATGACTCTATCGATACTCATTTTATATCATGTTGAGGTATGCCAACTTCGACGACTCTATCGATCATGGTTTGACGTAGTGCAACCATGTGTACATCCTTAGTGCTGTGTAAAAAGAACTTTCTCCGTAGCCATGTCGGCAAATAAAGGTTCTTCCAAACCTAAAACATAATACGAATAATCAAACCTAATACGATTCGTCAGTTGTCCCTCTTACCTCAAACCTTTCGAAGTACCCAGGAGAAGGGTACCGCGCGCTATCGACCGACCTCTCTTAGTCATATGGAAACCGAAGCGAAAGACACTGCAAGACACTTCAGAAGACAATGACCATCCGAAGCATACTTCGTAGGATCCCCCAGAAAGACCCTTCGCACCTCGCACATCAGGTTCGTGAACCCAGAGAATAGAACTCATAAGAATGACCACTATAACCAGGTATATGCGTAAAGGTGGTATATAATCGAGATCAAAAAGATTTAAGATGTGTGCTTCCTCCCTACTCCCTTTTCCTCGTTGGGTTGTGGGTTTGGGGTGGAGTCGCACAGCTGAACATCCTGCCGACCTCAATTATATACGACTTGCATACACCAAGTATTAGTGGTTAAGCCAAGTATGAGCTCTACCACGAGCCTCATAGTAAAGCCCTTGATCCTATTCTAGACAATAGGAGCTAGAATCAAGAGAACCACTGCAGGTTGAGCTACTATAATGATCACAAATCCGAAATTTGTTGTCATACCGGTTAAGCTCACATGATAACTAACACCCTCAGTTAGTAAAGTGATTAAGTTCTGAGTAATGGAACCCTATACTCACTAGATTTGACTTAGACCGCGAAAACTCAGAACCTTCGGAAGAGTAGTTGCAGTAGATGCTCGCACTACTCAGGCACTTCGTTCACCTGTTACAGACGAGTAGTGACTATGATCCTCCGCCCCCTCGCATGGAGGAAGTCATCGTCGCCTTGTAGATGATAGACTACATTATCCAAAGTGAACACTAGAATACCGAGAACCCCGGGATAACCTTCGCAGCCAGGAATACTTGATCAAAGTGCGAAAGTAGTTGCGTTAAGCGTCATAATCCAGATCCCGAAGAGATTATAGACTTGACACTCGTCTAGGTGTTAGTCGATGGATTATACAGGAGCACGTGCTTTCCGCACTAGGATAAACCAACGCCTTGGAAATTAGAGCACGTCTCACGAGATTCATCGGACTATCAGGTGTTCCACGAATACTATCTCACGTAGAAATAGTAGAACCACCTCCCGAGGTAGTCCAACACTCGTCTAGTGAAATCCTATCTCCCTGACCCTAAGGGCTTCAGTATCTCAAGATTCGTTAGTGCAGGTTCATTTTGCACAAGCTTGAGATAGACACTCTACAACAAAAAGATACCATAGATACACAACCCATCCAATGATCTAGAAAGCCTCTAAAAGCCAATTGACGGGAAACGCGGAACCAAGGACAGCCCGAGCTTCCTAAGAACCAACCTAAAGGACTACACTCCTAGTAAGAGAAAGAACTTAGGAACTTCGGAATGGCGAGCACGCCAGTAATGATCTTGCCATAGAAGTACACTATGTTCTTAGTGCTGAAAAGCTCTCCCCTTCCGAGAGCTTAGGACCATCTGAGAATCCTCATGGAGGTTTGGTCCAACCTTCGTCAGACCACGACTACTTCTGGATATCCCTTAAGCTTCACACCAGATCGATCCACTCCTTAGACATGATCAGTGTTGCCCGACGTCACTCTTCGTATCCCACTCATCTTGATAAGGAACTATTGAGAACCCTAACCTCGTAGATACACCAGTCGGAACCCACTAGCTACACGAGACGGAATCCGCATCCCGTGCGTGAAGGTTTGTTAGAATGACAAACACAGACCAGAGTTCACTTGGGAATGCGAGGATGAACGGAATAGGAAGTACCCTCTTACCTCTAATTGGCCATTCATACCTATTCCCTTGCCTAGACCTAAATTTCGGGACGAAATTCCCTCTAACGGGGGGATGATGTGACAACCCAAGTTTATTCCGTTACATTACCCCGTTACCGTTAACGGAATATTCCAGTTTATAAAAGTTCTGTTAATTGGAGGTCGCCAAATAAATAAATGTTTTATTTATTTATATAATGTGTCGTTAAAGTCGTAATAAAATAAATAAAGACACTTACCTTACATTTCCATTTAATTGGAAAAAGTTAGTTTTTATTATTACGACCCCTAAATCGGGTGCGACCAAAAGCCCCGTTAAACGATAGTATCGGGTAGATTCCCACTGAGCTCCAACTCCCACCCATATATAAGGGGGAATGGACTTCATTCCACCTCTTTTCACTCTCTCTCTCTCTCTCTCTAGGCTCGTTTTCGACTCCAAAACCGCGATTTCCAACTCCTAAACGTAAGACCTTCAACCCTAACTTGTTCTATGCGTGCATTATTGTCTTTTTAGCCTAAAAATCACATGATTGAGACATGAAAAAGGAGTTTACGGCCTAAGTGCCTCCTTAGGTCGTAAACACCCAAAAAGTGGCCAAAATGACCCAAACTTGTCCCGTTGAGCCTAGGAACCAATTAAGGAATTTGTCTAGGAGGGTTTAATCATCAAAACACAGGATTTTAGGGCATAAAAGAGAGTTTACGGCCCAAGCACATGCTTAGGCCGTAAACACCTCTTAAACTTGTAAAAATGCCCCAAAAACACTCCCAAACCACCCTTAGGCTTAATACATAAATTAGGGGCTTGCTATTTAGGGTTTGGAACATTTAAACACAAGGAAATATAGGGTAACTTGGAGTTTACGGCCCAAGCAAGTGCCTAGGACGTAAACACCCCTAAACTATGTCAATTGATGGTTTTTGTCCCCCCAAATGGCCTTATACCTCATTATAAATTACTAGAAGGAATTAGGGACTTCAAAACTTCCATAAAATCAAGGGATAGGAGTTCACGGCCGTGAACTCCCATAGGGGTGGTTCATGGGCCGTAAACTCCCATATTGTCCCTTTAGAAGCCTTAAATTCACACATACAAATTAGATTTGGACCTAGAATATTTCCACAAGCAGGATAAAGCCTTAAAACACCCTAGAAACCCCTCACCATGAGTTTACGGCCGTAAACTCATGGGGAGTAGTCCCATGGCCGTAAACACCCTATGGTGAGTTTACTCTTGGAGAGTAAACTCCATTCCTAAGTCATTCAAGCCCTTAAATGTTACCCGGGACACCCCAAACACTTAACCAAAGTGTTTTCCGCTCTTTAGGGTGCGTATACTTGTTTTATTAGTATTAAATGTACTAATTATATGTGAACATATGTTATCATATGTTAAATAGGTCATTAAGAGTGTCCAAGTCTTTACTTGAGACCGAGCACCCAACCGGCACCTTCGTCGGATCTACTTACACCAGGTGAGTTCATACCCCTGAATGAACCTTTTAAATGTTTACATGTTTTATAGGGGGGGAATACAAGTTAAACATGCCACTTATCATATCAATCACATGTGATTCATAACCCGCATGCACAAGGATTTACCACACTATGAACTGTTTTACCAAGTAGGATACCATAAATGGTTTTCTAAAAGGTGTTCACTTGATTCAAAACTCTTACTTATATTGTTTTATCAAAGTTCATTTTAAACTAGTTTATGAAACTTTTCCAAAGAATTCCTAAAGGTTTTCAAACTTATTTTGACAAAGAATACCAATTTGTGATTTTCTTAAGTGTAAAGGTTTTTTTCAAGGTTTTCAACAAAGTTCCCTTTCATGTCGTATACTCTTACTTATTAGATACCGCTGTTTCATTTTCACTTAGTTTGAACTCCTAATTGTGTAACATCCCGGAATAGCAAGAGTATAGTTGAAGGGCTAAAAGAGTAAAATTGGAAGGGGAACTCAGCGAGTCCATGGGTGGACTCGGCGAGTAGAGTCGCGACTTGGTCGCGTGTTAAGTGGCCGACTCGGCGAGTCAGTAAGATGGACTCGGCGAGTAGAAGGCTGCTTTTATTAAAGAAAATATAGGATTTTCTGGAAAGAACTCTAATACACTGTAAATTCTTAAAATACTACTTCTTATAAAGTTATTTGAATAAAATGTCACTAAATACTTATGAACTCACCAGCATTTGTAAAAATGCTGATACTCGCTTTTCAAATAACTTGTATTCTCAGGTCAGCTTTAGACAGGTACATTCCCGGAGCTGTTGATGAAGATAGCTTAGTACCAAGCTGTACTTATTATACTTACTTGTATTACTTTGATGTATTGTAATGTAAACCATGTAAAACTATTACTATTAATGCAATGTTTTGTTGTACTTTGATTACTATAATGCATGTGTTGTGATACTTGACATGACGTCATCCACCCCAGAACGTTTCCGTCGTTCCGGTTTTGGGGTGTGACAGTATACATCTTTTACATTACACTTCGGACCGGTAACCAACTTTTAGGTAAATATGGGATTTTCCAGGGATAACAATTGTACATAACCAGAATCGTGTAACAAACCAGATAACTAAACTTTACAATTAAGAAAATATGGGATTTTCTTGGGTGTGTAACTTTTTCAGAAACCGAAAGGAAACTTGTACATTTTCAGAAAACAAAACCGCTTTTGAACTCACTAGCTTTATGCTGATTTTCAAACTGCTTGTATTCTCAGGTCCGCATTAGACAGGTACCCGATGATCCTTTTGGTGAAGACGGAGTGCGTAGAAGACACGTCTTACTTTTGTTCATATATATATATATATATATATATATATATATATATATATATATATATATGTGTGTGTGTGTGTGTGTGTGTATCACACTTGTAACACTTGGTTTTCAAACAAATGTAAACATTTATATGTAATGTAATGGTTGTTTACTTTTGCTTACTATGTACATTGGTTATGATGTTCAACATGAAGTCACCCCCGCCCCGGAATGTTTCCGCCCTGGGTTTCGGGGTGTGACAGATTGGTATCAGAGCCCATGTTTATAGTGAACTAAGTATACCAAACCTTACATGGTATAAGACTATAAACACTAAGGGTCCTAAGTGCTCTGAACTAAAAGTATACCCCAAAGTATAAGTATTTTCAAAAGTATACAAGTATACCTAACTGTCGAGATCCGTAACTACAAGTAGAACAAAACATAAGTAAATGGGTGTTGTACGTTGCGGTTAAAGCTGGGCAGTTATGTAGTCGTGTCTAGGATCAATATAGCCTGACCAACTATATTCATTCGAGACACGACCAACATGTGCTTGGGAGTGATTGTGGTGTTCAGCATGCCTAAAACTTACCCTAATACCCCAAACATCGAACCATGGTCGTAGCGAATCATGAAATACTATGGGAGTATTTCTCGAGCCAATCCTTTGTAGAAATCCTCATTCAAGCGTTGCTCCTTGAAAATTCATGTAGCGATAATTTGTCTGCTTTGATAACTCTTTCCTACTTTATCGCTTATTCGTAATATATAACTGTCATATCTCTTGATTCAATTCAGAGGACTTACCATCCTCTCTTTCCTGATCTTATTAGATCAAGATGCCTCCAAGAAAGAGACCCAGTTCAAAGACCAACAACCCTCCGCCACCACCTCCTCCTGAATTTGAGCATGTGGTGTTTCAGGCAGCTGTTACCGCCGCGGCGGCAGCTGCTATGTCTCAAATGAACATCGATGGTTCCGGTGGTTCGGGAGGTGGTACTCAAACTCAAAACCAAGAAGGCAGTCAGGGACACCGAAAGGAGGGTTCCTATAAAGATTTCATGAACGCAAAACCCACGTCCTTTGATGGCACTGGAGGTGTCATTTCCCTCACCCGATGGTTCGAGAAAATCAAATCTATCTTTGAAATATGTGCCTGTTCGGAATCTGACAAAGTGAAGTTCGCAGCCTGTACCTTTATCGATAAAGCCCTGACTTGGTGGAATGGCCGAGTCAAATCCATGACCCTACCTGTAGACAATGCTATGGGTTGGGAAGCCATGAAAGAACTTCTTCTTGCTGAGTACTGCCCTAGGGGCGAAATACAGAAGTTAGAGCACGAGCTCTGGAACCTGAAGATGAAGGGTTCCAATATTGCCGCATAAACTTCGAGATTTGATGACCTGGCGCTACTCTGTCCGGGATTGGTTACCCCAGAGAGCAAAAAGATCGAGAGATTCATCTGGGGGCTGACCCAGCCAACAAAAGGAAACGTCTTAGCTGTGAAACCGGATACATATGACAGCGCCAAAAACTTAGCCCAAACCCTGATTGACCACAGTGATGATGTCGAGGAAGCAACCACCACTTTTGAACCGACCAAGAGGAGTGGTGAGAAAAGGAAATTTTGGAAGAAGAAGAAGGGCCAATCTTCCCAAGGATCCTCAAAGAAACAGCAGACTGTAGCAGTCCATGCTGCTACTACCCCTGTTGCTGTTACTTCTGCTGTGGGATCCACAGCTCAAACACCTACTAGTAGATATGCTGGTAACCTTCCCCAGTGTGAAAAGTGTAAATACCACCATAACCTCGGCCCCTGCCGTGAGCTGTCATGCACAATTATGGTAAAAAGGGGCATACTATTCGATTTTGCAAAGCACCCGCCTAATCAGTCAATCATTCTTCTGGAGCAGGTGTTGGTCAAGCCTGCTATAATTGTGGAGAAGTTGGGCACTTCAAGAGGAACTGCCCCAAGGCAGCATCAACCGGCAATATGGGGAGAGTCCTAGCTATGGGACAAGAGGAGGCTGTCGCTGAACCCACTGTTGTCTCGGGTACGTTCCTTCTCAATAACTCTTATGCTAGTATCCTTTTCGATTCTGGTGCTGAACTACTATGTAGTTTTGTTAGCCATTCATTCAAACGCCTTCTTAAACATAATCCCCAACCATTAACCGAAACGTTCACCGTCGAGATGGCTAACGGTGAGAAAGAAAGGGCTAGCGATGTGTTCATAGGTTGTACCCTTACCCTGAACGATCATTCATTTCCCATCGATCTTATGCCATTTTCCATAAAGAGCTTTGATGTTATCGTTGGCATGGATTAGTTGAGTCCCAATCATGATGATATCCTTTGTTTCGAAAAGGCAATCCGTCTCAACCTTCCTGCGGGTCAAACTCTCATGATCTATGGCGATAAACTCAGCTCCAATCTTCGCATCATTTCCTGCATCAAAGCTCAAAAAAGCTCCCGCGTAAGGAGTGCCATGCATTCCTAGATCATGTAATCAACGAGAAACCGGAAGTTAAAGACCTCGAGAGCATCCCCGAAGTCTGTAACTTTCTTGATGTCTTTCCTGAAGAGCTCCCAGGAATTCCTCCCAAACGTCAGGTCGAATTTCGCATTGACCTAATTCCTGGAGCTACCCCCGTAGCCAAATCCCCGTATCGCTTAGCTCCAGCAGAAATGCAAGAGTTATCCAGTTAGCTCAATGAATTACTCAGCAAAGGGTTCATCAGACCGAGTTCCTCACCCTGGGGAGCTCCGGTATTGTTTTTAAAGAAGAAAGATGGATCCTTCCGAATGTGTATCGACTACCGTGAGCTGAACAAGTTAACCGTCAAAAACCGATATCCTCTTCCGCGAATAGATGACCTCTTCGATCAACTCCAGGGAGCCAGCTACTTCTCAAAGATAGACCTTCGGTCAGGGTACCATCAGCTACGAGTTCATGAGAGTGATGTTGCCAAAACAGCTTTCAGGACTCGGTATGGACACTACGAGTTCGTAGTGATGCCCTTCGGTCTAACCAACGCACCGGCAGTGTTCATGGACCTGATGAACCGGGTGTATCGCCTTTTTCTGGACAAGTTCGTCATTGTGTTCATGATGACATCCTTGTCTACTCTAGAAGCGAAGAAGATCATAAACAACACTTGAGGTCGGTGTTGGAAACCCTTAGATCCGAGAAGCTGTACGCAAAATTTTCCAAGTGTGAATTCTGGATTCGAAAGGTAACTTCCTCGGTCATGTGGTAAGCGAGGAGGGTATTCACGTGGATCCTTCCAAGATTAAAGCGATAGAGAATTGGTCGGCACCGAGGACACCCACAGAAATCCGTCAATTCTTGGGTCTCGCCGGCTATTATCGGAGATTCATCCAGAATTTTTCCAGAATCGCCAAACCCCTAACCACTCTAACACAGAAAGGTGTACCCTTTTGTTGGAGTGAAAAGCAAGAAACAGCATTCCAGACGTTAAAGCAAGCCTTGTGCAGCGCGCCTGTTCTGTCCCTACCCGAAGGGACAGAGGACTTCGTTGTCTATTGTGATGCGTCTAATCAGGGCTTAGGCTATGTGCTTATGCAAAGAGGAAAAGTAATTTCTTATGCCTCGAGACATTTAAAGTCACACGAAGTCAACTATACCACCCATGACCTGTAGTTAGGTGCTGTAGTCTTTGCACTGAAGATTTGGAGACATTATCTCTACGGGACCAAGTGTACGATCTTCACTGACCATAAGAGCCTGCGGCACATCTTCGATTAGAAAGACTTAAACCTGAGGCAACGGCGATGGGTAGAACTACTCATTGAATATGAGTGTGAAATCCGCTACCATCCCGGCAAGGCCAATGTGGTGGCAGATGCCCTTAGCCGAAAGGTGAAGACGCTGATGATGACTATCCATTCTCACTTATCCATGCAAATCCGAGAATCCCAATTAGAAGCTCTTAAACCCGAGAACGTGTCGAGCGAAACCCTGAGGGGAATGGATAAGAAACTTGAGGTCAGAGGTGACAGAGTCTACTGTTTCATGGACCGAATCTAGATCCCAAAGTTCGGAGGATTCAGGGAGACTGTCATGGAGGAAGAACACAAGACTAGATACTCTGTTCACCCAGGTTCAGACAAGATGTACATAGGTATCTCAAGAAACAATACTGGTGGCCAAACATGAAAGCCGAGATCTCTACATTCGTGGGCAAGTGCTTGACTTGCGCCAAGGTGAAAGTCAAGTACCAGAAACCCTCGGGTCTGCTCCGGCAGCCCGAGATAACCGAATGGAAATGGGAGATGATTACCATGGATTTCATCACCAAGTTACCCAAATGTCCGAGTGGGTATGACACCATTTGGGTAATTGTCGATCATTTGACAAAATCCGCTCACTTCATTCTGATCAAAGAATCGTTCAAGATGGAAAGACTCACGCGAGTCTACATCCAAGAAGTAGTCCGAATGCACGGTGTACCTGCGTCCATTATCTCTGATTGAGATAGCAGGTTTACCTCCAGATTTTGGTAGTCTCTCCAGAAGGCTCTTGGAACCAAACTAGACATGAGTACGGCTTATCATCCTCAGACCGATGGACAGAGTGAGAGAACTATCCAAACCCTGGAAGACATGCTTAGAGCATGTGTCATCGATTTCAGAAAGTCATGGGACACACATTTGCCTTTGATGAGTTCTCTGTAACAGCCCGGAATTTCAGGTATTTCTCTAAATTATTTTTGGGGCACATTTAGGAGGGGACTCGGCGAGTTGGTGCATGACTCGCCGAGTAGGGCCGTGGTCTTGGTCGCAGATGCGCGACTGGACTCGACGAGTCCAATAAGGGACTCGGCGAGTCGACGCTGTTCAGCTGAACCCTAGCCGTTTCGATTCTGAAACGTATATAACGATCTTATGGCCGTCATGTCGCATCTTTTGGCCGGTTGAAGATCCCCTGGGAGTGTGTGAGCATCTGAAGCAAGAGAGAGGATTTGAGAAGGCTTGAAGAGATCGTTGGACAAGGAGGAGCAAGGTGGTGATCAAAGGAATCGAGGACTGGAGGTTTGGAGACACAAGGAACACGTTTCCAGGTAATCTTCGGATCGAAATCTGTAGCTTTATGTTGTATGCGAATTTAGGGTTTAGGAAACCCATTTAAGGGATTGTTGGATTGTAGTGATGTTATAAGTGTTTAAAAACCCCGGTATTAGTATATGTGAAAGTCCAGGAAGCCCCATATCTATATATTTCGAAATCATGCGAAGTACAGGAGGCAGCGGATTGGCTGCATGGCGAGGACTCGCCGAGTCCAATGATTAGACTCGGCGAGTAGCTTGAAGATTCACTAGGACTCGCCGAGTTGTTCTTCAGACTCGGCGAGTAGCTTGAAGACCTATTGAAACTCGTCGAGTTGTTCTTCAGACTCGGCGAGTAGCTTGAAGATCTACAGGAACTCGTCGAGTCGTTCTTCAGACTCGGCGAGTAGTGTCAGGGTGTCTATACTCGTCGAGTTACCCTTTAGACTCGACGAGTCCGGTCAAGGTTGACCGTTGACCTGTATATAACTTAGTAGGGTCAGTTGTCTTGTTTGATAAGATCATTAATAAAGGTATGTGGTATTATAGGGAATCTGCGGATTAGCGGATTGAGTGCGAGTAGCTCGAAGGGTTCATAGCTTGCATACTACGAGGTGAGTCTTCTCACTATACTTCACCCGGAAGGGTTTGACTGTGAGACCGGAAGGTCGTATTTGTTATATCTATGCTATGTCTAGAGAGGTAGATGCTTTATGTGTGATGTATGCTTATATGTGATGTATACTTATACGGGCCGGAAGGCGAGACTTTATGTGACAGAAAGAACGGTATGATGTATGACTTATGTGTTATGTGCGTTGTGTTACATGTGTTATGTTTTATACTATTATGGGCCGGAAGGCAAAACACTATGGGCCGGAAGGCAATCTAGTACGGGCCGGAAGGCGATACGTTATGGGCCGGAAGGCGATTATATTACGGGCCGGAAGGCAATGTTATGTGGACTGAAAGGTCCGGGCCGGAAGGCGTATGTGGGTAAGTCGTATACTGGGGAACTCACTAAGCATTTATGCTTACTAGTTGTGGTTATGTTTTTTTTCCAGGTACTAGTGATGACCGTGGGAAGGCGCCGGCGTGACACGTACACACTGCCGCTGTTGAAGATCCTGAAGATTTATTATTTATACTTTTGAAATAAACTTGGAATAAACCCTTTTGTCGAATAATGATGCTTTGTTTTAAATGAAAAATTTATTTGAAAATTTAGCTGTTACAATTGGTATCAGAGCCTTGGTTTGAGGGATTCGGGTGTACTTTTGGGTGCAACTGAACTCAGACCGGGGATTTGAGGAAAAATCTTTTTAAATAATAAGGACACAACATTTTATAAATGATAAAGCGGTAAAACAAGGATGGAACGGTGTGTACGTGCAGCCAGCGTCTGAACGGTAAAGATCCCCAGAATACCTTACGATGTTATGTTATGCACTGAATTATGAATTGTTATGCATGCTAGAAGACTAGGTATACATGATAGGAATAGAATTGCCTGTTTTGTGATGCCTTAGTCTAGGGAGATTGCTTATATGAGATATTTGGTAGCGTGCAAGTAAATAGTGCATACTAGAAGTAGAGTACTCGTTATTCGGGATTTGGGGAGGAAGATTTGGGACGAATACTGATACGGTGTGGTCGGTAGTATTGGGCCCGTACTATCGAAGGCACCGGATCAGTGGAAGACTCAAATAAGAATCCCTGGAAATCGGAGACTGGGTAGGGCGCGTATCGAGTACAATTGTACTTGGTGGAGTCTCTGATGATTTTATGTTGTATTTCAGAGACATCATGGTTATCACACGCAATGGGGCGAGTTCGAGCGGTGCGAGTGATGAGGAGATTCGTCAGATTATTCAGGAAGAGGTAGCTGCGGCGGTCCGGGCTGAGATCCCGGAGATGTTTGGGTCTATTAAGACCACGTTGATGGAGGAGTTTGAGGAGCGGTGCGCCGCAATTTCTGAAGCTGCAGTTGCTGCCGCTACCGCAGCGGTGGCTGCTGCCAGGCCGCAAGGGGGTGATTCATTACTATTCAGGGAATTCAGCAACACGAAACCCCCTGAATTTGATGGGACACAGGATCCGATTGCAGCCATGAGGTGGATCGCCGACATCGAGGGGTGCTTTTATACTTGCTCATGCCCGGAGCACTTGAGGGTACGGTTCGCCTTGAACCAGCTCCGTCTGGGAGCGAAGGATTGGTGGAAGTTCGTGACGGCGAACTTCACTCAGGCAGAGATTACGGCGGTGACATGGGAGAGGTTTATGGAGATGTTCAGGGATGAGTACGTTCCCCCGGTAGAGAGGGAGCGATTGATTCAGGAGTTCTTGACCCTTAAGCAGGGTACTGATTCCGTGGCAGTGATCACACGGAAGTTTCATGAGAGGGCAATGTTCTGCCCTGAGCTGGTATCTACGGAGCAGTCGCGGATGAGCCGTTATTTGGGTGTTTTGAAGAGGGAGATCCGGGAGTTTGTGTCAAACTCCACCTATCGTACTTTCACTGAGCTTCAGGCGAACGCCAGGAAGCGTGAGATCGAGTTAGAGACTCAAGTGAGGGAGGAGGCTGAGTCTCGGCAGGTGGATCGACGGCCGGCCCAGTCTCAGCCGGCAGCCAAGCGGACTAAGTTCGCTGATTCGAGGAGGGGAGGTTCGAAGGGTCGCACTTGCGCGAAGTGCGGCAAGAGTCACGAGGGGGCGTGTCGAGCTGGTGGTTGCTACAAGTGTGGCAAAGAGGGACATATTGCCAGGGATTGCCCTAAGGGGTTTATGGTTTGCTTTCACTGCAACCAGACAGGCCATCGGAAGGCCGAGTGCCCGCAACTTCGTCAGGGAGCTACATCTACTACCCGGACTACTGAGACCCGACCGGTGAAGGTCGAGGCCCCGAGGGCTCGCGGGAGAGCCTTTCAGCTGACTGCGGAGGAGGTCCGCGCTGCGCCCGATGTTGTGGCAGGTATGTTATCATTCATGTATTTAATTAAAGGTCGAAATGTTATGCTTATGTTAATGTATGTGTAGGTACTTTCCTTGTGAACTCTATGCCTGCTCTAATATTATTTGATTCGGGTGCGAGTAGATCGTTTGTATCGTTAGCTTTTAGTCAGCACATCGGCATTAGTCGTGAGCCGTTAAGTCGGCCTTTGAGTGTTTCCATTGCGGCTGAGAGGGTGATTTGTGCTACGGAGGTTCTTCGGGGATGTGTGCTAGAGATCTGCGGGGTCGCGTTTCCGATTGACCTAATTCCTATTGCGATGGGTGATGTCTGTGTCATCGTAGGCATGGACTGGTTGAGCCGATTCAGCGCTGTCATCGACTGCGAGCGTCAGTTGGTGACTATACGAGACCCTAGTGGGGGAGTTCTTACGGTGTACGGCGAGGGTACCCGTTCGAGATCAGCTTTTTGTTCGGCCGCTAGGGCGAGGCAATGCCTACAGCGGGGATGTAACGGCTTTGTGGCATATGTGATGGATACGCGGGAGAGTTCCGAGAGACCGAAGATATTGGAGGAGGTTCCAGTGGTGCGCGAGTTTCCAGATGTTTTTCCCGAGGATTTGCCGGGAATACCTCCTGCGAGACAAGTGGAGTTCGGTATCGATCTAGTTCCAGGGGCTGCGCCTATTGCGAAGGTGCCTTACCGTCTTGCACCTCCAGAGATGCAAGAATTGTCCTCGCAACTTCAAGAGTTGTTGGGGAAGGGATTTATTCGGCCGAGTAGCTCGCCGTGGGGAGCACCGATTCTGTTCGTCAAAAAGAAGGATGGTTCACACCGGATGTGTATCGATTACCGGGAGCTGAACAAGGTGACAGTTAAGAACCGCTATCCGTTACCGAGGATCGATGATCTATTTGATCAGTTGCAAGGGGCATCTTGGTTTTCCAAGATTGATTTGAGATCAGGGTACCATCAGGTGAGAGTGCGGGATGAGGATGTCCAGAAGACAGCCTTTAGGACGCGGTATGGGCATTACGAGTTCGTGGTGATGCCTTTTGGGCTCACCAATGCCCCAGCAGTGTTCATGGATCTCATGAACAGGGTATGCAGGCCGATGCTGGATCAGTCTGTGATTGTATTCATCGACGACATTCTGGTGTATTCGCGATCTAGGGAGCAGCATGAGGGACATTTGAGGGAGGTCCTTGAGGTACTGAGGTCGGAGAAGCTATATGCAAAATTCTCCAAATGCGACTTCTGGTTACGGGAAGTTCAATTTCTGGGGCACGTTGTAAATCAGACAGGGATATTGGTCGATCCGGCCAAGGTGGAAGCGGTAATGAGATGGGAGGCACCGAAGTCACCTTCGGAAATCAGGAGTTTCCTTGGGTTGGCAGGGTACTATCGAAGGTTCATTAGGGACTTCTCCAAGATCGCGGTGCCACTTACCAAATTGACCCGAAAGGGTGTTACATTTTCATGGGGACCCGAGCAGCAGACTTCCTTCGAGACACTTCGTCAGAGACTGTGCGAAGCACCAGTACTGGCTCTTCCGGAAGGGATGGAGGACTTTGTCGTATATTGCGACGCATCGATTTCGGGACTGGGTGCGGTGTTGATGCAGAGGGGCCATGTGATAGCCTATGCATCGAGGCAGCTGAAGCCTCACGAAGCAAGATACCCCACGCATGACTTAGAGTTGGGGGCAGTAGTGTTCGCCCTCAAAATTTGGCGTCACTACCTGTACGGGGTTCTTTGTACCATATACACGGACCATAAGAGTTTAAAGTATTTGATGGATCAACCCAACCTAAACATGCGTCAGAGGAGATGGTTAGACGTGGTTAAGGATTATGACTGTGAGATCCTATACCACCCAGGCAAGGCTAATGTGGTAGCCGATGCATTGAGTCGTAGGGCGGAGGGTGCTCCATTGCGAGACGTATGTTTGAGATTGACGGTGATGACTCCGGTGTTAGATGCTATTCGTGGGGCACAGGCCGAAGTTGTGAAGTCTGGGATGCAGAAACAGGAGCGGGTCGTCGGGTTGATTTCAGAGTTTGTTACGGATGGGCGGGAACTTTTGACATTTCGGGGTCGGATCTGGGTGCCATTTGTGGGAGGTACGCGTATTACTTTGATGGAGGAGGCACATAGATCGAAATTCTCGATCCATCCCGGTGCCACGAAAATGTATCTGGATTTGAAAAAAGGAGTACTGGTGGCCTTGCATGAAGAGAGACGTTGCCTGGTTCGTTGAGAGGTGTTTGACCTGCCGTAAAGTTAAGGCCGAGCACCAGAGACCGCACGGTAAGTTGCAACCTTTGGAGATCCCTGAGTGGAAGTGGGATCAGATCACGATGGATTTCATCACCAAATTGCCGAAAACTGCCAGGGGAGTCGATGCGATTTGGGTGATTGTGGATAGGCTAACAAAGAGTGCACACTTCCTTGCCATTAGTGAAAGTTCATCAGCAGAGAAGTTGGCAGAGTTGTACGTGAGGGAGATAGTATCTCGGCATGGGGTGCCGACCTCGATTGTTTCGGATCGCGATGTACGTTTCACTTCCAGGTTCTGGAAGAAATTTCATGAGTGGGTACTAAGCTGCATTTTAGTACCGCGTACCATCCCCAGACCGACGGTCAGAGCGAGCGGACGATTCAGACATTGGAAGACATGCTTAGAGCGTGTGTGTTAGACTTTGGGGGTAGCTGGGATGCGCATCTGCCGTTGGCTGAGTTTTCCTACAACAACAGCCATCATTCGAGCATTGGTATGCCACCTTTTGAGTTGTTGTATGGTAGGAGGTGTCGGACTCCCATTTGCTGGGGAGAAGTGGGACAGAGAGTGATGGGTAGTACAGAGATTGTACTTCAGACGACCGAACAGATTCAGCGAGTGAGGCAGAGGTTATTGACCGCCCAGAGCCGACAAAAGAGTTATGCGGACAGACGCCGGTCCGAGCTCGAATTCCAGGTCGGCGACTTCGTTCTCCTAAAGGTTTCTCTTTGGAAAGGGGTGATTCGGTTCAGGAAGAGGGGCAAATTGGGGCCCCGGTTCATAGGTCCATTTCGGGTAATTGCAAGGGTAGGTCGGGTAGCTTATCGGTTGGAGTTGCCAGCGGAACTGAATCAGATTCACAATACCTTCCACGTATCACAGCTGAGGAAGTGTATAGCCGATGAGGCAGCAGTGGTTCCGCTAGAAGATATCCAGGTAGATGCGAGTCTAAATTACGCCGAGAGACCAGTAGCTATCAGGGATCGGAAGATCAAGGTTCTACGGAACAAGGAAATACCTCTGGTGTTGGTTCAGTGGCAACATCGGAAGGGATCGGAGATGACTTGGGAGCCGGAAAGAGAAATGCGGGAGCAACATCCGGAGTTATTCGCAGAATGAGAGACTTCGAGGGCGAAGTCTAGTTCTAGTGGGGGAGAGTTGTAACAGCCCGGAATTTCAGGTATTTCTCTAAATTATTTTTGGGGCACATTTAGGAGGGGACTCGGCGAGTTGGTGCATGACTCGCCGAGTAGGGCCGTGGTCTTGGTCGCAGATGCGCGACTGGACTCGACGAGTCCAATAAGGGACTCGGCGAGTCGACGCTGTTCAGCTGAACCCTAGCCGTTTCGATTCTGAAATGTATATAACGATCTTATGGCCGTCATGTCGCATCTTTTGGCCGGTTGAAGATCCCCTGGGAGTGTGTGAGCATCTGAAGCAAGAGAGAGGATTTGAGAAGGCTTAAAGAGATCGTTGGACAAGGAGGAGCAAGGTGGTGATCAAAGGAATCGAGGACTGGAGGTTTGGAGACACAAGGAACACGTTTCCAGGTAATCTTCGGATCGAAATCTGTAGCTTTATGTTGTATGCGAATTTAGGGTTTAGGAAACCCATTTAAGGGATTGTTGGATTGTAGTGATGTTATAAGTGTTTAAAAACCCCGGTATTAGTATATGTGAAAGTCCAGGAAGCCCCATATCTATATATTTCGAAATCATGCGAAGTACAGGAGGCAGCGGATTGGCTGCATGGCGAGGACTCGCCGAGTCCAATGATCAGACTCGGCGAGTAGCTTGAAGATTCACTAGGACTCGCCGATTTGTTCTTCAGACTCGGCGAGTAGCTTGAAGACCTATTGAAACTCGTCGAGTTGTTCTTCAGACTCGGCGAGTAGCTTGAAGATCTACAGGAACTCGTCGAGTCGTTCTTCAGACTCGGCGAGTAGTGTCAGGGTGTCTATACTCGTCGAGTTACCCTTTAGACTCGACGAGTCCGGTCAAGGTTGACCGTTGACCTGTATATAACTTAGTAGGGTCAGTTGTCTTGTTTGATAAGATCATTAATAAAGGTATGTGGTATTATAGGGAATCTGCGGATTAGCGGATCGAGTGCGAGTAGCTCGAAGGGTTCATAGCTTGCATACTACGAGGTGAGTCTTCTCACTATACTTCACCCGGAAGGGTTTGACTGTGAGACCGGAAGGTCGTATTTGTTATATCTATGCTATGTCTAGAGAGGTAGATGCTTTATGTGTGATGTATGCTTATATGTGATGTATACTTATACGGGCCGGAAGGCGAGACTTTATGTGACAGAAAGAACGGTATGATGTATGACTTATGTGTTATGTGCGTTGTGTTACATGTGTTATGTTTTATACTATTATGGGCCGGAAGGCAAAACACTATGGGCCGGAAGGCAATCTAGTACGGGCCGGAAGGCGATACGTTATGGGCCGGAAGGCGATTATATTACGGGCCGGAAGGCAATGTTATGTGGACTGAAAGGTCCGGGCCGGAAGGCGTATGTGGGTAAGTCGTATACTGGGGAACTCACTAAGCATTTATGCTTACTAGTTGTGGTTATGTTTTTTTTCCAGGTACTAGTGATGACCGTGGGAAGGCGCCGGCGTGACACGTACACACTGCCGCTGTTGAAGATCCTGAAGATTTATTATTTATACTTTTGAAATAAACTTGGAATAAACCCTTTTGTCGAATAATGATGCTTTGTTTTAAATGAAAAATTTATTTGAAAACTTAGCTGTTACATTCTCGTACAACAACAGTTACCACACCAGCATCAAGGCTGCGCCGTTTGAAGCCCTCTACGGTCGCAAGTGCAGATCCCCTCTGTGCTGGGCCGAGGTAGGGTACACGCGGCTAGCTAAGAGTCAAGTCCCTGACAGTGCTCTCACTGGTCCTGAAATCATTCGTGAAACCACCGAAAAGATAATCCAAATCCGAGAACGATTGAAAGCTTCACAAGATCGCCAAAAGAGTTACGCTGATAACCGACGGAAACCTCTGGAGTTCCAGGTTGGAGATCGTGTCCTGTTGAAGGTCTCGCCCTGGAAAGGCATGGTATGCTTCGGAAAGCGTGGGAAACTAAATCCGAGGTACATTGGACCCTTCGAGATCCTCGCCAGGATCGGTCCTGTAGCCTATAAACTCCGATTACCCTATGAACTTAGTAACATGCATCATGTATTCCACGTCTCTAATCTGAAGAAGTGCTTATCCGATGAAACCCTCGTGATCCCTTTGGACGAGATTGAGATCAATGAAAACTTGAACTTCGTTGAGGAACCGATCGAAATCATGGATCGAGAGATCAAACACACGAAACAAAGTCGCATCCCGATAGTGATGGTTCGCTGGAATGCCAAGCGGGGACCAAAATTCACTTGGGAGCGTGAAGACTCGATGAAGAAAAAGTATCCGCATCTCTTTTCGAATCCATGATTTGTATCTTAATTCTGAATTTCGGGATGAAATTCCCTCTAACGGGGGATAATGTTGTTGGGTTTTGAGCATTCTAACACTCCAAAGTGTACATGCAACCCTAAATACCTTAGATCTATGTTTTCTCTATTATACATGGAATTATGAACATCCAAGGTATTATCCTAATCTAGCATACAAAACAATAAATATAACAAGATAGAATACATACCTCTTTGATGTAGAAAGTCTTCATGAAGCTTGAGTGTTAGTGCCCCAAGTGTGACACCTCAAATGGTTCACACAACACCAAATACACTTGGAATAACTTGAGAGAAATCTATACTTCATGAAATCGGCTAGCCCTCTCTAGAATGATACTGGTTGCCGATTTTGTCAAGAATAAGATCTTTATATAGTGTTACAATTAGGGTAAACCCTAATTGTCATGACTTTCCATTTCCTTGGATCCATGGGTTCAAATACACTATGGAGCATCCATGGACCATCCTATGGGTTTTAGCCCAACTTGATTATCCATGGAGCATTAGCCCACTATACAAGTATGGATGATTTACACAATCAACCCATATATTTAATTAGTCTTCTTTTGATCACTTAATTAATCCTAGATTAATTCTTGATCAATACTAATTAAATAATCTTATTATTCTTATTATTAATATACTAGAACTTATAATATATTAATAACCATAAGTGTCTTATTTCTCTCATTATAGTCTATCCAAATGCATGATGCCATGCAACCCAAAGGGACCATGCCGGGTCGGGTCAAGTCTTACCAATTATAGTTATGGACTTAAACATTAATCCAACAGTCTCCCACTTGGATAAGTCTAAAACTATTATTGCGTATGACTTCTGGAACCAACTGGCAATCGTAGCTCTCAAAAGCTTTTGTCGAACTCTGACCTTGTAGATAAACTCTGACCTTTGTCAATGACTTGTCCATTAGATAAGGGATCATATATTCCTCCATTCTAGATATCATATGGACTGAGACATGGATTATAATCATTCTCTCTGTCCATTTGTTGTTTCCCGATTTCCGATTTATGATGACTGACTAATTAAGCAAATCAAATCAGTCCTGGCCCGGCCGAGCACTTCCATTTGTCATCATCAAATCATCGAGGGGCCCACATATATCGCTTTTATCCCGAAGGTAAAAGGAATGGATAAACTTCGACTCATATGGCTTGTTCTACTACTTTTTGAATCATACACAAAGGCACATTTTATAACATCGAGTTACCAATGCATTTTCGTGTAATCAATGTACTATCAACTCATAGTAACAACTCATATCTCTAGGTTTGAAGAATATAAGATATTATCGTCTCATGATCACTCGTGATAAAATCCATGAAGTGATTCCAATGAGCGCGGGTTGAATCCAATACTCAGAACTTATGAGTACTCATGAGTGTTGTAGCCCTTTGTCCAACACCTTAGACCTCTACAAGCCAACCCATGACAGTCTTAATTCATATCTACTTCCAACATATGACCGACTGTGGATGGTTTGAATAACTTAGTCATTCCGGAAGAATAACCCAGTTTATTCGGGAAGTCAAAACATGCAAAGTGAAACACAATAATAATTGAATCCAATATGGTATCAAAACCTATGAACATAAATAAAACACCTTTTATTTATCACCATATGATTACACATTATTCATTGTATACTGTTTTTGCTATCAACTTTATTCTTAAATTTAAAACAATAGTTGTCCCATGCTCCAAGCATGTACACTATGTTTTCTAAACACTAGTCATGCCATACACCAAGTATGCATACTATGTTTGTCTATGATCTTCACTTTTTGAACTAGATCAATTGAACATAACTCCAATGATCCTCTTTTCACACTCCCAAATCCTTACTGCAAATACAAGAATTCCAAATTCATGTCATTTACTGAAATCTGTTAGATTCTAAACTTATATGCATTGATCCTCTTGTAATGATTATGCACAAAGTCAGAAAAACTTGACAACAATCATTACAGAGTATTCCAAAGGAGATCAGCTCCTTGGAAACATCCTTCTTGCATTAAGTTTCCTAATCTTAAACAGATTGAAAATTCTAACTTTGAAACATTTCCAGATTCCATTTTGACTATCACTTATGAACAAGAGTTTCCTCCTTACAGACTATGTCAATATGGTCCTTCCAGACTTATCACTATACTTCCAACTGTCCTTGAGCAACCAATCTTTGGTAAACCTTAGATTGTCCTCGACAATTGTTTAATCCTTTTAGTCATATCCAGTTCTAAACCTTTTCCCTTCTTAATGCCCCAGGCATTTGGAAAATTTTAGAATGGATGTATATAGCACATGTAATCGATCCTATATCTGAAGCATATGGGACACGATTCATGATGTCTCACATAAAGACTAAACCAGTCTTTTGCTATAATATTTCCAATTTTATTTGCCAAGTTCTCATAATTCAGATTATGAAAAGGGATGTTGTAATCATAATCGAATTTTAGAACGCAAATAATGGACCCATATACAGAATTTCCTTATGTTGAGCCATTCCAACATGAAATTCATATATATATCCTTGACAAAATGATTAAAACCTCACGATCTAAGCTTTTAGATTTGAGAAGAAGTATAATTTCCTCTCCCTTAATTATAGCAAAACAACTCTTTCCCAATTGAAACTTTTTTTTTCTATAATTAACATTGCTAACTTGCAATACTTATCATAATTATCATGCTCCCAATAACATGATGATTATTAGCATAACACTTATGCTCCCACTAGCTTTGACATGTACTCAGAAATCAGCTGACTTTCTTACCAAAGTTCATAATTCTGATACTAGATTGTTTTGATAAAAATTTATCAAAATCATACACCTTCCCTTAGATAGCACACTTGTGTGTCTAAACAATTATGAAGAGGGATGCCGTAATCATAATGGTTAGAACTTTTTGCCACTTCTCACAAGTCCAGGTTAGTGTGCCGATAAACCACATACGCTCCACTAACGACTTTGAGAATGCAAATATCACAATTGTTATCTAGCTAAAATCTACTTAGTGAAAGTGTTTCCTCACCATCATTTTCATGAATCAGAGAGAAACCTTATGAAACTTAGATTTAATGGTGTATGTGTTCTTATCCATGTGAATTCTCAAAACCATAGTCACAAGACAAGGATAATGACAAATCCAAACTCATATGGATTGAACTCAATCTTAACTTCTTGCCACCTGGCAGCTCAAGGGCCTGCCATTGCTTCCAAGTTGTTGTGCAACACATTAAGAACTCTAAGAACTCATATGCAAAGCCAACTTTAACTGGAATGGGCACAAAATATGTCAACACGATAGGTTATAAACCTCAAGTCGTGTGCTAGTGAAGAACTTCAGGTTCTATTCTTGATTAGTTCTTGAGACTTTCAAGACCTTTAAGACTCTGACTGTCCTATTGACCTATAAGACTCCCTTGTCAAACATCCAAGAGATAGTGCAGATTCTAATCAAGACAAACACCTCACACAATTGGCCTAATTTGGTCTTTGTTTTATCCAAAACATCACAACTTACCAATTTCAAATGTACAAGAATAGAAAACTTTTACTCTTACATTTGACAAGTGTTTTAAACCTTCTTTGAGACATGTCACTCAAGTTACAATCTTGGAGTATGACTCTAAGACTTATATTGGAACGAAGTATGACTCATCTTCTTGATTTAACCATTTCAACAATTCAAGATCCCTCTTCTTAGTCATAAGAATGCACTAAGATTTCCTTAGAGAACTAATTGTGCTATGGTTTCTTAATCATTAAGATGATCACAAAACAGATACTAAAGTACTCTCCCATCTTTTCAGATTTGAGAAACCTTTATCGTTCTGCCTAATTTGATTCTTCTTATTCGCTCTGCCATACATTGGAACCTTTTCCAATGTCTCAGAATTACACTTAAGCTTGTAAGTATAACCATATTTACTAAGCTTTAGTAAATTATGACGAATAATCTTATCGATATTTTGTGGTGGACTTGACCAGTGCACAAGAATGTGTAGTCGATCCCTTAGTCCTTCACTTGACTCACACATCCATGTGAACAAGTAATAAGTCTTAATTTTCCAATACTTGAAAGTTCTCATTCATCATGCTATACAACTTGCATGATTCCAAGTTCCGATCCAATTGAAACTTGGGTGATGAGAATCTTTCCTTATTTGGTAAATTTAGACACTACCACAAATGAAAGAATCAATTTCATATTTCCACTCTTGCTATTAACGGAATCATATAAGCAACAATTTTTCCTCAAATGCCATTGTAAGGATATTTTAAAATAAATAAAATCAAAATTTTTCTTTTATTTTAAAACTTTGCGGAAAAACTTATCCTTACAATCCATATGAAAACTTGTTGTTATCTATTCCTAAGCAATATCTCATAACTCCTAAGAAGTAGCTCAAGAATCCGATCTTCAAACTATGCGATAGAAATCCATCTATGCGATCAGATTCAACATATTCTTTCTTTAAGTTCCTTTACTTTTCTTTGATTCTTAAAACATCACCATGTGACCCAGTCACATCATGTATCAAGAATCTCATAATAGAAACTTAACAGAGTTAGATAGTGGACTTTACCTGAAGTAGAGTCAAACTTATTGACTTTAACATCCTTAGGTAAATTTGCATATTTGCAACCAATGACCCTTCCTTTGGCAATATAAACATATGGACCCTTTGATAATGGTACACAGGACTATCACAGACTTAGCTTTTCTCTTTACCATTTGGTCAACCGAGTTGACTATGGCCGATCCCTTTCCACTAGGAAGAAAGAGCTTTACTAGATATCCAATGTCATCATTGTCAATGTCCATAAAGTTTTAGGAAGTTGATTTTAGCAAATATATAAGATCATTAAGGGTCTTGTCATAGTCTATTTCATAGGTGTCCCAAAGGAACTCACTATGTGACTTAGAAAGTGATTGAGCCACCAACTTTCTCAAGACATTGACACCCAACTCTCCCGGCTTGTCAGTATGTGACTTCATCTCCAAGATGTGAGCACACCTAGACCTTGCCTTGCCAATAGGGCTTGAGTGACCTTAAACTTTTAAGAACTTGTGGGTTAGGGAGAATAATTGGAGGAGGTGAAAGAAGTATGATTTCCATGGGACATCATCTTCATTTAGGAAAGCTTGTTTCAAGAGATTTGGGAAGATCATAAATGTCTAAACTAGACATATTTTGGGAGATATTCAAGATAGTTGATTTAAAGTCCTTAATATGACACGCAATATGAAATATTAAGGCTAGGACCCAACAAACTATTTTATAACTTAGAAGAGGCTAGGACCCAACAAACTATTAAGGCTAGGACCCAACAAACTATTTAGGAAAGCTTGTTTCAAGAGATTTGGGAAGATCATAAATGTCTAAACTAGACATCTTTTGGGAGATATTCAAGATAGTTGATTTAAAGTCCTTAATATGACACACAATATGAAATATTAAGGCTAGGACCCAACAAACTATTTTATAACTTAGAAGAGGTATGCCGTAATGCAAGCTATAAAATATGTGAAGGTAGGTGAATGACGATTCACCAATTTCCACCAAGATAAACGAAATGTATTATTAGGTTTTAATTGGTTTTGAAACTCCTAGATCTTTTGAGATTCATTGAACTGTTCAATGTCATGTTTCAATCTCGAGTGTGCCCTTCAGGTTTTGTGACTGGGATGTCGAGGATCACAAAACAAGGTATGAAGTAACCATGCAAATTACTTGGTACCCTTAAGTGTTTACCCCTCAATTGATGTGCCGGTTAACCACGCACGCTCCATCGATACTATGATAAACATTAAGTTACCCTTTGCCTACCTTGTTAAATACGAGTTAGTGTGCCGGTTAACCACACACGCTCCACTAACCGACTTAAACAAAGTGCAAAGTGTAATTTCATGGATTAGCACCTTATTCACATTTTCCTAAGTAACTAAGGTTGGGTATTATTAAGAGTTTAGTTACTTAGTATTTATCATTAATACTTTAATGAAGGGAGAATTATAGTCCTGTCAAACCCGTTCGGCTAACGACCCTCCACTAGTCAAGCAAGCGGTGGGTGAGAGTGGACACCCATTAAGTTGCCATTTTATAGGCAAAAACCTTATACCCACCTTATAGACCGGCTTCGTGAATGAGGCGTACTAGCAGTAAGACTGACTTTACTCTTATACATATATATATATATATATATATATATATATATATATATATTAACTTATAATATTATAAAGTATACGGGTTGGATTTTAACTCTTTAAAATTCTAAGGGCTAACTTGGAATTAAAGTATTCATAAGAGAAAACTTTATAAATTCCAAAACTTGAGGGAAAGTTTTGAAACTATTCAAAAACATCTTAAGGGTAATGTTCCTAGTCCAATTCTAGCCAAAAAGTCGAATTTATGCTGTCTGGGGGTCCAACTCGTCGAGTGCACGAACCAACTCGGCGAGTTGGATGCTTTTTGCCTTGGACTCGGCGAGTCTGTTGGGCAGACAGCATCAAAACTCGATTTTCCAGCTTCTTTTGCAAGTATAACAAGAAAACAAGCCTAGGCTCTGATACCACTGTTGGGTTTTGAGCATTCTAACACTCCTAAGTGTACATGCAACCCTAAATACCTTGGATCTATGTTTTCTCTATTATACATGCAATTATGAACATCCAAGGTATTTTCCTAATCTAGCATACAAAACAATGAATATAACAAGGTAGAATACATACCTCTTTGATGTAGAAAGTCTTCATGAAGCTTGAGTGCCTAGTGCCCCAAGTGTGACACCTCAAATGGTTCACACAATACCAAATACACTTGGAATAACTTGAGAGAAATCTATACTTCATGAAATCGG
This sequence comes from Lactuca sativa, assembly GCF_002870075.4. Lineage (NCBI taxonomy): Eukaryota > Viridiplantae > Streptophyta > Magnoliopsida > Asterales > Asteraceae > Lactuca > Lactuca sativa. The sequence continues at coordinate 11,700,612 of NC_056625.2, forward strand.
CTAGCCCTCTCTAGAATGATACTAGTCGCCGATTTTGTCAAGAATAAGATCTTTATATAGTGTTACAATTAGGGTAAACCCTAATTGTCATGACTTTCCATTTCCTTGGATCCATGGGTTCAAATACACCATAGAGCATCCATGGACCATCCTATGGGTTTTAGCCCAACTTGATTATCCATGGAGCATTAGCCCACTATACAAGTATGGATGATTTACACAATCAACCCATATATTTAATTAGTCTTCTTTTGATCACTTAATTAATCCTAGATTAATTCTTGAACAATACTAATTAAATAATCTTATTATTCTTATTATTAATATACTAGAACTTATAATATATTAATAACCATAAGTGTCTTATTTCTCTCATTATAGTCTATCCAAATGCATGATGCCATGCAACCCAAATGGACCATGCCGGGTCGGGTCAAGTCTTACCAATTATAGTTATGGACTTAGACATTAATCCAACAAATGTGACAACCCGAAGTTCGTTCCATCATTTGTAACCCCTTCCGTTAATAAATTCGTCGTTTTCAATTTCGTTTCCGTTTACGTTATTAAATTAAGTCATTAATTTGAGATTGCTATTATGACTTAATGGGTGTCCTAATACGTTTAGAACTCATATTAACACCCCATTTTAGTAATCGGAAATTTTTTAGAATCGACCATATCGGGTTACGGCAACTTAATCGGGTGCGACCAAAAGCCACGTCTAACGTCGGTATCGGGTAGAATTCCACCGTGTCCTAAACTTAGAACATATTTAAAGCCCAAAAGACTTCATTTTGAATCTTTTTCACTCTCTCACTACTCTCTCTCTAACCTCTCTCCTCAAACCCATGATTTAGGTTCAAAATCATCAAATTAGGGCTCCAATTCATCAAGGTAACTCCCCTAACTCATAGATTAGCATCCTTAGCCTTCAAATTCGTGCTTAATCTTGGAAAATGACCATATTCATGTGTTTACGGCCCTAGAACTCTCTTGGGCCGTGAACACACATAAAAGGGGGGGGGGGGGGGGGTTTGAGCCTTAAAACCCTTCCAAACCACCTTTGTGGCTTAGATATGGCTTAATGGATTAATGGAACGGACTTAGAACACCATGAACTTAATTTTTGGGGAGTAAACTTGAGTTTAATTCCCAAGAAAATTCTTGGGCCGTAAACTCATTATCATGGAGAGTAAACTCAATTTCAAGTGTTTAAATGCCACTTAAACACACCAATAGCCTTGGATTAAAGTCTAGAACCAACCACAATCGATTTAAGGGCCTTAAACATGATTAAAACCATCCCTTTTAGAGTTCACGGCCGTAAACCCCCCAAGAATGGGTTCCTGGGCCGTAAACTCACATACACAAGTCAAATGATGCCCTAAATTCATTCTAAGGCATGTAAAATTGGTTTGAATCACATGTGATTAATCTAGAGCCACAAAATCATGAAAGGAATGGTCATATAGGAGCTTACATCCGTAAACTCCTAGTTTACAGCCGTAAACTCCATTTGGTAATACCTTTGGTGGTTTAACTCGTTCCTATGCCTTAGATTAAATCATATCCACCTTCCCCAAGAGTTATTTGACCATTTAGCAACATAAAACCCCTCATCCATGAGTTCATGGCCGTGAACTCATGAGTTGGTCTTAGGGCCGAAAACTCCATGAGAGTTTACTCTTGAAGAGTAAACACATTATCCAAGCCCTATACGTCCGTAGATGTCACCCGGGTCACTCCAAACACTTGATTTGAAGTGTTTTTGTGTCTTGGAGTGTCTAACAATATCTAATTAGTGATTTAAAGTCTAATTATATACATTTGTATATCATTTCATATTACATAGGAACCTCGCGCGTTATCAAGCCCCGAACCGACACTTAGCATCCAAACCGTCACGTTTTCTCGTCTGGTGAGTTCATACCCCTACCCTTTTTCAATATTTTTCACTGGTTTCAGGGGGGAATACAAGCAAAGTGCAAGGAATATTTGCACTCAAAACTTGTTTTATATGTGTTATGTTTCATATTTCATATGCTTTTAACACTGATAATCGTTACAGACAACCGTTTGAACTTGCAGAACACTTTATCATAGTATTTGTGAAAAACGTTATAAAATGTTGTATTTTATATTTTCACAAATGTTTTTCCACATTATATCAGTTAAAAGAATAACATTTGAACTTTGAACATGAAACTTAGTACACTGTTTTGTCCTCGGTAACACTCCACAGAGATACGTGAGTGGAGGATCATTGTTTTTAACAAGATCTTTCTATATTATTACTTGTAAATTTGTTATTCCTATAAATTGGAGCCACGTCCTCGGAGAACACTCCACTGAGATACGCGAGTGAAGGACCGCACCCGTAACCAAAATCTCTTAGATAGGGAGCGTGACTTGAGTTTATAGATCTATACGGGGCTGACTACCCCGCACCTGGCTGCTAGCTACAGCCGAACTGAAAGGTTCAAGGGTGACGAGAGTCATAAAGTGATTTGGACTACTTATTGCCATATCTAGTCTATCGTATGGTTATGGAACTCGTAATTTGGATAACAGAGATTTACTCGATAGTAATAATGAATAAAGTAACTTATTTACTTTGTACATATTAGTTTTATATACGTGTTAAAACTAATACATATCACCAGGATGACCAGGTTTTCGGTATACATCTTTTACATTACACTTCGGATCGGTAACCAACTTTTAGGAAAATATGGGATTTTCCTGAGATAACAATTGTACATAACCAGAATCGTGTAACAAACCAGATAACTAAACTTTACACTTAAGAAAATATGGGATTTTCTTGGGTGTGTAACTTTTTCAGAAACCGAAAGGAAACTTGTACATTTTCAGAAAACAAAACCGCTTATGAACTCACAAGCTTTATGCTGATTTTCAAACTGCTTGTATTCTCAGGTCCGCATTAGACAGGTACCCGATGATCCTTTTGGTGAAGACGGAGTGCGTAGAAGACATGTCTTACTTTTGTTCATATATATATATATATATATATATATATATATATATATATATATATATATATATATATATATATATATACACTTGGTTTTCAAACAAATGTAAACTTTTATATGTAATGTAATGGTTGTTTACTTTGCTTACTATGTACATTGGTTATGATATTCAACATGAAGTCACCTCCGCCCCGGAACGTTTCCGCCCTGGGTTTCGGGGTGTGACATACGGGCCCATACTACCTTCCACACCTACCCATAATTGTATCAAGTATCACCACAACACCCTAATAATAACATATACATAACGAACATTCAATTCCCACTCCTAGAGGAGCACCACTATCCCATAACCGACCTACCGGTCTCACGCAACCCACCCATCCATGAAACTTCCACCAACTCTGCAGCACTAGTGTATGCTAGCCATACATAACGCTGGACCTAATAGACTTTCGAATATCCAATACTACCCTAAGATCCTAATCAAACAAGAACAGAACATAAGGCCAAATCAAACATTCTCAGGCTATAAGATCTTAATTATATATGGCGGTGATGCATACACTAAATAACTACAGTAATGATGTCAATTTCATACAAGGAAACCCTAGGCTAGCAAGCATCATATAATCAGACAATTCTATCATGCAAATTCCTGAACATCCCTAGCCTAGTACTAGCATGCTGTTCTAACATATCACATAATCAAATAACTTGTATGGTATTTTGGGGTCTACTTACTGGCTCTGGCAGATCGTACCTCCGCATCCTCCTATACTCATTTTTGAAAACCATTTTCATTTTACTTTGAAAATTCTCCTTGATTTGAGACTGGATTCACACGAATGTTCCTCCAATTCACTCAAACCAAGGCTTTGATACCAACTTGTAACACCATAAAAATTTACAACCAATTTGAACTTTTCAAAACAACCCAGATTCATTAAGTTATTACATAAAGGTTTTCAATTCTTTAATTATCAGAGTATACCAGAACATCAACATAAAACTGAGGAGCGGTACGATCACGCCTTCGCCTTGCCACAGTCTCCCGAAGTACCTGAAACAATACACTGAAACTGTAATCCTGAAAGCTTAGTGAGTTACCCCCAAAATACCAACCAAAATACCATACACATATCAAATCATATCATAAACAGAACAGCCATGCATATCGAGTCTACAATGTGACTGGTCCGCCTGCACCAGACCTTCAGTCCACCCGGTCCACTCTTTCTCCGAGTCTAGAGTATGACTGGTCCGCCCGCACCGGGCCTTTAGTCCACCTGGTCTCTGAGTCTACAATATGAATGGTCCGCCCGCACCGGGCCTTCAGTCTGTCTGGTCCACTCTCCGAGCCCTGGCACGTCTGGTCCGCCCTCTTGGGGCCTTCAGCCTATCCGGAACGCTCACCGGGCCTTCGGTCTACCGGTCCGCCCTGGGTATTTTGGCCTACAACACAAAGCAGGACCCACCTCAACCCAACCCCAACCCAACCACCATGTGCACATAAAGATATAATCATATAGCAATTCACGACTAATCAACCGATCTAGTAGATCTGATAACATAGCAACATCCTAACCAGGATACCGATCTAACCGGGCGCTAACATAGCATCATCCTATATACCAGGATACCGACCTTAACTAGGTCTCTAACATAGCATCATCCTATATACCAGGATACTGACCTTAACCAGGTCTCAAACATATACCATCCTAACTACCAGGATGCAGACATAGCAAAGCAATAACATAACAAAAAACTACCCGGATTCCCATCCGATAACTTAGTGCCTTAAACGCTGTCGATATAGTGAGGATAACTCACCTGCAACTACCGAACTGAAGAAATAAGACCACGCTACTCCGACCACCAACACGAACTCCACAACTGATCATTGACAAATAACCAAAACCAATAAACACCAGTAATTACCAAAATACCCTTGGAAGTCCAATTGGTCAACCCTTGGTCCAAGTCAAAGTCCTCAGTCAAAGTCAACTTTCCTGGTTGACCCTACTCGCCGAGTCAACCCATTGACTCGTCGAGTTCCTATGCTCAGAAACTCCCATGCCACGACTCAGCTCGCCGAGTCGCCCCAAGACTCGTCGAGTCCAACAAGTTCTGAGTCCCTTCCTGCTCAACTCCCCGAGTCATCCCTCGACTCACCGGTTCACAACTCAACCAGAAAAGGTTAGGGTTCTACGACCAGACTCGCCGAGTCCAAGAACAGACTCGCCGAGTCCAAGGAAATCTTCAACAGACTCGTCGAGTTCCTGCCTATCATCATACAACTCGCCAAGTCTACCCATGTGACTCGCCGAGTTACTATGCGACTCAAGTCTGATATCTAGCCCGACTCGTCGATTCATCTCCTAGACTCGCCGATTCCATACATAATATCTTCATTCAGACGATCACAGGCCATTCCATTGCTTCCAATACATAGATCTGGACTCCTAGGGCCAGATCCACACGTAAAGTTTCCAACTTTACGTGCATGCAAGGCTCAACAAGCTCTAACCAAACTAAAATGAAGGTTTAAGGCAAGGACACTCTCAATCAAGCCCCAAAGCTTTCACTTTCCAGATTTATGAGTCTAGACCAGTCTAGATCTGTAGTAGCAACCACAGATCTAAACCCAAAACTCGAAAAGAGACTCATATATGACAATTGGCCCTAAAACTTCATTCATGAACAATATAAGCACAACAAAGTCAAGGAAACAACTTTTTACCTTTAATCTGATTCCAACAAGCAAGGAAATCAGATCCACTTCGCTCCTCTATGATCCCACCAACTCTTGCTTCAAGTATCCTTCTTCTCCAAGCTCCACAAAACACTTAAATCCCTCTCACTCTCAAATTAGGGTTTGGAAACGATGGGGAAAGCTTCTGGACATCAAAGGGGGTGCTAAAGAGGCTGGAGTGGGGCTTAAGGTTCCTTATATAGGGTGCAAACCCCAGAAATTAGGGTTTCTCATTCCAGCACGGACTCGTCGAGTCCAGCTTCCGACTCGGCGAGTCCGGTCACTTAACATGTGCCCGAAACACGCTTAGACTCGACGAGTTGCAGCTCCTACTCGCCGAGTTCCTCTCATCCAAACTTACACTTTTACCCCCATAACTCTTGATTCTGACTTTGGGATGTTACACAATACCTCCATCAGTTCTGCTATCTCAACACCGATCACACCGTACTTAGGAAACCTCCCACACTGCAGCAAGTGCAACTACCATCATCATGGAGTCTGTAGAGTGCTGCATTGCAATAGATGCAACATGAAGGGGCACACCGCCCACATCTGTAAGACTCTGGTCAAGTTCATCACTTCAGCTACTAATGTCGGAGTTAGTCCAATATGCCATATATGTGGTGAAATAGGACATTTTAAGAGGGATTATCCAACTGAGAGGAATGACGGGGGAGTAGGAGGAGTTTGACCCCCATAACAGGTGGAAGCAATAAAGAACCCTGCTACAATTTTGGGTACGCTTCCAATCCCCAATAATTAATTAAAATAATAATTATCCGCTCGTTCGAACCAAATTACAGCACTCGTATAAGACTGAGAACCCTAACAGATAAGCTATGATGGCTTAGGGCATCTCCAACCCACCCCCATACTCCATTTCTTCCCCCATTTCTCCCCCCATTCTTCTCCAACCCTACCCCATTTCCACCTCCATTTTTGGAGATATGAATAGTATTCCCCCATATATGGGGGAATACTATTCATATCTCCAAAAATGGAGGTGAAGTTTGGTTGTCAATTTTAGTCCCTCTCATTTTTATTTTATACATTTCTAGTTTATTTTATCTACTAATTATAATTTAAATGCAATATTTAATATTTATAATATCATGTTGTATACTAATTTATGTTAATTAATCATAAATATAGAGTTTAATTAGTAGAGGGGTGTATTTGACAATATATATAAGTTATAAAAATGGAATATTTGAGGAATATAGTTTTTGGTGTAAAAAATGGGGTAGAAAATGGAGTAGGGTTGGAGATGAAACACTATTTACTCCATTTTTTACTCCATTTATGGAGGAAAAAATGGAGATGGGTTGGAGATGGTCTTAGTATATACATTAGGGTCATTTATAACTAAGATTTGTAGGCTTAGAGTGAGTGATCCCGCCTCATTTCGTGTTCCTTGTTTGGTTGAGGATTTAGGGCAGGGTCACTCAGTCAACTGTCTTTCCAATCTTAATTATACATGACTTGTATACACCAAGCGGTTATAATGAGACCTAGTAGGGATCATTTCATGAAAGTTCATTATTTCAAATTATCAGAACCCTCGTACTGTTAGTACTCGCCAATTTCTAATAAAAAAGGGGTTCGCAGCAATAATAACAGAATAAAACCGAAAGCGCTGAAAACATACGTACATAGGATAGTTCATCGTCCTAGTAATCATTTCTTCCAGATCGACTTAATATGTATTACGTCGAGAAGTTCCGACATCATCATCCGACATGGTTTGTCTTGGTCTTTACCATGCAAAATCTCTTGCTGTGTAAAAGAACTTTTCCCTTAATCAACTGTTAGACGAAATACTTTCAATCTATAATGACAAATCTAATACGAACCCTTATATAGTCTCTCGCTTCAGAACTCCAGAAGTACCCATACTAGGGGTACCACTTCCTTCTAGCCTACTCAGTAGATAGGAAACACGAAGCAAAAACACCCAAGGAGTCTAAAAAATCAGTAACAACCCAAAGTATCTGTTGGATATAGTGTCTAAGTCCATAACTATATTTGGTATGTACTTGACCCGTCTCGACATGGTCCATTTGGGTTGCACTTCATCCGAACAATTTATGGATAATCTTTTGAGAATAGTATAAGTTATGATTTATTAATATATTATAAGTTCTAATATATTAATATAAAATCATATTATTTAATTAGTGTTGATCTATAATTAATTTAGAATTGATTTAGAGATCAAAAGTATGACTAATTAAATATGGGCTCTTGTATTTATATAGTGTGGGCTAATTATTATTTGGAATGGGCTAGGCTTGCATGGAAATCTATGGATACTCCATGGAGCTTTAACCCATGGATCTCATGGAAATGAAAAGACATGGGTACTAGGGTTTACATGGATGTAACCCTAATCCACCACACTATATAAAGGAGACTTTAGTTCTTGAAATTGCACTAGTTGTTGTGAGAAAACCAAGAGGGCCGATTTCAAGAAGTTAGTGACTATTCTCTCAAGTTTCCAAGTTTGTGGTGATTTGTGACTTCCATTTGAGGCATCCGCATTATTGGTGCTAGGCTCTCAAACTCCAAGCAATCAATTACTACTACAAGGTAAGTAATTCTACTAGCTTTATTTGATTCAAGTACCCCATTCCATGCTAGTTAGGATAAGAACCTTGGAAAAATAATTATTTGCATGCATCTTAGTCAAACATAGATCCAAGGTTTCTAGGGTTACATGTACACCATAGGAGTGTTAGAATGCTCAAAACCGTTCAGTGGTATCAGAGCCTAGGCTTGTTTACTTGATACTTGATGCAAATAGCTTGAAAAATCAATTTTTTTTGTTCACTGCTTGTATGAACTCGATGAGTCTATGAAGAAATGCATGCTACTCGTCGAGTCTGTTCTTGCACTCGACGAGTAGAGGCTGTAGTGTCCAGATTTTCGAGTTTTGCTGCTAGAAATGGAGTAGAAGCATTACCCTAAATTGTTTTGGCGTTATAAAACATGTTTTAGATGGTGTAATGTTTATGCTAATCCATTTACAATGGCTATTATAAAAAAATACAAGTTTTATATAAGTTATTTATGATTCTTGAATTTATTGATAATCATGTTCTTGAACTTATGAGATTAGATGATCATATGAATTATTTGTAACCTCCTTGGTAGTTTAATTCTTGATCATTATGTGTTTTAATGGAGTCCATAACTTGTCCTCAAGTTATGGAAAACCAAAGGTCACACTTTAATTGAACAACCATTATAAGAACACATAAGTTATAAAAATGAAAAGTCTTCATTTTAATACTCAATTAACTCATAAGTTATGAGAAATGTAAAGTTTTAAAAGTTTACAAAACTTGCCCTCAAGTTTTGGAACAAGTAAAGTCATATTAAAACTTTAGTTCCAACCCTTAGAATTTTAATTATTAAAATTTAACCCTTATACTTTATAATATTATAAGTGAATAATATATATGTATAAGAACAAAGTCGTCTTACCATTAGTAGGCCTCATTCACGAAGTCGGTCAATAAGGGGGGGGGGGGTATAAGGTTGTTGCCTATAAAATGGCAACTTAATGGGTGTCTATTCTCACCCACCGCTTCCTTGATCGGTGGAGGGTCGTTAGCCGAAAAGGTAGGACAAGGACTATAATTCTCATTTAAGTATGATGAATATACTAAAGTAACTAAACCTTTATTAAATTCCCAATCTTAGTTACTTTAGGAAAATGTGAATAAGGTGCTAATCCATGAAATTACACTTTGCACTTTGATTAAGTCGTTAGTGGAGCGTGTGTGGTTAACCGGCACACTAACCTGAACTTATCAAGGTAGGCAAAGGGTGACTTAATATTTATCATAGTATTAATGGAGCGTGTGTGGTTAACCGACACATCGATTGAGGGGTAGTACATTAAGGGTACCAAGTAATTTTCAAGGTTACTTCACACCTTGTTTTGTGATCCTCGACATCCCAGTCACAAAACTTAAAGGGCACACTCGAGATTGAAACATGCCATTGAAAAGTTCAATGAATCTCAAAGAATCTAGGAGTTTCTAAATCAATTAAAACCTAATTAAATATTTTGTTTTTCATGGTGGAAATTGGTGAATCGTCATTCACCTACCTTCAAATATCTTATAGCTTAGATTACGACATCTCTCTTCTAAGTTATAAAATATTTTGTTGGGTCCTAGTATTAATATTACATTTGGGTGTTTTATTAAGGACTATCTTTATATCTAATCTAATCTATTCTTTCTTCTTTTCAGATGTCTTCCAATAACAATGATTCTGGCTCAAACCCTACTGGCTCCTTCTCTCTCATGAATCTTTGTGGGAGAGTCATCTTTGATGGATCCAACTTTATGGATTGGATCAGAAACATCAGGATGGTCTCTCGTTATGAGGACAAAGAATATGTCCTTGATAAGGAGCTAAAGGAGATTGATGAATCAACTGCTACTCCAGAGGAGATTGCTGCATTTCAGGCACATGAAAGGGATGCTACTAAGGTAGCATGCATCATGATGGCCACTATGACAGCTGAGCTCCAAAAGCCCTATGAGGACCACTACCCTTTTGAGATGTACATGGATTTGATGGACCACTACTATCAAAGTGTTCGTCAAGAAAGGTATGAAATTATCTCCTCCATGATAACTACCCGAATGAAGGATGGTGAAACCATCACGGCCCACATGCAGAAAATGCAAAGGTTTGTGGATCGTTTGAAGAAACTAAATGTTGACTTTCCTAAGGATCTGGCAATAAATATTAGTTTGCACTCCTTAGCTTCATGTTATGATCAATTTAGAATTACATACCACATGAACAAGGAAGAATTTACAATTAGTAAACTTCAAGGGCTTTTAAAGACTGCAGAAAGTAGTCTTAAAGGCAAGTCGGGTGTTACTACTCCACCTACTCCAACTGCGTCCAATGTTTTGGCAATTAGACATGGAAAAGGGAAGAAGAGAAAGAACCATTATAAGGGTACCAAGGGTAAGACCCTTGAAGGCTCCTCTTCAAGCAAAACCAAGAAAGGTTTTGTCACTCCTTCTGCTAACCCTAATGAGGCTGAATGCTTCTATTGCCATGAAAAGTCGCACTGGAAGCCAAACTGCCCAAAGTACCAACAAGATGTAAAGGATGGGAAAGTAAAACCCAACCATGTAGGTATATACACTATATTGTCTAATAATAATCACCTCATTCTAAGTCTTGGGTCCTTGATACAGGTTGTGGTATTCACATATGTTCTGATTTGCTGGGACTAAGAAAAAGTGAGAATGTGGAGCAGGGAAATACAAACTTGATCATGGGGAACAGGAAAGCTTCACGTGTCACCAAGATAGGATTTTATTCCTCATTTCTAAATAGTGGGTTTACATTCGATTTGAATAAATGTTATTATTCGCCAGAAATGGCAAGAAATGTTATTTCCTTTCATGCATTATATAAACATGGTTTTACCTTTTATTTTGATAATAATAATGGTGGTATTGATGCTTTCTTTAATAATGTTCTTTACTTTAAAGCATTACCTTGTGATGGTGTGTATGAAATTGTATCTGTTGTAGATAACCTAGGAAATAATGTATTGTGTATTGACTCTTCTACTAGCTTAGATAAAGCATCTTTATGGCATTGTCGTCTTGGACATGTAAGCAAGAAACGCATTGGGCAACTCCAAAAGGATGGAGTCTTGGAGTCATTTGACCTAAAGTCGGATGATAGTTGTGAATCTTATTTGCTAGGTAAAATGACAAAGTCACCTTTTACTGGCACTTGTGCTTGGGGTGAAGGTTTGTTGGACCTCATACACACAGATGTGTGTGGACCCTTTAGAACCGCCACAAGAGATGCTAATCGCTTCTATCTGACTTTTACTGATGATTTTAGTAGATATGGATATGTTTGCTTAATCAAGCATAAGTCAGTAACCTTTGAAAAGTTCAAAGAGTTTAAGCAAGAAGTGGAGAATCAGTTGGGCAAGAACATTAAGATGCTTCGATCCGATCGAGGTGGTGTGTATCTGAGTACTGAGTTCCTTGACTATCTTAAGGAATGTGGGATTGTCTTACAATTGACACCTCCTAGGACACCACAGTTGAATGGTGTAGCTGAGAGGCGCAATCAGACCTTGTTGGACATGGTTCGTTCCATGATGAGTCGAGCATCGCTACCAATCTCATTTTGGGGGTATGCCTTAGAGACTGATGCCCATATCCTTAATCTAGTCCCTACAAAGAAGGTTGCCAAAACACCTCACGAAGTGTGGACTAGAAAAGTTCCTAATCTAGACCACATCAAGATTTGGGGTTGCGAGGCTTTCGTGAGACGTGAGACTCACGATAAGCTCGAACCTCGAAGCGAAAGGCGTATTTTCATCGGCTACCCACAGAAATCCTTTGGTTACATCTTCTACAGACCCAATGATAATGTGGTCTTTGTAGCAAGAAGAGGATTCTTTCGAGAGAGAGAGAGAGAGAGAGAGAGAGAATTCATAATCCAAGGAGACAGTGGGAGGCAAATTGACCATGAGGAAATTCAAGAGTCAAGTGGTGAAGGAACCTCAATCCTAGCCCTCAACCTGAGGAGGAAACTCCTGTTGAGTCGACTGAAGAATCTGTACCTATGAGGCGTTCCACCAGAGTTAAGAATGCACCTGAGCATTATTATGGTTTCCATATTACTGCAGAAGGTGATACACTTATCAGTGATAACACACTGGTAAATCTGGATGAGCCTAACAGCTACATGGAAGCCATGGCAGACCCTGAGGCTTCTAAATGGAAAGATGCTATGGATAGCGAGATACAGTCCATGTATGACAATCAAGTTTGGAACTTGGTTGACAATGTACCTGATCGTAAGATAGTTGGGTGCAAATGGATCTTCAAGAAGAAGACCGACATGGATGGTAATGTACACACTTACAAGGCACGACTGGTTGCAAAGGGTTATTCTTAAACTCCGGGAGCTGATTATGATGAGAACTTTTCAGTAGTGGCCAAGATTAAGTCTATTAGGGTACTGTTAGCCATTGCTGCATTTCATGACTATGAAATATGGAAAATGGATGTCAAAACCGCTTTCCTTATTGGAAAGTTGGCTGAAGATATTTACATGGTTCATCTAGAGGGTTTTTTTAGTACAAAGTACCCTAATAGAGTGTGTAATCTTGAGAAATCCATATATGGATTGAAACAAGCACCTCGCAGATGGAATCTTCGTTTCGATGAGAAAGTCAAAGAGTTTGGCTTTTCAAGATGCGAAGATGAATCGTGTGTATATGTCAAGGCTAGTGGGAGTCTAGTTAGCTTTTTGGTATTGTATGTGGATGACATACTACTCATAGGAAATGACATCCTAACCTTGCAGGAAGTAAAGTCCTGGCTTGAGAAGTGTTTCGCTATGAAGGACCTTGGAGAAGCTGCCTAGATCCTAGGGATAATCATTTTGAGAAACAAGAGTAAAAGACTAATTGGACTTAGTCAAAGCACCTATGTGGAAAAAGTGTTGAAAAGGTTCAACATGCACAACTCAAAGAAAGGTGAGTTACCTATCCAATGTAATGCCAGACTGAGTAAAACTTAGAGTTCGAGTATAGAGGCTAAGATAGCTGAGATGAGTCGAGTACTATATGCTTCCAATGTAGGCTCGATCATGTATGCTATGACTTGTATTCGTCTTGATGTTGCCTTTGATTTGAGCATGGTCAACGGATATCAGGGGAATCCTGGCAAGGCTCACTGGAAAACGGTAAAGAATATTCTCAAGTACATGCGAAGGACTAAGGACTGGGTCCTTACCCTTGGTGGGAGTGATGACTTGAAAGTAGCAGGGTATAGTGATGCTAGCTTTCAGACTAACAGGAATAATTTCCGCTCTCAGTCAGGCTGGGTGTTTTCCCTAAATGGAGGGTCAATTACTTGGAAAAGTTCTAAGAAAGATATAATGGCGGATTCCATGTAACAGCCCGAAATCTCAAGTATTGTTAAATTGCATTTTGGGGTGTTTTAAAGGGGAGACTCGGCGAGTTGGAGCCAGACTCGCCGAGTAGGGTCGCAGAGTTGGTCGCGGGTTCGCGACTGGACTCGACGAGTCCAGGTATGGACTCGGCGAGTCGACGCTGTTCAGCAGAAACCCTATCCGTTTCGTATTGGGTCGTATTTAAGGGTTGTATGTCGTCATTTCACGTCTTTTGGCCGATTGTGAAGAACCCTAGACGACTGTGGCATTTGGAGCAAAACTTGAAGGCCATTATTGACTTTGAAGGAATTGTGGTGCAAGAAGAGGAAGGGTTTTGGCCAAAGGAAGAGCAAGGAGGTCGAGTTCTGAGGTTTGGGGACACAGAGAGTATGTTTCAGGTAAGGTTTCGGATCATTCCTGTTATTTTGATGTGTACACGAATTTAGGGTTTATGAAACCCATTTGGTGATTTGATGGATTATTATGTTGTTATACATAAGTTTATACCCTAGTAATAGGATGATTAGAGGTCCAGAAGTCCCATGAGTGTATATCTCGGGAAAAACGTATCTCAGGAAGCAGTTGGATCGACTGCATGGCGTGGACTCGCCGAGTCGGATGATCAGACTCGGCGAGTAGCTTGAAGATTCACTGGGACTCGCCGAGTTGTTCTTCAGACTCGGCGAGTGGAGTCGGGGTGGCCCCGCGATTCTTCCAGGAGTGACTCGTCGAGTCAAAGAGGATACTCGACGAGTAGAAGGGGAATCTCAGAGGATTGAAGGACGACCAGACTCGCCGAGTCGCCAGGGAACTCGCCGAGTCCAGTCGAGCTGACATTGGACTGTTGACCAGAGTTGACTGGTGTGATTCTTAGGGTCAGCTAACGTGGAAGATAGAAGTATTAAATAAGGGATATATGATGTTACAGGGAGCTTGTAGCTCGGAGGATCAAGCGCAAGGGATTTTAGGAGTTGCTATCTTCTAGTGTCCGCGAGGTGAGTCTTCTCACTATACCTCACCCGGAAGGGTATGATTGTGTGACCGGAAGGTCAAGTATGTTGTGTGTTATGTTTATATGCTATGAATGGAAAGTTAGTTGCTACGCGTGATATACATGCTTATATATGGGCCGGAAGGCAAGGTATTATGTGACAGAAAGGTCAGGTATGATATATGATATATGTGCTTTATGTGTTAGAGTATTTGTATTATGTGTTATAAATGTGTATGGGCCGGAAGGCAATTATCTTGTGGATCGAAAGATCCGGGCCGGAGGGCAATGTTATGTGGATCGAAAGATCCGGGCCGGAAGGCAATGTTATGTGGACCGAACGGTCCGGGCCGGATGGCGTATGTGCGTAAGGTATATTGGGGAACTCACTAAGCTTCGTGCTTACGTTGTTTATGTTACGTTGTTTCAGGTTCTCACAGTAACGCGGGATGGCAACGGTTCGATTGTACACACCGAAGAAAGAGTTGTGTTTTGGAGGATCCTGGTCTTCTTTTATAACGGAAATGAAACTACGTTTTGTAATTTGAATGTGAATAAGATTTTAAACAAGTGTTTTTAATATTAAATTGATTAATTAAATGAAAATTTTGTTTTTGGAAATCATGGTGTTACAAATTGGTATCAGAGCCTTGGTTTGAGGGATTCGGACGCGCCTACGGGTAAATCTGGACTCAAACTGAGGAAGTAAGAAAAAGTTTTCCAAATAAATGGTTTTCTAAAAGTGAATAAGAGTTCAAAGAGAAAGCAAGAAAGAGCAGTGTGTACAATCAGCCAGAGCCAAACGGTGATTTCCCAAAATACCCTTACTTTTGTATTATGAAATATCTATTATGCACTTTATGAGACATTATTGCATGCTAGAGACAGGCTAGGTACTTCACATCTTAGGACTAGAGTGGCCTGATTTGTGATGCCTTAGTCTAGGGTTTGCTGTTATATGTGCGTTATGCTTTTATGTGTATGTGATGAGTGAGAGTATCTAGTTAGAACGCACAAGGGGTAAAGCTACGGAGTACAGAGGTACTTCCGAGGATGAGTCGAGAAGGTGGAGCTACCACAGATGGGGAGTCCTATGTATGCTTCAATGCTCGAATGCTGCTTGCTTTGTGCTTTGTGGAGTTATCGATGATGGGAGTCAGCTACCAAGTGAGTATGACGATACTCAGGAGGTAGAGGGCTGGCATCATTGGGAACTCTTCAGTAGCTGATAGCAAAGAAGTGGGAGGACAGCGGAAGGGACTAGGGAGTAAACCTAGCCAGATGAGTGCGCTGGTAGAGTAGAGAATTTCGCTGGAAAGCGAGCACGCGCGATGAGATTGGTGAAAGAGCAGGTTTATCAGCTACTTAGGAACTCTGGAATGGTCCGTGTGGAAAGTATGGGTAGATGTGGCAGGTAGTATGGGCCCGTACTACTGAAAGCAGAGGACCCATACTTGATACAGGGGGCATTCTGAAGGTCCTAAGGAACAGATTGAGGGTGATGTTATGGTTCGGATACCATACATCGGAGCGGATACAGAGTGATGTTGTGGTCAGGGCACCATACATCGGAACAGATTGAGATAGATGTTGTGGTTCGAGTGCTATACATTGGAGCAGGTTGAGGAATGGTGCTATGGTTCAGGTACCATACACCGAAGCATGTTGAGGAAGGATGTCATGGGATGAGTACCATGGTTCGTAGTGGATGATGCTTGTGGCTATCTTGTTATCCGGTTATCGATCGGACGAGCACGAGCGAGCGGGATGCGAGGATTCGCGAGATCCGGCGTGATGAGGTTGCTGCATTGTTGCGGGTTGAGTCGCCAGAATTGTTTGGGTCGATCAGGACCACTATGATTGAAGTAGTTTGATGAGCGATGTGTGGCTTTCGCAGAGACGGCTGCCGCGGCGGTTACAGCGGCTGTAGCAACGGCAAAGAAAGGGGTAGTCGGGGTTTTCAGTATCGGGACTTCTATTATGCGAAGCCTCCCACATTCGATGAAGTTCAGGACTCGATTGTTGCTATGAGATGGTTACCAGACATGGAGGGGTGTTTCTCCATGAGTTTATGCCCTGCTAATCAGAGGGTGGGGTGTGCTCTGAACCTATTGAGGCTCGGGGCGAAGGATTGGTAGAGATTGACCACTAGGTCATTTTCCGATGCGCAGAGGGCTGCAGTTTCATGGGATCAAGTTAGAGGGATGTTCAGTACTCGCTATGTTCCGCGGGATGAAAAGGAGAAATTGGCTCGGAAGTTCTTTAAGCTGAGGCAGGATTTGGAGTCGGTGACTGAGAGCACCGGGATGTTTACTGAGAGGGCGATGTTTTGCCCTGAGTTCGCTTCGGAGCAGGCTCAGATGCCCGATATTCGAGTAAGCTCAAGGGGGTATCAGACAGTTCGTGTCTGCGCGGAGGTGCGAGACCCTGTTGGAGTTGCAGAAGGCCGCCATGTGGCGTGAGTTAGAGGTTAAGTTGCAGTTGCGTGAGCTGGGACAGGCCCCGATGCAGTCGCAGTCGGCGCCGAAACGGTTCAGGACCGTAGACGTTGAAATGGGGGATCGGAGCGGTCACACTTGTGGGAAATGTGAGAGAGGTGGCACCGGGGCTTGTTGGCCCAATGGTGCATGCCGCAAGTGCGGAAAGGAGGGGCATGGTGCACGGGATTGTCGGCAGTCAGTGCCAATTCGGGATCCCAGGATTTGTTATCAGTGTCGGCAGGTTGGACATTTGAGGGTCAACTGTCCACAGCTTTTTGCAGGATCGGTGTAGGCTCTAGCACCGTCCACCTTGAGGAGTTCAGGAGGAGGACAGGATGGAGTAGAGTCCAAGGGCTCAGGGTTGTGCTTATCGGATTGCGGCAGAGGGAGACAGAGCAGTGTCGGAGGCAGCTGCGGGTATGATGCTCTCTTGATGTCTTGAGTAGATTGCGTTGATTGTGGCGTATTGTTTGTGCTGGTAGTGTGGATTTCGATGCGGTATTCGTTGTTTCGCGGGATTGGCATGGTTATGGATTGGTGTTTCAGGTTTCGCTTTGGCATTCGTTGTTCCCTGATGGTTTGGTATGGTTATAGTTTGGTGTTTTGGTACCGGTAGCATTGTGCGGTTTTCGATGCGATATTCAACCTTTGGCAGGTTGTGGGTTTGGTTATGGGTTATTGCTTGGGAATTCCGTTGGTCATCGTTCGTGAGGGTTGATAGTGGAGATGCGGCACTGGGTTGAATGACGGGTAGCATCTGCAGTTGTGGAGTGGATAATTGAAAGATCGGATTCTTTTGAGCGGATTGATCAGGGAGGAGATGTGTTTGCTGAGGGTTGCTTACGCTTGTGGGAAGCAGTCAGTGGGTAAATGTTCTCTTTGTGCAGGATGGTTCTGAAAGGTCGTTAATGACGATCGGTGGCAGTTAGTCAGTGATTTAGTGGGGGAGAATTGTAAAATTCTCCGGGAGATCGATGAGTATGTAAGGGTGCTTAGCTGTGGGGATTCAGCAGTGTTTGTCAGCGCAAAGTATAGGCTGACGAGAGCGAGTGTTGAGTATGCGGGGCGAAATACAGACCTAGGGCATTTGATTGTGGAGGCCTGAGAGGAGGTCGGGATCAAGCTTGAGTAAGTAATCGGAATTTTGCGATCAGAGTATTGGTACGTTTGAGGTACGTGATGGGTTGTACTGCATTAATCCCACGGGATTATGTTGTGCATGCTTCTAGAGCTGGAACCGGAAGGTTCCCAGAGTTAGAACCTGAGGGTTCGCAGAGTTGGGTGTACGGACCCACAGAGATATAGCCTCGAGTGGCTAGTATGTGTTATGAGAGTCGGTCCGGTCATACTGGAGACTCTGTTGGTATTGCTGGATTAGTTTGAGATTTGCGGATCACGTATGTTGCAGTGTGATTGCATTGGAAGGTCTGGCCCTGGGTTGTTGATCTTGTTTAGCGGAGGCAGTGATTTTGATGAGTGGAGAGAGTGCATGGGATTGAGAGCCCCTGCAATGAGAACCAGAGTATGTGAATAGCAGTTACGCAAAAAGGGTGGTGTCGCTTGGGGCGAGCACCGTGGCACCGGTTGGAGTGGCATTATGTTCAAGAGAGTTCCGTGGAAAAGGAAAAGAGGAGGGTATGTAACTCCGAAGGGGGTGCAAGTTCATGAAAATGAAAGCTGCAGAGCAGAGTTATGGTTAGAGTATTTCGAGTATGGGTCGAGCATCGTGTTTGCGGCAGTGAAGTAGGAACCCATCCGGGTTGGAATGACTGGCGAGACACAGAAAGAATGCAAGGGAATAGAGAATCTTGAATTCTCAGTGTGATTCTGATCAGGGTATAGGACGGATATTAGTGGCTCGTCTTGGGAGATGTTCGAGGATATCATCAGTGAATCGGGTTTTTCAACCTGCGAGTGTTGGGGCTAGTTCAGTATGTGTATGTGATAGCAAGAGGGATCTTGTGAGAGTTGATCTGAGAGGGAAAACGGATCTCTAAGTCGGTCCGGAATGGGCAAAGTGGGCTTTGGATCGGGGATCCGGTGGTTCAGGGTTTCCTAACCCTTATGGGTCGAGTGATCGTGGAGATTTAGAGCAGGGTTGCATCTTGGGTAATTTTCAGTTTCAGAGAGTGATGAGCAGTTCAGAGTTCGTACTTTAGTTGGCAAAGCAGACTCAACAGGTTAAAGGGAGTTAGTGATCGTCTAGAATTAACAGGAAAGTTATGCAGGCAGACGCCGTTACGAGTATGTGATTCAGGTCAGCGACTTCATATTTCTGACGGGGTGCTTCGATTTGGGAAGAGGGGTAAATGGGGGGCCCCGGTATGTTGGGTCCTTTCGTGAAGATGCGAAGGTAGGAAGGGTGGCCTATCGTTTGGAGCTGTCAACGGAATAGGGACGGATCCATGACACTGGTATGTGTCGCAGTTGAAGAGGTGTATAGCGGATGAGTCAGCAGTAGTTCTGCTAGAGAACGATTAGGTGGATGCGAGCCTGTGTTACGTCGAGAGGCCAGTGGCCGTCGGAGATCGGAAGATCAAGGTTCTGAGGAACAAGGAGGTACCTCTGGTATTGGTTCAGTAGCGGCCTCGGGAGAGATCGGTAGTGTCTAGGGAAGCCGAAACGTGAGATGCGGGAGCAGCAGCCGGAGCTATTTTCAGGGTGAGACTTCGAGGGCGAAGTCTAATTCTAGTGGGGGAGAATTGTAACAGCCCGAAATCTCAAGTATTGTTAAATTGCATTTTGGGGTGTTTTAAAGGGGAGACTCGGCGAGTTGGAGCCAGACTCGCCGAGTAGGGTCGCAGAGTTGGTCGCGGGTTCGCGACTGGACTCGACGAGTCCAGGTATGGACTCGACGAGTCGACGCTGTTCAGCAGAAACCCTAGCCGTTTCGTATTGGGTCGTATTTAAGGGTTGTATGTCGTCATTTCACGTCTTTTGGCCGATTGTGGAGAACCCTAGACGACTGTGGCATTTGGAGCAAAACTTGAAGGCCATTATTGACTTTGAAGGAATTGTGGTGCAAGAAGAGGAAGGGTTTTGGCCAAAGGAAGAGCAAGGAGGTCGAGTTCTGAGGTTTGGGGACACAGAGAGTATGTTTCAGGTAAGGTTTCGGATCATTCCTGTTATTTTGATGTGTACACGAATTTAGGGTTTATGAAACCCATTTGGTGATTTGATGGATTATTATGTTGTTATACATAAGTTTATACCCTAGTAATAGGATGATTAGAGGTCCAGAAGTCCCATGAGTGTATATCTCGGGAAAAACGTATCTCAGGAAGCAGTTGGATCGACTGCATGGCGTGGACTCGCCGAGTCGGATGATCAGACTCGGCGAGTAGCTTGAAGATTCACTGGGACTCGCCGAGTTGTTCTTCAGACTCGGCGAGTGGAGTCGGGGTGGCCCCGCGATTCTTCCAGGAGTGACTCGTCGAGTCAAAGAGGATACTCGACGAGTAGAAGGGGAATCTCAGAGGATTGAAGGACGACCAGACTCGCCGAGTCGCCAGGGAACTCGCCGAGTCCAGTCGAGCTGACATTGGACTGTTGACCAGAGTTGACTGGTGTGATTCTTAGGGTCAGCTAACGTGGAAGATAGAAGTATTAAATAAGGGATATATGATGTTACAGGGAGCTTGTAGCTCGGAGGATCAAGCGCAAGGGATTTTAGGAGTTGCTATCTTCTAGTGTCCGCGAGGTGAGTCTTCTCACTATACCTCACCCGGAAGGGTATGATTGTGTGACCGGAAGGTCAAGTATGTTGTGTGTTATGTTTATATGCTATGAATGGAAAGTTAGTTGCTACGCGTGATATACATGCTTATATATGGGCCGGAAGGCAAGGTATTATGTGACAGAAAGGTCAGGTATGATATATGATATATGTGCTTTATGTGTTAGAGTATTTGTATTATGTGTTATAAATGTGTATGGGCCGGAAGGCAATTATCTTGTGGATCGAAAGATCCGGGCCGGAGGGCAATGTTATGTGGATCGAAAGATCCGGGCCGGAAGGCAATGTTATGTGGACCGAACGGTCCGGGCCGGATGGCGTATGTGCGTAAGGTATATTGGGGAACTCACTAAGCTTCGTGCTTACGTTGTTTATGTTACGTTGTTTCAGGTTCTCACAGTAACGCGGGATGGCAACGGTTCGATTGTACACACCGAAGAAAGAGTTGTGTTTTGGAGGATCCTGGTCTTCTTTTATAACGGAAATGAAACTACGTTTTGTAATTTGAATGTGAATAAGATTTTAAACAAGTGTTTTTAATATTAAATTGATTAATTAAATGAAAATTTTGTTTTTGGAAATCATGGTGTTACATTCCACTTGTGAATCAGAGTATATAGCAGCAAGAGGGGCAACAAAGGAGGCTATATGGTTAAAGAAATTCATCGGAGACCTTGGAGTTGTACCAGCTATAAAGGAGCCAATGGATATTTTCTATGACGGCAATAGTGTGGTTTCCTTGGCCAAGGAACCAAGCGATCATGGGAGATCCAGAGACATTGACAGAAAATATCACTTCATCAGACATCGAATAGAAGAAGGAATCCTCGTGGCAAAGAGGGTATCATCGGATGAGAACCCGACAGATCCCCTCACGAAGGGACTGAGTAGGGTTAATCATCTTCAGCATGCTAGGAGCATAGGGCTAAGAGATGATGTAAGTTATACAAGTTAGATAATTTTGAAATTTGTAAAGTGTAATTGACATTTGATGATAAATAAAAGTTGTTATTTATGAGTAAAGCGTTGCTATCTCTTGTCAATCGTTTACTATTATTTCTTTTTGCAATGTTTTGACTTCCAAAATAATTATGTTATGGTATATATCATATTATTCAAACTCTCCACATTCGGTCATATGTTGGAAGTAGATATGAATCAAGACTGTCATGGGTTGGCTTGTAGAGGTCTAAGATGTTAGACAAAGCGGGGTTACAACACTCATGAGTGCTCATAAGTTCTGAGTATTGGATTCAACCCACGCTCACTGGTATCACTTCATGGAAGTTATCTCGAGTGATCGTGAGACAGTAATATCATATAAGTCTTCAAACCTAGAGATATGATTTGTTCCCTATGAGTTGGTTATGCATTGATTGCACGAAAACACATTAGTAACTCGATGTTATAAACCGTTCCTTTGTGTGAAATTCAACAAGTAGTAGAGCAAACATATGAGTCGAAGTTTATCTGTTCCTTCTAGGATTAGAAGCGATATCTCGGCCCCTTGATGATTTTGTTTTGACCTATGTACCGGGCCCGGTCAGAACTAAATTGATGTGTTCAGTTAAGTTCTATGTCAAACAAATCGGAAATCGGGAAACAAATGTTGGACAATAAGCAAGACCACGCCCCATGTATTTGTCCGGCTGATATCTAGAACAGATGATTATATGATCACTTATCTAAAATGGCGCTTCATAGTTCAACAGAGTTTTAAGAGCTACGATTGTTGATCGGTTCCTGAAGTTATACTTGCAACTATAGTTATTGGACTTATCCAAGTGGGAGACTGCTGGATATAGTGTCTAAGTCCATAACTATATTTGGTATGTACTTGACCCGAACCGACATGGTCCATTTGGGTTGCACTTCACCCGAACAATTTATGGATAATCTTTTGAGAATAGTATAAGTTATGATTTATTAATATATTATAAGTTCTAATATATTAATACAAAATCATATTATTTAATTAGTGTTGAACTATAATTAATTTAGAGATCAAAAGTATGACCAGTTAAATATGGGCTCTTGTATTTATATAGTGTGGGCTAATGCTTATTTGGAATGGGCTAGGCTTGCATGGAAATTCATGGATACTCCATGGAGCTTTAACCCATGGATATCATGGAAATGAAAAGATATGGGTATTAGGGTTTACATGGATGTAACCCTAATCCGCCACACTATATAAAGGAGGCTTTAGTTCTTGAAATCACACTAGTTGTGGTGAGTATACTAAGAGGGCCGATTTCAAGAAAGGTTGTAACTATTCTCTCAAGTTTCTAAGTTTGTAGTGATTTGTGACTTCCATTTGAGGCATCCACACTATTGGTGCTAGGCTCTCAAACTCCAAGCAATCAACTACTACTACAAGGTAAGTAATTATACTAGCTTTATTTGATTCAAGTACCCCATGCCATGCTAGTTAGGATAAGAACCTTGGAAAAAATAATTATATGCATGTATCTTAGTCAAACATAGATCCAAGGTTTCTAGGGTTGCATGTACACCATAGGAGTGTTAGAATGCTCAAAACCCTTCAGTATCCCCAATAGATCTCATAGGAAGATCACTTGTACTGCATTTCAAGTTCAAGAAAAGGGACTAAGAACTTATTAGGTTAATCTATCGTTGTTAAGTGTATACGCAAGAGTGGTATATAATTTAGACTCAACAAGATTTAGGATGTGTGATTCCACCCTATCTCCTGTTCCTTGTCTGTTTGTGGACTTGGGGTAGAGCCACCCATCCGAACGTTTTTTCAATCTAAATTATATACGAATTGTATACACGAGGTGATGGTTGATGAGCAAAGTATGAGTCTTATCATGAACTTTAGAGCAAAACTTCATAGGCTTACTACAACAACCGAAGATACCTGAGTGGAAGTGGTGGCGGATTGCAATGGGCTTCATAATCAAGTTACCCAAGGCAACAGGTGGACTTTATACCATTTTGGGTGATCGTCGACAGATTAACGAAGTCCGCAAACTTCTTGCAAATTGAAAGAAACAGGCAAAATAGAGAAGCTAACTAGAACGTGGGTTCGAGAGATTTGTTAGACTGCACGGTGTCCCAATATCTGTTATCTCCGTTCGAGATAGTAGAATCATCTCCCAGTTCAGTTAGTCATTTCAGAAATCTCTGGGAACTAGGCTAGTCATGAGCATAACCTACCATTCACAAACTGACAGACAAAATGAGATGACAAATTAAGCATTAAGTCATGCTGAGAGCATATGTAATCGAACTTGGTAAAGCATGGGATACCCATTTACCAACTATTCGAGTCCTTTACCGTACTAGTAGTTAAAGTTGCTCCTTTCGAAACCTTCTATGGTCGCAAGTGCAAATCCTCCCTGCACCGGACTAAAGTAGGTGACACGCAACTAGCTAGAGGTCTAATTTCCAAATGGCACCTTTGCTGGACCGGAATTCATCCGAGAAACTACCGAGAAGAGAGTACGAATCAGGAAGTGACGTAAAGTTTCCAGAGTCAATCAGAAAAGCTACGCCAGCAATAAGTAAAAATCCTTGGAATTCCAGGTTGTTGACCACGCCATGTGAAGGTCTCACCCAGAAGGGCATGGTACGCTTTGGAAAGCGAGGAATACTAAATCCAGGGTACATAAGACCATTCTATATTTTTACAAGATTTGATCCAGTAGTTTATAGACCCCGACTACCTTGAGAATTCAATAACATACACCATACTTTCCATGTCTTTATCTTTAAAACTGGTTGTCCGACGAGACTCTTGTTATCCCACTCGATTAGATCGAGGTAAATGAGAACCTCAACTTTGTGGAAGAATCCGTAGAAATCCTAGACAGCGAAGTCGTTAGGACTAATCAGATCCCTATCACGATAGTGAGAGTCTGCTTAAAGTGCATAGCGAGGACCGAATTTCACTTGGGGTCATGAGGATCACCAGAAACGTAAGTATCCACGTCTTTTCCCTTCATCCAAGTGTATCTTTAGACTTAATTTTGGGACGAAATTACCTCTAACGAGGGGATGATGTGACAACCCAAAATCTCTATCTTGTAAGTTAATCTAATCAATCAAAAGTCGAACTTGTTTATGTTACCTTTTTACTGTGTTAAGGGTCCGTTTGAGAGTTTCTAAGCCTAGTACACTCAAGGGTTGAGTGTTAGGAAGTGTTAGCTTGAGATCAGTGAGTTGCAATCGAGCTAGGAACACCTTCAAAAGTGGTTCACGGCAGCAAACTAGGTTCACGGCCGTGAACCCATCCTAGGGCCATGAACTCATGCCATATATAAGAGTTTTGGCTCATTTTCTCTTCATTTCTCATCCTCCAGCCGCAATCATCCAAGTTTGCTCTCAAGTATCTTCCACAAAAATGTCTTCTTTCACCCAAAAACGTGAGTACCTTATCCCTTTACTTGTTCATACTTGGAAACCCCTTTGATTCTAGAATTGATTCATCACTTTTCATCATCAACTTCAAGATATTCAAAGGTTCTAGTCATGAACCCTTCATAATTGGCTGTGAACCCTTCATAGATTCATGCTAGGGCCGTGAACACTTCAAGTGTTCTTGGGCTGTGAACCACTCTAAAGCCGTGAACCTTCATTGTTTGTCCGTGATCAAGTTTCAACCCCCTATTTTCGGTTCTAACACTTCATTGTAAGTGTTTCATACTTCCTAAGGTTCTTTACTTTGCATGTTAGTAGTTACACACACTAATTGTAGGGCTATATATGTTAACATATGCTAAATAGGATCTATTTGTGCTCGAGACTTCACTTGGCATACCAATCATCCTATATCATATCTCCAATCAAATATCCAACATCAGGTGAGTTCATACCCCTATAATCTACCTTTTAAATGGTTTTAAATGCTTTAGGGGGCATACAAGTTGAACACAAGCTAATTCTGTTAATAATTACATGTGATATCAATCACATAAAATATTTCCTTATGCTTTTAATTATTATTTTTACAATAAAGGATTACCAAATACTTCCATAATGACTTAAAGTCATGTTAACTCTTTTTAGAATACCGTTAAGCTCTTTTAAATGTTTTTATAACTCTTTAAACTTATAATTGTCAAAATCATGTTTATATATGTATAGGTATATAAATAAGACTTAAAGGGCTTAGGACTAATGAATTGCCTTATTTCCTTTTCCTTGTTTGGATGTGGGCTTAAGGTGGTGTTATTTGTCCGAAGTTCGTTTCCTTCTTAATTATATATATATATATATATATATATATATATATATATATATAGATATATATATATATATATATATATATATATATATATATATATATATATTATAAATAGATAAATATAAAAGGTTACTTCAGTCAGTATCATTAACTTTGTATCACACTGAGCAAAAGGGTACATTCATGAGAGATCATGCTAAACAGATATAACATATATATTATAATATGTATAATTTATGAAACAAACGAGAAATGTATTTTCTAGATAAGTATACCAGGTTTAAACTACTTTGTTAAGAAAAGGATATAATTCAATCTTTACATAAACTAGATAAACTAAAAATGTGACATACTACTTCACGGCTTAGCAATATACTTGTTATGTTGCGTTTTGTAACCAGAGTGACCTGGAGGGAGAGCGGGCATCGTGTGTATAGATCTATACGGGACCGACTGTTAGCTATGGTCCGGCCGACAGTCTAAGGGGTGACAAATGTCATATTATTTCGACGCCTTAAGGTCGTCGTGTTTACACTAGTCAATCAGTATGGTTTACAACCTTGTCACATTTTAATCCTAATTAATAAAGTTAATTACAGGGTTGTTATTATACCAGTAGCGCATGTTTAAGAAATACTACTATATTAATCACTTTCCACAATCAAAACATAACGGTTTTATGGGATTAAAACTACTTTCCAGAACAATTTTATGGGATTAAAACTACTTTTCACCAACAAAACGGAAAACATTCTTCTTATAATTTTATGGATAGTTAAAATTATGTTAAACTTTATTAAAAGTACAATAATACTTAAACAGAACGGTTTTATGGGATTAAAACTACTTTTCACCAACAAAACGGAAAACATTCATCTTATAATTTTATGGATAGTTAAAATTATGTTAAACTGTATTAAAAGTACAATATTACTTAAACATAACGATTTTATGGGATTAAAACTACATTTCCGTTGTAAAGCAGGAAATATAGGATTTTCTGGAACTTAATCAATCACTTTCTTAAAACTAGAGCAACTATAACTAATACTTATGAACTCACCGGCTTAAATGCTGATCCTCTCTTTCAAAATAACTTGTATTCTCAGGGAATCCAGTAGGGAGGTACACTCCATGAGCTTTTGAGAAGACAACCTAGTGTCGTGCTGTGTCTTTTGTCTTTTACTAATCTACTTTTGATGTCGAATATCTAATGTATGAACACTTATGTAAAACTTATACATTATTAATGCAATGGTTTTTGTGCTTTGATTTTCGTAATGCATGTGTTGTGATGCTTAACATGACGTCCTCCGTCCTCGAACATTTCCGTCATTCCGGTTTGGGGGTGTGACAAAATGCTAGGGGCCAAACCCTGGTCTTCTATGTAAGTATCAAAAAGACAACTAACATCTCACAAAGTATAGTGAGAGAACTCACCTCGCAACGTAGTCAATAGCTAATCAGCTTACACAACCAAGAAATGGGTACTACACACCACCTACTGAATCACACAAGGTAAATCCTAAATCTACCTTCTAAAATTGGCATTTTACTAAATGTCAACCCTAGTTTAGGTCTGATTCCCTTTAAGTCCTAGATGGATAAAGTTTCCAACTTTATCCATGAATACGACCTAATAAGTCAAGATATCTAATCCTAGGCTCTTAATGGTTGCACCAATTGCATGGACAACACCCTAGGTCATGCAAGGCCACTTTCCAACCAACACCATGGTCTAGAAGCAAGATAATGCACTAAAATGCTTTGGTGTTCATCCAAGGAAAAGAACATTTGGGACTAAAAAGCTCATAAAATGAAATAACGCCATGTTCAAAAGATACAATGAGCAAGGTTGAGACTTTATACCACTACCAGGTCAGAAATGAGATATAGATGCTAGATCCAAGCCAAACCCAAGCTCCCAAACCACAAGATGGACTTATTTCCAAGCTTCACAAAAATGACTTTACACTCTTAAAACTCACATAAAGAGGCTAGGATTTGGGTGGGGGTCATTCTCAGATGATGGAAGCTACCGAATGAGGCAACCTCAGTAAGTAGTGTCTTTAAATAGTCCACTAATCCCAAAATCTAGGGTTTGAAACCCCAGCTGCCGCCACGTCGTGGCCAAGACCTTGCCATGCCATGGTTGTTCAGTAATGCACATTTTCGGAACCGAGATTCCACGTGGTGGTCATTCTATCATCACGTCATGGCCTAGGCAAAATCCCAACACTTAATAAATGAAATTAAATTCAAAAGAACCACACCAAGTTACGGGTGCTACATCATGTTTAGCTGTTAATAAAGGACAAAGACTTGTAATAATCGGTCCATTAGGTGACATAGCTTTTTTTAGTAAAGAAAAAAGTCCAAATTATTATGTGCTTCTTTCCTTCCTCTTACATCTTCAAGATCCAGGAGTTTTGCATTCCAACAACACTCTGGCACATGTTTACCAGAATACTGTCAAAGAAAGCTACTTCGTATTTATCAGCATACTCTTATATATCTGAGCATATAGAATCATTGGCTAGTCGGTCATGTTATTTTTCAATTAATCAGCATCACTAGTGGGTTGAAGATGGTTGGTGATGTTGGGTTTTTCATTTGTTCATCGGACCACTGTTAAAGAAAGCGTATGACTTAACCACTAACAGTTTTTCATTTTTAATTCCAATATACGTATCTTCTTGCTCATATTATCTGGATTTAGGTTTCAATTTTAGGGGTGGAATTTTTTTGGGAAGGGGTGTGTGTGTGGGGGGGGTGGGGGGTGGGGGGGGGGGGGGGGAGGGGGAGGTTGATAGAGAATTTTGGAACGTATTCATTATTGTTCTTGTTTTTGTGACTTTTATTTTAATTACAACATCTGTCGATTCGTTTCTCTCCCTTTAAACCTTCCTTTAAACAAATTTTATCACTCTAGTCACGTGGAGTCATTCTTTACGTCTTGCTCGTCGAATTCTTGCCTTTTCAGGACTAGAGTGTTTTCGCAATCACTATTAGAATAACAGTCGTTTACGACGCGCAATGCGTGTCGTAAAATGCTCAGACGACGCGCAAATGCGCGTCAAGGATGACCCTGTCATAATGAGAGACGACACACTTTTGCGCATCGTCTATAGACGACGCGCATTTACGACAGACATTTATGACACACAATGCGTATCATTAAACCCCCTATCAAGAAAGGCCATGTCATAAATAAAGATGACACACATTTTTTAGTATCGTAAATTTAAAGTTTAAAAAAATATATTTATATATTTATTAATTTTTAAATTAAATTTGCATTTAATGTCTTATAATAGAAATAAAATACGATATACAAAAAATGCAATCCATTGCATAAAATTTAATGTCATGCAATTCTATTTCTTACAATATATAAATTTGCATTCATGTAATCTACTATGTGTTTCATACAAAAAATCTATTTCATGCGGCTTCTTCCATTTCCTTTATTAGCAGCTTCCATCATTAGTAGCACAACTAACAATTGAAATGAAGAATGCAACACTTGTATTTGCAGCATCTTATCTCTTTCAGCTTGAGCTTTCTTTTCCTCTTATAACTCCAGAGCTATTCACACCCTCTCCAATTCACTCTACATTTACAGTATTAGTAATAAGAGAGGATAAAATGGCGGCCTTTCAAAAATTTGGGATTTTTCTTTCCCCCGAAGCTGCGAAGAAGAAAATGCGCCTCTCATTAAATAAAATATAAAGTGACATCTCTACACGACACTCATTTTAACATAGGTGCCCTCCGTGTTTTTAATTTTTTTTATTGGACTCTAATTTTAGGGCGCGCAAAAATGCGTGTCCTCTATGCTTCATTTTTTAAAAAAACGGACGTTATTTTTAGGACGCCCAAAAATGCATATCGTCAATCACTGCATGTCATTAAAGGGCAGTTTTCTAGTAGTGAATGTACCAGAAGATATACTAGGGAGATTTCAAGTGTCCATTGTGGTTTCCGTAGAAATACCATCTCGAAGATCATGGAATCACCTTGGCTTAAGAAGTTGGAAGTCGGAAACAAATAACACTAAGTTCCCAATTGAAAATGAAGGACTACAATCTATGACCTGTCATCATTATTTAAAAAGGAAAAGGAAGAAACGTGGTTGGTAATGACATGTGAGTTGCAAAGATTTTAAATCACATGGCAAGAAATAGCGGTTAATCCCTTCCAATTTCATAAAATGGCTTTTTTTAACACTCAAAATTGGATTTTATACCCCTATAATGACAAAAAATAATATTTAAGACCTTTTAAACCAAAAAACAAAGAGTTTGTATGGCTACAATGATATTATCTCTATATTTTTAAGACAAAATATTATGTTAGAACATTCAATTTTTATAAAAGAATGAATCTCTAATGGTATAGTATACAAAGTATTACTTTTGATATGCCCGTTTAATTATATTTTTAAAGCAATTTGTAAATTTTTTTACAGTTTTTTTTGTTTAATGATATTTTTAGAACACTTCGTAAAATTTATTACCTTGTGATAACTTTAACCTAAATAATTTTAACCGTACAAAACAAGTCAACTTTCTTTTTAATATACATTTTTACATTATTATTATTACAAATGAATTTCAATCTTATTTTGCATCCATTGTTGTTTGCTATTATCGAATTCTAATAGGTTATAAGAAGAACAAATCAGTCACATAAATATAAATATACAAATAGATGTCACATTAGATGTTGATCCTATTGAAATCCTCTCTCTCAAATAAGTTAATGTACAATTTAAAAATATTTACACAATTAGATTTTTTTAATGGCGAATGCATTAGAGTTAATATCATAAAATAGTCATACAAAATATCTCAATTTTCTATTCATCTTTTTATTTATATACAATAAACCAATAAAGTTATATATATATATATATATATATATATATATATATATATATATATATATATATATATATATATATATATATATATATATATATATATATATATATATATATATATATATATATATATATATATATATATAGCTTTATTGGTTTATTGAATATAAATAAAAGATGAATAGAAAATTAAGATATTTTGTATGATTATTTTATGACATTAGTTCTCTCTCTTTCTCTCTCTCTCTCTCTCTCTCTCTCTATATATATATATATATATATATATATATATATATATATATATATATATATATATATATATATATATAACTTTATTGATTGATTGAATATAAATAAAAGATGAATAGAAAATTGAGATATTTTGTATGACTATTTTATAACATTAGCTCTAATGTTCAATTTGATCAAATAAGTTAATGTACAATTTAAAAATATTTAGACAATTAGATTTTTTTAACAGGAATGTATTAGAACTAGACAAGATGCTAGCGCAAAACAAAGATACAAGTAGAGTGACAAATTTCATGCATAAAAGGGAGGAACACACCAATTTAACCAAGAAATAAAGCTAAACTTATATCTATTCTTTAGCGAATTAAATGAAACTATTCGAATATCATCCATAGTTCTAAGAGGAGAACACCACTTTTTCTTAAAAAACCAAATCATTCCGAGCTCTCTATATACCCTACATCATCAAGTATATAAGAAACAACTTTAGCTCTGAAACTCGACATCAACATAAACTCATCACAAGTATTAGGATACGTGGGAATCAAATTACTCTAGCTAACAAACGAAGACAAAATATGATGAGAAAAAGAACACTTGAGAAAAATGTGTTAAAACGTCTCTCTAAATCAACACAAAAGGGCATAAAGTCAAAAGTAAATTTACATCTTTCTCCACCAACTTACAAGCCACTGAAATCCGATTGCAAAACACCCGCCACACAAAACAATTAACTTTAATTGGGATCCAATCCACCGGATAAAAGTCGCGTGTAATGTGATTAAACTCCATACTATTTGCCATCATGCCTCTCAAAGAATTAACAAACAAAGACTTTGAATTACATATACTCCACTCCCACGAGTCCAAGCTATTGCAAAGAACAATTCCAACCATCATATTTGATAGCCTCTCCAACTCAACAACTTCTCTTCCTCTTCTTTGATTTCGTCTCCACAAACCATGAAAAACAGCCTCATTATCACTAATAATCCTATCCCAAACTTTGCAATTCTTGTCTCTTTGAATTTTGTATAATTCCATAAATTCATTTTTAAGAATCACATCACCACACCATCTATCTTTCCAAAAATGTGTATGCTTCTCATCCCCCAACTTCATGAGGAAAAAAATCATCAAAAGAAATATTCTTGAATATTCTTATGTCTTCCAAAAATGTGTATCAATTCACACAATTAATGACATATATATATATATATATATATATATATATATATATATATATATATATATATATATATTCTTGAATCTTTTAATAACGAGAAAATATATACATATTTTCAATAAATGAAAAATAAAGCCGTTCTATTATTTAATGCATACATGATACATCTAATTATTTATAGGTAATTAACATACTTATAAATTTTAAGTCTAAAGTCGTCCAGTGTACACTACACGAACCGGATCGTGGTCTACGTGGCCACGGAAAACACCCGTGCACACTACGCCGACCATTCATCGTCGGGCGTGTTCGTGATGGGTCGTGATGTAGACGACGAACAACAACGGAGACGTCTCTCTCTCTCTCTCTCACCCTTCTACTACTTCTTTTTCTTCTCTCTCTCTCTCTCTCTCTCTCTCTCTCTCTCTCTCTCTCTCTTCGTTCTTTTCTTCTTTATCGTGGAGAGTACTCCATGGAAGGGTGGCCGCTAGTCTGAAAGCTCTCATCGACCGTTGTTGTAGAGAATATATCAGATGGTCTAATGTCACAAACTAAAAAAAATCTTCTCAAAAAAAAGAAAGTTCATGATAAGTTATCAATATGGTCATTTCATTTATTTATCCCTTTATTTATTATTTAATTATGTCAGTGTTATAATGTTTTCTAAATGGTTTAAATAAAAATGTAAATTTTATATATCTTTAAAAGTATAGATAGAAATAATAAATTAAAAAAAAAAAGTAGTAGTCAAAATCATAATTAAAGATAGCACATGGATACATTGTACCTTGAGAATATAGTACAGTGAAAAATGATTTTTGTGAAGTCCAAAACTGGATTTGACTCCACGATATAACTTTGACTATTTGTACCACATGCAATTAATAATATCCATCCATACATCCCTACATGCAATTATATAACGATTGTTGTTTTTTGATATATAACGTTTGCAGGGTAATAATAATTTCCTTGTATATACGATCATTCACAACGCTGCGTATATAAATTGTTTATAACTGCAATCATTCGTTATTTCCTTATAACAAGAAACTGTTGACGAACAAGCGACGTTAGTTTGCGCTTAAATAACCATGTCCACTGATGAATGTCAAGGGAACAACCAAACTGCTACCAGTGTGAGGGTATGCGTTATGGGTATCTATCAGAATTACGATGGCTATACTGGAAAATGGTAAATTTTGCAAATGAGTATTACAAAATTCAATGGTATCTACAACAATCATACGATCAATAAAAGTGGAAGAAAGAATTTGGATATTTATAATATGGCTCTTCAACAATATCAACAAGAATGCAGGGGGAAAGCTTGTATCCACAACAAAGCATAAATGGTTTCTAAGGAAGCACCGGAGTTGTTGCTTGTTTTGGAGACGGTTCTGCAAACGACCGATCCAAATGATCAAAAACAACGGAATCGAATGAGTACAAGACAACTTCATATGTCCGAAACATAATCGATGTTGCCGACAATATTGACGAACTGCTTCAACACCCCATTGGCATGGATAAAAGGAAGCGAGTTGTGTAGGCTTCAATGAATAAGGAGACCACATCAAACAAGTTACTATATTAAGGAAAGTTTTTGAGGAACATTTTGCACTGCAAAAGAACATGCTATTTTTAGATGTGCTAATGACACAAGTTTCAAAAATGTCAACCAATAGTCTCGAAGGCGAAGACCATGATACTTTCGTTAAAATGAGTGATCTAGGAAAATCATAAAAAATAATATATATATATATATATATATATATATATATATATATATATATATATATATATATATATATATATATATATATATATATATATATATATATACTAATAAATAAAACCCATTTTCTGCCACATGTCATGTCCTCATTAACTTGGACATATGACATTTTAATAGATTTTTAGAATTTATTTAATTCCACATGTAATTTTCTAATTTGTTTACATATCTCAACTTATTTCGGTTACAATATTGAGAGAAGTAAATATTCCTTGAAAAAGAATTGATATATTTATAATGTAATAAATGTCATAATTAATGAGAGCTCTAAAATTGATATTGATATTAAATTTAATGTTTAAATATTGATATTAAATTTTTATTTTTAATAAACCCGTGTAGTACACCGGTCTCACACCTAGTATATATATATATATATATATATATATATATATATATATATATATATGTATATATATATATATATATATATATATATATATATATATAAAGAGAGAGAGAGAGAGAGAGAGAAGAGGGTTCAATTAGAAAAAAATGTTGAAAATTGAGGAATCATTCTCAGCCACACATTTATTTTGCCCCAAAACACTTAATCGTACCATCAGAAATGAATAACGAATATACATGTGTTTTCCAACAAAACATGTTTCATTTAACTATGTTAATCATTACCTTAATATACACAAAAACACTTTTTTTTCGTTTATTTATTTTTAGAAAGCCATTATTATCAAAAAATTATTTTAAATATATCAAAATTCATAATTTTTTGTTTTCTATAAATAGACATCTATATTGATATATTTTTAAGATAAAATAAACAATTTTTTTTAGAGCTTCAGCTATCGTTATTCATAAGTGTATAAAAAAAATCTATCAGATTTTTATTACAGTATATTCTTTATTCACTTATGAATAAAACGTATACGTAACTTTTTTTATAGTTTAAGTATCGTTCATATATGAATATGACACGCAATAAAGTTTTTTTACTTAAAATATATTTTTTACATCATCTTTCATCATATATTATATTTATATATGAATAAAACGTGTATTAGTTGTCGTCATATTTTATATTCATATATGAATAAAACATTTATCAGGTTTTGTTACAGTTAATTTGTTATTCATATATGAATAAGTAGTATAAATGATACTTAAACTATAAAAAAAATCAATTATATATTTTTATTCATAAGTGAATAACGAATGTACTGTAGCAAAAATCTGATGCATTTTTATTCACTTATGAATAACGATAGCTGAAAATATAAAAAAAATAAATTTTTTTATTTTATCTTAAACGTATATATCAATATGAATGTCTATTTGTAGAGAATAAAAAATCATGAATTTTGGTATATTTAAAATCATTTTTCGATATAAATAGCTTCTTAAAAATTTAAAAAAAAAAAAAAAAACAAAAAAAACTATGTTTTGTATATATTAAGGTAATGATTATCATAGTTTAATGAAACACGTTTTGTTGGAAACACATGTGTATTCCTTATCCATTTCCGCTGGTGCAACACAGGATTTTGCAGCAAATTAAATTAGTGGCTGAGAACGATTCCCCATTCTCAACCTTTTTTATTTTCTCAATTGAACTTACCTTTATATATATATATATATATATATATATATATATATATATATATATATATATATATATATATATATATATATATATATATATATATATATATATAAACAAGATCGGGTGGAAACTTATTTTAAAGTGAGTACTCGTGAGGACAACTTAAAAAGTTGAAAAAATCTAAACAAAAAAAATATAAATCATAAAATCGATCGAGCATAGATCTATATCCGGAAGAAAAAAAATGGAAAAAAAAATTGGGTCATTAAAATTGAATCATGGATTATAATGATGCAAAATAAAAAATTAAAATTGAATCATGGATCAAATTTAATGATGCAATTTTTTTCCAATTTTTTTTCTCCCGAACATAGATCTTTGCTCGATTTTATGATTTTTTAAAGATTTTTTTGCAATGTTTTTAAGGTGTCCTTACGAGTCCTCACTTTAAAATGAGTAATCACAGGAACCAGACCCTATATATATATATATATATATATATATATATATATATATATATATATATATATATATATATATATATATATATATATATATATATATATATATATATATATATATATATATATATATATATATATATGTTCAAATGAGACCATTTTTTATATTGAGAACAATTTTTAAACCTTTTTAGGGTATATCTCTCTTATCTTTCTCTATCTATATATCTCTCGAGGTTACATGAACCACCGTCACTTTCAGTGAACCTCCACCAGAACCACCTTAACGTCGCCGAAATCACCATAGTGACGTCAGAACCACCCTAATTTTGTCGGAATCATCAAGTTGCTTCTTCACTCTCTCTGGATTTGTTTGGTTTCTCGATCCCAGCTCTGCTTATTGCCATCTCTATCATTCAAAAACTACCTCCTCTACCTCTTCACTTACCGTCATCTCCCTCGTCTCCCTCTGTTTGAGTGAAGAGTAGAAGAAAGGAGAGAGCGAACCAGAAAAAGATTTGTAAAAATCACGGAGTCCGCCACCAGGTTGCCGCTCAAAACCACCAGTGATAGTAGTGAGTAGTGAGTCCTGGTGCGGTCTCACCTCCAACGCCAACTCTATATTAATAATATGTTATTAGGTACATATAATCACATGTGATTATATGTATTTAATCACATATGATTTATTTTATTAAATACATATCATCACATATGATTTATGTGCATATATATATATATATATATATATATATATATATATATATATATATATATATATATTTAAATACAAGGAAACAATTATTAAATCACATATGATTTATATGGTCAAGATTGATTATCGCGTTCTCGGTTTATTAATTGTTCTTTGTCAGCTTTAATCATATGTGATTAAAAACATCTAATCACATGTGATTATATGTATCTAAGCACATATGATTTATATGGAAAAAAAACAATGATGCCTATATAAATCGTATGTGATTAGATACATATAATCGCATATGATTATATACACGAAAACAACAATTGAATCGAGAACACAAAGTTAAATATTGTGCACATATAGCATATATGATTAAATGCATATAATCACATGTGATTATATGTATCTAGTCACATAGAATTTATGTGGAAAATATTCATTTTCGTGTTCTAAGTTGAAGTCTAGAAATCCTACAAATTCCTATTTCGCTGAAACTAATGCTCCGATACCAACTGTGACATCCCCAAAAGCTCGGCCAGAAAAGACCGATTTTCATTTATGCTTTCAAAATAATTTCAGAGTAAATCCTTTTGATTTGAAAGAGTTGCGGAATTTGTTCCCAAAAACAAAGTATGATAAAATAATATTTACCAAAGCATTTCATAAAGAAATGTATTTTCATTATATAATCAAAACTCGGGATGTCATGTTCCGATACAAACCATAAAGCCTAAACGATAACATTTACAAGTCATTCAACAAATATATACATATACAGACTTGTAAGCAAAACAACTTGATGATTCATCCATCTTATGCCCTTGCGCCACTTCCTGTAATACAAATAAACTGAGTGGGTCAGGCTTGGGAGCCTGGTGAGCATAAAGGGTTTTCAACCCACAATAAATAATTATATTTAATTCCACCAACCAACAATAACCCAATTACCCATTCCCGTTATTCTCACTTTACGTCCTTAAGACAACTAACATAAGGGACCTAGTCTAAGAATATTTCATCGGGGCGACAACACAAGCTTCGGGGGTTCCTCAGCAATATAAGTCAAATAAGGCAACCATGAGGGAGATGGAGTACAACGAATGAACACCCGAGTTCACTAACACCTACAAGTGGCGAACCTGCTAGCGTTCCACAGGACTGTCTAGAAAAGTCTGTGGTCATCATCTAAACTCCGCTAGATGACTAAATAAAAAACATCGAGGCCTCTCATCTGTTTATTACACACCAACTATCTACCCATGTTCTACTCAACATATTAGTAGATAAAAATATACATTTTTATACATAGTTTAAAACCTGTATACATTGCTTTAATCAATACATATTCCACATAACAGATAAGGCACACACACATAACATGTATTTCATAGAGAATAAATCAGATCTATGAGATAGAAGAGAGTGAATATATATTCACACATATAACGACAAAATATACACATAACACGTATTTTATATATAATACTTCATAATTATGCGTTAGAAGAAAGTAACGACACACTCACTTGATCAGAAGATGATCGGACAGCACTACGGCTTATAGAAGTAGTATTCTTCGGCAGATCTGGAAGATCTTCACAAAAACCGGACTCCTCGCAGGCAGAGCTTCGGCTCGGGAATTGCACTTCTCGGGATCTTCGGGAGCGTAAAACTTCCTTCTAAACTTGGATATGAGATCCGGGGTGTCGGGATGGCTTCGGGGGTTTAAACGCAGAGCTTCGGCACGATAAGGAGAAGAAATGAGCAAGAATGCCCGGAACCCTCGCATCCTATTTATAGGAGGCTGAGGCCTCGCAGTACGCTGGGCGTACAGCTTTATGCGGGGCGTACTCCTCCGAAGTCGTCACTGCATGTGTCATCGGAGCACTCGAGTGCGAGGCTTCGTCATGCTTCGTTGTACGTTGGGCGTACTGTGGATAAGTCCAGTGACTCCCCTTCGGATAATATCGGGTATCATAATTAAATTTAAATATTAATTATTTAATAAACTTTGAAAATTCATATCTTTATCATATGAACTCCGTTTTTGACGTTCTTTATATCCACGCGTAGGTGAGACTATGCTCTACAACTTTCCTTTAGACTATGTCGGCTAATTTTGACTTTATTTTTATTATTTATTTTTTAGTAGGCCCGGACATGAAAACTTCATTATAAATTCATAACTTCTTCGTCCGACGTCCGTTCTCGCCTAACTTTTCATCGTTTCGCTACTAACAACGAGATCTTCGATTCTCATTTAAATTGTTTCGGCTACAAACCGCTCGATCTCAAATCGAGTATTCGGGTTGCATATTGCTAAGTCGAAACTTAGAAAAATCATAATTTCCTCATACGAAGTCAGATTTGGGCGTTCTTTTTATGCACGTTCTCGGTTTAACGAACTCTACGACTATCGGTTAGATCACTAAGGCTAAATATCGCTCTAACGTAAATTTCACTTTTTACGTCATTCAGCGTTGCCGGTTCTGTCGCGAAACTTCGACATGTCATAACTTCTTTGTTATAACTCGGATTTCGGCATTCTTTATATCTTCGGAATCCTTGTTTCGACCACTACATCTTTATGCAAAGATATCGGGCTTATCTCATTCTTTAATTTTGACGCTTATTTTATTCTTAATTCATTAAATCATAATAATTAAGAAAATAAACACATAATTCACATAATACTCAAATATTTC
This sequence comes from Lactuca sativa, assembly GCF_002870075.4. Lineage (NCBI taxonomy): Eukaryota > Viridiplantae > Streptophyta > Magnoliopsida > Asterales > Asteraceae > Lactuca > Lactuca sativa. The sequence continues at coordinate 11,740,313 of NC_056625.2, forward strand.
ATCATTAATACTTTAAAAAGAGTTACAAGGGTTAACCTAGACTATTACATCAAGGATAATGCCTAGCCTGGAAACGCGGGCGTTACAATTCTCTCCCCCTTAGGATGATTCCGTCCCCGGAATCACACATCAACAAACAAATGCGGATAGCAACTCAACATGTCACTCTCCGCTTATCAAGTGATATTTGTCCCATTCATATGTTTCCAACGGACAAGCACTAATTCGACCATCTTGCGTCGAAGCTTCTTAGTGTTTCGGTCAACAATTGCCTCTGGTTCTTCAATTAACCTCTTGTTTTCATCAATTCTCAATTTAGAAATTGGAATTATATCGGGAACTTCTCCCGTGAACTTCCTCAAATAACACACATGAAAAGTGTTGTGCATTCCATTCAGTTCTTCTGGTAGTTCTAGCTTGTAAGCTTAGTTCCCAATCCTCTGAAGAACTTTAAACGGTCCAATAAACCTTGGACTCAACTTTCCCCTTTTACCAAATCTTATAAGTCCCTTCCCCGGCGAGACTTTAAGCAAAACCGAATCTCCAACTTCAAAAGTCATCGGCCTTCGCTTCTTGTCAGCATAGCTCTTTTGACGATCCTGAGCTGCTAACATTCTTTCTTTAATTATTTTCAATTTTTCAGCGGTTTGATTGACCATCTCGGGCCCCATAAACTGCTTTTCCCCAGCCTCAAGCCAACAAGACGACGTACGACACTTCTGTCCGTATAAAGCTTGATAAGGTGCCATATTTATGCTCGAGTGGAAACTATTATTGTAGGAAAATTATACCAAAGGTAAATGCTCATCCCAATTACCTAGGAATTCCAGGGTACATGCTCTCAGCATATCTTCAAGTGTTTGTATTGTTCGTTCACTCTGACCATCAGTCCGTGGATGGTAAGCTGTACTTAAACATAACTTGGTACCCATTTCCTCTTGTAGACTTTTCCAAAACCTTGAGGTGAAACGGCTATCACAATCCGATACAATCGTTAACGGAACACCGTGAAGCCTCACAATTTCCTTCACGTAAGAATTCGCAAGCTTTTCCATAGACCATTTCTCCTTGGCTGCTATGAAATGCGTACTCTTAGTGAATCGATCAACGACCACCCAAATCATGTCGTGACCACTTTTTGTTCTGGGTAGTTTAGTGAAAAAATCTATCGCAATGTCTTCCCATTTACCCATAGGCACAGGTAAAGGTTCTAAACTCCCATATGGTTTCTGATGTTGTGTCTTGACTCTCGCACAAGTCACACACTCGGCCACATACTTTGCAACATCAAGCTTCATCGTTGGCCACCAGTAGTAGGGTTTCAGGTCCCTATACATTTTAGTGCTGCTAGGATGAATTGAGTACATGGTTTTGTGAGCTTCTTCCATCAGAAGATCTCTTATTCCTCCTGACTTAGGTGCCCAAATACGATCTTGGAATACCTTCAGTCCATGACTGTTTGTACCAAACACCAACGTTTTGCCCAAACGTTCCTCCTTTCGGTTATTTTTCTCAGAAGCTTCTTCTTGAGCTTTCTTTATACTCTCCACAATTGTCGAGACAACTTCTATTCTCAACGCCCATGGCCTTTTTCTCTCAACACTGACTTTCCGACTGAGAGCATCAGCAACAACATTAGCTTTACCAGGGTGGTAAAGTATCTCACAGTCGCAGTCCTTGAGTAACTCTAGCCAGCGTCGTTGCCTCATATTTAATTCTTTTTTATTAAAGAGATATTGGAGACTCTTATGATCAGTGAAAAGTTTGCACTTCGTGCCATAGAGGTAATGCCTCCATATTTTAAGAGCAAAAACTATTGCTGCCAGCTCTAAATCATGATTCAGGTAATTCTTTTCATGCTCCTTCAACTGTCGAGATGCATACATGGTCACCTTATCTCTTTGGGTCAAAACACAACCCAATCCAACTCCAGACGCATCGCTATAAACAACGAAGTCTTCAACTCCATCGGGTAGAGATAAAATCGGTGCCTCGCATAGTTTCTTCTTCAGCTTCTCGAATGCTTCTTTATGCTTATCACTCAAAGCATAAGTAGCTCCTTTGTGGGTCAAAGCTTTTAATGGACTAGCGATCGAAGAAAAGCCTTGGATAAACCTTCGGTAATATCCAGCTAATCCTAAAAAGTTTCGGATCTTCGTGGGACTTTTCGGCTGTTCCCACCTCATTACAGCTTCAATCTTTGCTGGATCAACCATTATCCCTTCTTGGTTGACCACGTAACCCAAGAATTGGACTTCTCGAATCCAAAAATCACATTTGGAGAACTTCGCATACAACTTCTCCTTCTTCAAGACTTCTAACACTTCTCGCAAGTGTCTGCCATGCTCCTCTTGGTTTCTCGAGTAAATCAGAATTTCATCTATGAACACTATCACAGATTTATCAAGGAACGGATTACAAACCCTATTCATTAAATCCATGAATGCTGCCGGAGCATTGGTCAGTCCAAACGACATAACCAAAAACTCGTAGTGTCCATATCTAGTTCTGAATGCAGTCTTCTTGATATCTTGCTCTCTTACTTTTAGCTGATGATATCCTGACCTTAGATCGATCTTCGAGAAATAGCTCGAACCTTGCAATTGATCAAATAGGTCGTCAATCCTCGGCAACGGATATCTATTCTTTATTGTTGTCTTGTTCAGCTCTCTGTAATCGATGCACATTCTCATACTTCCATCTTTCTTCTTCAAAAATAACACCGGAGCTCCCCAGGGTGATGAACTAGGTCTAATGAAACCTTTGTCCAATAACTCTTGAAGTTGCATCATCAGCTCCTTCATCTCCGTCGGTGCTAATCGATAAGGTGCTTTTGCTATTGGTGTGGTTGCTGGTAACAAGTCTATTCTGAACTCCACTTGTCTATCAGGTGGTAACCCAGGAAGATCTTCGGGAAATACTTCCGGATAATCACACACCACTGGAATACTTTGCATTACCTTCTTTTCCTTTTTATCATCGATCACGAATGCTAAATATGATGTACATCCCTTGGTCAAACACTTTCTAGCTTTCATTAGGGAAATGATTCCAGAATTTACTTGGCGTTTGCCCACGTACACCATAAATGAATCTTTCCCAGGCGGGTTTACTTTTACTATCTTCTTTCTGCACAATATCTCGGCGTCATTGGCGTTAGGCCAATCCATTCCCAGAATGATGTCGAAACCATTAAGTTCGATAGGCAATAATTCCTCGTGAAACTTATTCCCAGTAAGGTTGATTAATATGTTTTTCATACGATGGCTAACAGGTACAAACTTGCCACTAGCAACTTCGACTAATAAAGCATTATCTAGTCTATCAACAGGCAAAGCTAGTTTCCTACCAAACTCATGCGAAATAAAGAAGTAGTTGGCTCCAGAATCAAACAAAATTTGAGCAGGTAGTTCGTTAACAAGAAAGGTACCTGAAGCGACATCAGCTTCATCTTTCGCAGCCTCAAGTGTCATTTGGAAGGCACTCACCTTCGGATTTGGTGGAATGTTGGGCTTCGCTGCCTCCTTCTTCTTCGGACAGTCTTTCAAAATGTGCCCCTCTTCATTACAACCAAAACACATCCTTTTGTTGTTCGGACACTCATTGGAAAAATGTCCAATTTTTCCGCACTTGTAGCAGGTTACATCCTCACTACATTTTCCAAAGTGCTTCTTCTTGCGCTTATCACACCACTTCGCTTCTCCTCCTTTTCCTCCACCAAACTTTTTCGAATCAGATTTCGAAAATTTGTTTTTCTTACCGGAACTAGATGTTCCCTCAAACTTTCTCTTCTCACCAACCTCAACCTTGTTGGTGGTTCTCCCCTTAATCATGTTCTCAACAGACTTGGCAGCCCAGATAGCTGCCTCTAGAGTATGTGCCTGACGTACTGGCACCTCGTACTCCCATGGGAGTCCCTTCGCATGCCGGTCCACCTTTTTCAGCTCATCTAGAACGATGTGCAAAGCAAGTAAAGTTATTAGTGTATTCATCAACTGAAATGCTGCCTTTCGTCAATGTCAGAAACTTGTTCTCCAATTCCAACAGATTTTGAGCCGAGCAGAACTTGCGCTTGAACTGCGCCAGGAACTCTGCCCATGTCAATTGCAGTGGCTCATTAGGGCTTAAAGTCTTCCCTAGAGTGTTCCACCAACGAACGGCTCCACCTCGGAACTGACGCATTGCATAAGTAGTCTGCAACTTGCCTCTGCAGCCACAAGTCATAAATGCTAACTCCATTTCAGAGATCCAATCCATCACTCCGATCGGGTCCTCCTTTCCAGTGAAGGTCGATGGTTTGCAAGTTAGAAAGTCCTTGTACTTGCATCCCATTCCATCATTCCTTCCGTCATGGTTGTTTTGCCTAACTATCGGTGGGTTGGCTTGACCAACAGATCCACTGAAGTTTCCACCTTCCGAGTGCCCTTCATTTAAATTGGGCTCTTCCACTTGAATTGACAGTTCTTCACGATTCTGTTGAAGCAACCGCCTAGTCTCCTCCATTTGAAGATCCAACATCGTTTGAATCATCATTTGTACACCAGCCATTGTTATCGGCTCAGGTGCTGCTATGACAGGTATTTGCTCGATCACTAGTGGTTGATTCCTGTTTTCATCAGCAATTCCAACTCCACTTCTTGTTCTCACCATTTTTTGATCTATACACCGAATAAGGTGAAATTAGATCCTCATTCACGATAGATATTCAAATCATCCTTATCACTACGAAACATTTACATGCTAGTTCTAAATTCGTAGACGTACGCTTAGAATCCTACAGACATAAGGTTTCCAGATCCGGTCGGCAACAGACCATAGATCCGATCAAATAATATCATATATGGAAAACATATAACATTTAGCACATAAAAGCATTTTAGGCAATTTTCCTAAAATAAACTAGTGCTTGTGTCTAAAACATAACAGACACACATCTCAAAATTTCACTTAGCATTCTAAGTTGAAGTCTAGAAATCCTACAAATTCCTATTTCGCTTAAACTAATGCTCTGATACCAACTGTGACATCCCCAAAATCTCGGCCAGAAAAGACCGATTTTCATTTATGCTTTTAAAATAATTTCAGAGGAAATCCTTTTGATTTGAAAGAGTTGTGGAATTTGTTCCCAAAAACAAAGTATGATAAAATAATATTTACCAAAGCATTTCATAAAGAAATGTATTTTCATTATATAATCAAAACTCGGGATGTCATGTTCCGATACAAACCATAAAGCCTAAACGATAACATTTACAAGTCATTCAACAAATATATACATATACAGACTTGTAAGCAAAACAACTTGATGATTCATCCATCTTATGCCCTTGCGCCACTTCCTGTAATACAAATAAACTGAGTGGGTTAGACTTAGGAGCCTGGTGAGCATATAGGGTTTTCAACCCACAATAAATAATTATATTTAATTCCACCAACCAACAATAACCCAATTACCCATTCCCATTATTCTCACTTTACGTCCCTAAGACAACTAACATAAGGGATCTAGTCTAAGAATATTTCATCAGGGCGACAACACATGCTTCGGGGGTTCCTCAGCAATATAAGTCAAATAAGGCAACCATGAGGAGGATGGAGTACTTCGAATGAACACCCGAGTTCATTAACACCTACAGGTGGCGAACCTGCTAGCGTTCCACAGGACTGTCTAGAAAAGTCTGTGGTCATCATCTAAACTCCGCTAGATGACTAAATCAAAAACATCGAGGCCTCTCATCTGTTTATTACACACCAACTATCTACCCATGTTCTACCCAAAATATTAGTAGATAAAAATATACATTTTTATACATAGTTTAAAACATGTATAGCATGATTTAATCAATACATACTCCACATAACAGATGTGGCACACACAAATAACACGTATTTCATAGAGAATAAATCAGATCTATGAGATAGAAGAGAGTGAATATACATTCACACATATAATGACAAAATATACACAAATCATGTATTTAATATAAAATACTTCATAATTATGCGTTAGAAGAAAGTAACCACGCACTCACTTGATCAGAAGATGATCGGACAGGACAACGGCTTATAGAAGTAGTATTCTTCGGTAGATCTGGAAGATCTTCACAAAAACCGAACTCCTCGCGGGCAGAGCTTCGGCTCGGGAATTGCACTTCTCGGGATCTTCAGGAGCATAAAACTTCCTTCTAAACTTGGATATGAGATTCGGGGTGTCGGGATGGCTTCGGGGGTTTAAACGCAGAGCTTCGGCACGATAAGGAGAAGAAATGAGCAAGAATGCTCGTAACCCTTGCATCCTATTTATAGGAGGCTGAGGCCTCGCAGTACGTTGGGCGTACAAATTTATGCGGGGCGTACTCCTCCTAAGTCGTCACTGCATGCGTCATCGGAGCACTCAAGTGCGAGGCTTCGTCATGCTTCGCTGTATGCTGGGAGTACTGCGGATAAGTCCGGTGACTCCCTTTCGGATAATATCGGGTATCATAATTAAATTTAAATATTAATTATTTAATAAACTTTGAAAATGCATATCTTCATCATACGAAATCCGTTTTCGACGTTCTTTATATTCACGCGTAGGTGAGACTATGCTCTACAACTTTCGTTTAGACTCCGTCGGCTAATTTTGACTTTATTTTTATTATTTATTTTTTAGTAGGCCCGGACATGAAAACTTCGTTATAAATTCATAACTTCTTCGTCCGACGTCCGTTCTCGCCTAACTTTTCATCGTTTCGCTACTAACAACGAGATCTTCGATTCTCATTTAAATTGTTTCGGCTACAAACCGCTCGATCTCAAATCGAGTATTCGGGCTGCATATTGCTAAGTCGAAACTTAGAAAAATCATAACTTACTCATACGAAGTCAGATTTGGGCGTTCTTTTTATGCACGCTCTCGGTTTAATGAACTCTACGACTATCGGTTAGATCACTAAGGCTAAATATCGCTCTAACGTAAATTTCACTTTTTACGTCATTCAGCGTTGCTGGTTCTGTCGCGAAACTTCGACAGGTCATAACTTCTTCGTTATAACTCGAATTTCGGCATTCTTTATATCTTCGGAATCCTTGTTTCGACCACTACATCTTTATGCAAAGATATAGGGCTTATATCATACTTTAATTTTGATGCTTATTTTATTCTTAATTCATTAAGTCATAATAATTAAGAAAATAAACACATAATTCACATAATACTCAAATATTTCATCATTAATACTTCAAAAAGAGTTACAAGGGTTAACCTAGACTATTACATCAAGGATAATGCCTAGCCTGGAAACGCGGGCGTTACACTATTGAATCAAGAACATTAAAACAAATATGTGTCCACGTTAATCATATGTGATTAAATACTTATAATCACATATGATTAAATACATGAGAAAATTTATTGAAATGAAAACTCAAAAATGAATATCGTTCGTATAAATCATATGTGATTGGATACATATAATTACATTTGGTTATATTTTTCTAATCACATATGATTAAAGTTGATAAAAAAATAATTATTGAATCGAGAACGCGATAATGACATATGCGATTAAATATATCTAATCACATTTGATTAAATATATCTAATCATATGTGATTATATGTATCTAATCACATGATATATAATGACATAAGAGAATATTATCTATATAAATCATATGTGATTAGATATGCATAATCACATGTGATTATATACATATAATCACGAGTGTTGGTGGTGTGTAGTGATGTTTGGTTGTGGTAGGTGGTAGTGGTGGTGGTGGTGAAGGGTTGTGGGAGTGACATGTGGGGTGATGGGTGGTGGTAGGTGTAATGATTATAGTGGGTGGCAGGTAAAGGTGGCGGGTGGTGATGATGTGTGGTGGGGAAGGGTGATGGTGATAGGTGGTGGTGGTGGTGTATGGTGGTTTTGGTGGGTGATGGGTAAGTGATGGTGGCGGGTGGTTGGGGTGGTGGGTGGTGGGTTGTGGAGGCGGGAGGTGGTAGCGGGTGGTGGTGATGGGTGGTGGATGGTGGTTGGTGGTAGTGTCAGGTAGTGGTAATAATGGTTGGTAGTGGGTAAGTGGTAGTGATAGGTGGGGGAGGTGGGTGGGTAGTGGTTGTGGTGATTATGGTGGATGCTAGGTGGGGGTGGTGGTGGTTGGTGGTGATGGGTGGTGGTGGCAAGTGGTGGTGGTTAGTGGTGATAGATGGTGGTGATGAGTGGTGGTGATGGGTGGTGGTGGCGAGTGGTGGTGATGGGTGGTAGGTGGTGGTTGGTGGTGGTGGTGGGTGGTGGTCATAATGGTGGGTAGGGTGAGTGGTAGTGATGAGTGGTGGAGGTGGGTGGGTGGGGTGATTGTGCTCGGTGGCGGGTGGTGGTGATGGTGTTGGATTTGCTGTATAAGCCCATAACTATAATTGAGATGTACTTGACCTGATAGAAGGGGTGGACGAATTCTATGGGAAGCCCATAAGAGAATTCGTCCAAGGGGCCTTCTAGAAGGGTTCCATAGATTACTTAAGGCCTAAGCAAAGAATTAAGGTTTCAGTCTAAAACCCTAGCAGCACAACTATATAAGAACCCCTAGGCTAGTTAAAATCGGCCCCTATGCATTCATAGAGAACCCTAGCCGATTTTAGTAACATCTATCCTCTCTCTCTCTCTCTCTCTCTCTCTCTCTCTCTCTCTCTCTTGTTCATCCATTGCTAGTTGGTGTTTGTGACTCCCCTAGAGGTGCAAGAATTGACGCACTAAGCTCTTGAAGGTCAAGATCAAGCAATCAACAAGAAAAGTATTCTTCTAACTCTTGTTTTATTCATTGAATTCGAAAATATGTATGCTATATTAGGTTTTTTGCTTTGGAAAATTATTTTTCATGTATAACTTGAGAAAAACCTAGATCCAAAGTAATTAAGGTTGCATATGCACCATAGGAATGTTGTAATGCTCAAAACCAATCAGTGGTATAAGAGCTTATGGTGTTTTTCTATTATATTTGATGTTATTGTGTTTTTCAAAACTAGAACAAAAAATCATTTTTGTCTTCTAAATGCATAACTCGACGAGTCCATGCCCTGAATCGAAGAGTTGGTTCGTCAGATGGCAGATTTTTCGGATTTTTGGCCTAAATTAGATTTGTATAATTACCATAAGTTGTTTTAATGATTAAATTCGAATATTCTAATATGTTAATGTATATCCTCATCTAATTGAAAGATAATTGGCAAATTTTAAGATAATTATGAGATTTTGTGATAAATTAATTATTTGTAAAATTTGATTTGAGTTTTCTTACCAAGTAAAATAGATAAGGTCAAATTTATAATAAGGATAAATTATATGATTAATTTAATTGTTTTAAAATTTGATCTAGAAGTTTTGAATAGTTTCAAAACTGGGCCTCAAGTTTTGGAATCTAAAATTTAATTATAAGTTTTAATTATGAAATATTAAATTCTAAAACCCTAGTGTTTTAAAAGTTTAAAATACAACCCTTATACTATTATAATATTAAAAGCGTAATACTTATATATATATATATATATATATATATATATATATATATATATGTATAAGATGAGTGAGTCTTACCGTTAGTAGGCCTCATTCATGAAGCTGGTCTATAAAATGATCACCATTGGGTATCCAGACTTACCCACCACAATCTTGACTAGTGGAGGGTCGTTAGCCGAACTGGTAGGATATGACGTTAACTCATCATTAATATGTATAATGAATATTATAAAGTAACTAAATGTTTTTATAAATTCCCAATCTTATTTACTTTAGGAAAAATGTGAAAATGATGTTATTCCATGAAATTACACCTTGCCAAGTCGTTAGTGGAGCGTGTGTGGTTAACTGGAACACTAACTTGAACTAAAAAGGGTGGCGAAGGGTAGGTCGAGAATTATCATAGATCAACGGAGTGTGTGTGGTTAACCGATACATTGATTAGGTGGTAAATGACTCGAGATTACCAAGCTAATTTGCATTGTTATTCACACCTTGTTTGTGATCCTCAGTATCCCAGTCACAAAATTGAAGGGCATAATTGAGATTAAACATGTCATTGAAAAGTTCAATGAATCTCAAAAGAATCTAGCAATTTCATTTAATTCAAAACCTATTTTTCATTTTGTGTTTCGTGGTGGAATTGGTAAATTGCCATTTACCTACCTTCAAATAATTTGCATTGGATTACGACATCCCTCTTCTGAATTGTGAATTATTGTGTTGGGTCCTTGTAACATCCCAAATTTCAAGTCCAAAAATTTCATTTTAATTAACTAAGTATAAAAACATTCATAAGAAAACTACGTAGAAATATATCATTTCGTATATCAACATATCATGTATGAAAACCCAAATCATAAGATAGCAATATGTTAGAGTACAATCCCAGAATATCACAAATGAAGAAAATCAGTGCGTGTGTGTATGATGTGTTGCTACCGCGCCAACTCCTTCCCCTTCGCTGAAGAGGTACTTGAAACCAAAATTGTAAACTGTAAGCATGAAGCTTAGTGAGTTCCCCCATCGTACCACATAACATACAATCACATAACATACATATACTATCAGGCATATATGGGTGCCCGACCTACCCCTTCGGTCCTGTCAACCGGATATTGCCTAGCATATCTGGGTGCTGGCCTCCCCTTCGGTCCTGTCGACCAGATACTGGGGACTATTTCACCCCTCTACTGCTACCATATAACATGAATCACATAATCTATTTTATCTAGTGTGACTGGGTATGACTACCCCTCTTTGGCCCTATCGACCGGAAATCTTGGGGACTATCCCCCTACTACTACTGGCATATAACATAATCTCATATTGACACATAACGTATCAGGTAGTAGCAAACCTAGATGAATATCACAAAGACAATCATCTAACATACAACTCCTACCAGCGGGCCGACATTGTGGCCGTAGACCCACTGCTGCTGGAAGGTAACACACCTCGAACGAGTAGCTATTGATAACCCGCGCAAGAAATCTCTGTCCGCGGCTGCTCCGGAAATCTTCCGGCTATAATCCCCATAAAACACTCAATCAGAACGTGATATCTACTCTTAGGGTAAAATGACTATTTTACGCCTGACCAAGTCAAAGTCAAAGTCAAAGTCAACTTCTAGTTGACCCGACTCGCCGAGTTGGACCGCCAAATCGTCAAGTCCCTATCCTTTCATCTTTCCTTCTTCACGCCTCTACCCGTCGAGTTTGGCAATGACTCGACGAGTTCTCCTTCTAAAACAACCCCAAATGAACCTTCATCTGACTCGCCGAGTTGTATGAACAACTTGTCGAGTTCATCTTCAAGAGTTGGGAGATTGCCTTGGACTCGCCGAGTCTGCTCATGCACTCGCTAAGTCATCTGAACTCCAGGACTTTGGCTTATCCCAATACGTTGGGTCACTCCCCCGGACCCTCTAAAACCTTTCCAGCACTCCACTAGGTCTCTTTGACCCATAACAGAAAAGGGAAGTCTAACCTCGGACTAGCCGAGTCCCAAGAGCGACTCGCCGAGTCGATACTGTCCAAGTCTATTTCTTCGATTTTTGGTGTACAACTCTTGTCCAAATGATAGATCTAGGTCCCTAAACTCGATCTAGCACGTAAAGTTACGAACTTTACGTGCATGCATGGGACTTAGAGCCTAAAAGGCTTTAAAAGAGACTCTTAAGTTGCATGGGGGCTTCCATGGGTGCAAAAGCAGCCCTTTTCTGCCTTGTAACTCCTTCATGGACCTAGATCCGAAGCCTCAACCCCCAACCATGCTTGCAATCATGTTTGGTTACCAAGAATGGATTATAAAAGCCCTAAATCTCCCCAAAAAAGGATCTAGCAAATGAACATGCAAGGCGTCGACTTTATACCTTCTGGGAACTACAAATGGTGCACAAACTTGAACTCCCTTGGTCTTCTCTTGATTCCTCTAGGATTTTCCTTCTTCTTTGAGTTCAAAACCACCAAAAAGCACCACAAATGCCTTAGCTCTTTACACAAACGGTTAGGGTTTGCTATGGGGGGTTTCTGGAAGCAATAAGGATGAAGGGTGGCTGGATGAGATGCTTAAATAGGGTGCAAACCCTTATATCAGGGTTTTGTCCAATCAGAGTCTACTCGTCGAGTCTGGGAGCCGACTCGACGATTCCGTCATTTAAATCCCGTTTCAAATCTGCTTTTACTCGACGAGTTGGGCCTTCAACTCGCCGAGTCCCAGGCCAAAAATGCAAAATACTTAAATAGAATACATACCAGGAACCAGGTGCTACAAATCTCCTTGATAACTCGTCACATGTAGTTCTTGGGTCCTTGATATAGGATGTGGTTTTCACATTTGTTCTGATTTGCAGGGGCTAAGTAGAAGTAGGGATGTGGAGTATGGGAAGATGAACATGATAATGGGGAATAGGAAATCGTCGCCTGTCACTAAGATCAGGATTTATTCTTTAGTGCTTATTAGTGGGTTAGGTTTAGAATTGAATGATTGTTGCTACTCGTCAGAAATGACGAGGAATATTATTTCTTTTCATGGTTTGTACAAACAAGGTTTTAGATTTTTATTCAATAATGAAACTGGTTCTATTAATGCTTTCCATAATGGTATTTTATATTTTGAAGCATTGCCTTCTAATGGTGTATATGAAATTGTGATGGTTGTAGATAACTTAGGGAATAATGTGTTGCATATCGATTCGTCAAATGGTTTAGTCAAGGCATGCTTGTGGCATTGTCGTCTTGGACAAGTCAACAAGAAGCGCATAGCCCAACTCCAAAAGGATGGACTGTTGGAGTCGTTTGACCTAAAGTCGGATGACACGTGTGAATCTTGTTTTCTAGGAAAGATGACTAAATCACCTTTCACTAGTACTTGTGAAAAAGGTGAGGGATTGTTGGATCTCATATACACCGATGTGTGTAGGCCCTTTAGATCCACCACAAGGGATGCTAACCGCTTCTATGTTACGTTCACAGATGATTATAGCAGATATGGGTATATCTACTTAATCAAGCACAAGTCAGAAACCTTTGAAAAGTTCAAGGAGTTTAAACAAGTAGTGGAGAATCAATTGTGCAGGAAGATAAAGATGCTCAGATCCGATAGGGCTGGTGAGTATCTTAGTATCGAGTTCCACAACTATCTTAAGAAATGTGGAATTGTTTCACAATTGACATTGCATAGGACACCGCAACTCAATGGTGTGGCTGAGAGGCGCAATCGAACCTTGTTGGACATGGTTCGTTCCATGATGAGTCGAGCTTTGCTACCTATCTCATTTTAGGGGTATGCCTTAGAGACCGCCGCCCATATCCTTAATCTATTTCCAACTAAGAATGTTGCCAAAACATCTCACGAGATGTGGACATGGAAGGTTCCCTCGTTAGCACATATCAAGGTTTGGGGTTGCGAGGCTTTCGTAAGACAGGAGACTCACGCCAAGCTTGAACCTCGCAGTGAGCGGTGTATTTTCATCGGCTACCAGCAGAAATCATTTGGATATCTTTTCTACAGACCGAGTGACAACGTGGTCTTTGTAGCAAGGTTAGGGGTTTTCTGTGAGAGATAACTCATATGCCAAGAGGACAGTGGGAGGCAAATTGATCTTGAAGAGCTTCAAGAGTCAAGCGATGAAGGAGCCTCTAACACTAGCGCTCAACTTGAGGAAGAGATTCATGTTGAACCTGTTGACGAGTCCTTACCTCTAAGACGTTCTAGTAGAGTTAGTGTTCCACCTGTGTTGTATGGTTTCCATATAACAACTGAAGGTGATACGTTTATCAGCGATAGTAGACTGATAAATTTAGATGAACCTAAAAACTACAAGGAAGCCATGGCGGGCCCGGAGTCTGCAAAATGGAAAAAGACAATGGACAGCGAGATTCAGTCCATGTATGAGAATCAAGTTTGGAACTTGGTTGACAATGTGCCAAGTCGTAAGACAGTCGGGTGCAAGTGGATCTTCAAGAAGAAGACCAACATGGATGGGAAAGTGCATACGTTCAAGGCACGATTGGTTGCGAAGGGCTTTACTCAAACCCTGGGGGTTGACTATGATGAGACCTTCTCACCAGTGGCCAAGATCAAGTCTATTAGGGTAATGTAAGTTATCGTTGTATTTCATGATTATGAAATTTGGCAGATGGATGTCAAAACAGCTTTCCTTAACGAGAAGTTGGCTGAAGATGTTTACATGTGTCAGCCAAAAGGTTTTGTAGATGCTAAATACCCCTATAGAGTGTGCAAGCTTAAGAAATCAATTTATGGATTAAAACAAGCATCTCTTAGATGGAATCTTTGTTTTAATGAGAAAGTCAAAGAGTTTGGATTTTCGAAAAGCGAGGATGAGTCCTGTGTGTATGTCAAGGCTAGTGGGAGTATAGTTAGCTTTCTAGTTTTGTATGTTGATGACATACTACTCGTAGGAAATGACATCTCGACCTTGCAGGAGATTAAGTCCTGGCTCAGGAAGTGTTTCTCTAAGAAGGATCTAGGAGAAGCTGCTTATATTTTGGGGAAAAGGATTTTGAGAAACAGAAGTAGGAGACTAATAGGACTTAGTCAAAGTACTTACTTGGACAAGGTGATGAAACACTTTAGCATGGAGAATTCCAAGAAAGGGGAATTGCCAACCCAAAGCAATACCAAGATGAGTAAGACTCAGAGTCCGAGTACAGATGCCGAGATAGCGGAAATGAGTCGAGTGCCATATGCTTCCGCGGTTGGCTCGAGCATGTACGTTTTGACATGTACTCGCTCAGATGTGGCTTTTGCATTGAGCATGGTTAGCCGATATCATGGGAACCCGGGTAGAGCTCATTGGACTGCAGTTAAGAACATTCTTAAGTACCCGCGAAGGACTAAGGACTGGGTCCTTACACTTGGTGGGAATGATGACTTGAGAGTAACAGGGTATAGTGATGCCAACACTCAGACCGACAGATATAACTTCCGCTCTCTGTTTGTCTGGGTATTTACCCTAAATGGAGGAGCAGTTACTTGGAAAAGTTCCAAGCAGGAGACCGTGACTGATTCAACATCCGAATCAGAGTACATAGCAGCGAGCGAAGCGTCGAAGGAGGCAATATGGTTGAAGAACTTCATTAGAGACCTTGGAGTTGTACCATCCATAAACGGAGCCTATGGAGATTTTCTGTGATAACGAAGGAGAGGTTTCCTTAACCAAGGAACGAAGGGATCATGGTAGACCCAGGCACATCGACAGAAAATACCACTTCATTAGACATCAGGTAGAAGAGGGATGCCTCGTAGTCAAGAGGGTATCGTCAGAGGGAAACCCAATAGATCCCCTCACAAAGGATCTGAGCAGGGATAAGCACTTACATCATGCAAGGAGCATTGGTCTGAAGGACGATATTAGTTTTAGTGATTAGATAGATGTTTAGAAACTTGTAATAGATAAATGTAAATGGTATTTGATGATTAATTAAAGGAGAACTTTTTATGATTAAAGTTTACTATCTTGTGTCAATTGTTTACTATTGTTTCACTTTTGCATGTTTTGCTTCCAGAATAATTAGATTGTTCAAATTATCCATAGTAAATCATACTGTGGGAGTAAGTTATGAGGTTAGATTGTCATGAATTGATTTGTAGATTGTCTAAGTGTTTAGACATAGCAAAGGTTTGCTACAACGTTCATGAGTACTCTTGAAATAAGATTTGAGTACTGGATTAAACCCACGCTCATGTGAATCACTTCATGGGATTTATCACAAGTGATTGTGAGATGATAATATTGTATAATCTTTAGACCGAGATATATGAGTTGTTGTTTACAAGTTGGTTGTGCATTGATAATGCGTAAACACATCAGTAACTTGGTGTTATAAAACGTGTTGTTGTGCATGGTTTGATGAGTAAATAGTACAAGCATATAAGTCAAAGTTTATCTTTTCCTTTTATCCTAAAAGGGTAAAAGCGATATCTTGGGCTCCTCGATGATTTTATGTTGACTTATGTGTCGGGCCCGGTCAGGACTAAACTGATGTGTTCAATTAAGTTCTATGTCAAACAAATCAGAATTCGGGAAACAAACTGTTGGACATTGAGAATGACTTTGTTCCATGTCATTATCCACACGATATCTTGCAGAATAGAGGATTATATGATCCTTTATCTAAAGGACGCGTGATTGACTAGGTCAGAGTATGACGACGACTTTTGAGAGCTATAATTGCTAATCGGATTTTGAAGTAGCATTGGAAGTTATAGTTATTAGACATATCTAAGTGGGAGACTGTTGTATTAGGTGTCTAAGCCCATAACTATAATTGGGATGTACTTGACCCAATAGTAGCATGGTCATTTTGGGTTACCTTCACCATAGCAATTTGATAGGTTAAGTTTTGGAGAAAGAGGTTAACTACTGATTTATTAATATATCATAAGAATAATATATTAATTGAGAAATCATTTTATTTAATTAGTATTTTTCATAAATTAATTTGGTGATCAAAAGAGACTAATTAAATGTATGTGGACAGATATTGCAATTTACTGTTAGTTGTAAGTTGGGTTGTGGACTCCTAATAGAAAGGGTGGACGAATTATATGGGAAGCCCATAAGAGAATTCGTCCAAGGGGCCTTCTAGAAGGGTTCCATAGATTGCTTAAGGCCTAAGCATAGAATTAGGGTTTCAGTCTAAAACCTTTTCAGCACAACTATATAAGGACCCCTTGGCTAGTTGAAATCGGCCCCTATGCATTCATAGAGAACCCTAGCCGGTTTTAGTAGCCTCTATTCTCTTTTTCTTGTTCATCCATTAGTAGTTGGTGTTTGTGACTTCATTAGAGGTGCAAAAATTGAGGCACTAAGCTCTTGAAGTTCAAGATCAAGCAATCAAAAAGAAAGGTATTCTTCTAACTCTTGTTTTATTCATTGAATTCGAAAATATGTATGCTAGATTAGGTTTTTTGCTTTGGAAAATTATTTTTCATGTATAACTTGAGCAAAACCTAGATCCAAAGCAATTAGGGTTGCATATGCACCATAGGAATGTTGTAATGCTCAAAACCCATCAGATGGGTGGTGGTTGGTGGTAGTGGTAAGTGGTGGTCACAGTGGTGGGTGCGTGGTAGTGATGGGTGGTGGAGGTGGATGGTGGTGGGTGGTGGTGGGTGGGGTTCGTGGTGGCGGGTGGTGGTGATGGTGGTGGATGGTGGTTGTGATTAGTGATGGCGGGTGGTGATGCTATTGGGTGGTGGTTTTCGTGGGTTTTGGGTAAGGGTGGTGGTGATGGGTGGTGGAGGTGTGTCGCGGCGAGGGGTGGTGGTGGTGGTGGATGATATTGTTTGGATGGTGAGTGGTGTTGGTTAATGGGTTTTTTTGTTTACGTATTTTTTGATTTGTATTTATGTTATATGATGATTTTAATTTAAAAATATTGTATGGTTCAATTTTGTTCTCAAATGTTCTCGATTGAACGCTCCCTTATATATATATATATATATATATATATATATATATATATATATATATATATATATATATATATATATATATATATATATATATATATATATATATATATATATATATATATATGTAAGTCCCTTATTTGCCTGTGTATCAATCAAATTCGTTAGATGGTGCGGAATCTCAATCAAACGGATGATGTCAGATCAAATAGAAGAGAAGGAGAAGAAGAATAATATGAATCTCTGTATGAATTGATTAGAATTAAGATCCGGATACAAAAGATTCACACAAAATGCTCTTTGGCCATAAACTCCTTTCTGTTCATCAATCCTTTTCCTCACACCCTAATACCTATATTTATACTAGGGGAACATGGACCGGAAACACATGGGCCGTAAATGAGTTTACGGTCGTAAGGTGTTTACGACCGTAAACTCAGCCGTAAACTAGACCATAAATTAATAAAATATTACATAAAAATAATTGCCTAGAAAAGTAAAGTATAAACCATATTTTTGACCCAACAATCTCCCCCTTGGTTTATAGCTTTCTTTTCTTAATGACCCAATAACCTCCCCCTAAAAAGTAGCTAGCTCTTCTTGTCAATCTTCAATGGGAGATGGGCTTCAGCATTAATCTTCAAATTCTTCACGACTTCAAAATGAACTTGATGAATCTTCAATGAATGACTTCATCTTGAGCACTTGAGCTATTCTTCAAGATTTGGAATTGAACGCACATTGGGTGAGGAGGCTTGACGTACTGATTCTTGAAAGATGGCGCTTTCAGCTTGAGAATCTTCAGAGAGAACATCAGAGAGAACAAATCTTCTGGATCACTTTAGCAGGTACAAAGATAGCAGCAGACTGATTGAGGAGGCTTCAATGCAATCCGTCATATAATCTTCAATTGCAGCTTCACCTTGCTTCTGGGGTTGAAGGATTGAATGTTGAAAGAATAATCTTCATTTCTTGCTCCTTCGAATGCGAATTCTTCGATGCTCACAGACGAAGCCTTTGGATCAGAAATCTTCAACACAAACTCCATGAGTCTTACCTATACCTGAAATCACTTTTCAAGACAAAACAAAACTAAAAGAAAACTTAGCACGCAAATTAAAATAGAAACAAAAATATTTTTGGATTTTTGATTTTTCTGAACAAGAAATAAAACAGAAATAAAACTATTTTTGGATTTTTAATTTTTAATTTTTTTTTTATTTTTCTTTGATTTTTGAATTTTTTTTTATTTTCATTATTTTTAATTTTAATTCTCCCCTAATATTTAAATTAGAAGAAACTATGACTAATTTAACAAAAACAAAAAAATGATATCTAACTTTAAGAGAGATTTTAGGATCAAAGTTTTTAGACAACCTTTATCCACTTATCGGTACCTTTCATATTCACATATTTGTCTGGTCGATCGTCGGTATTGTTGTCCACTTAAACAAGAAAAATTGTGACTTATTTAGGACATACTATTTGTTACAAGACAAGGTGAACTTAAGTTCCTAAAAATTATATCTGATCCTAATTCCTTAGATACTATATCTTAAGGACCATTCATCTGACGACGACCAGGGATATTGTTGTCCACCTAAATTGAGCAGCGAGATCTATAGACAATCTGGATGAGTTCAATTTTAAGTGTACTGGAACGTGTTTCCTGCTTCCTGATATGCCCCAGCCATCAAGAACTTCCAGAGTACTCCTTACACTGGGTGTGCAGACAACCATTCAGAGAGAGAAGAGATTCAAAATTCTATTGCTAACTACTTCAGAGGGGTTGAGAAGAAGAAGGTTGCATATGTTGTGTACCAGGTCGGATTAGAAGTCGCGCAAAGGAGACAGCATATGGCTAACAGATAAGAAGTATTTCATATATATATATATATATATATATATATATATATATATATATATATATATATATATATATATATATATATATATATATATATATATATATATATATATATATATATATATATATATATATATATATATATATATATATATATATAGCCTGTAGAGAAATAGAGTTGCATATGTTGTGTACCAGGTCGGATTGGAAGTCGCGCAAAGGAGACAACATATGGCTAACAGACGAAAAGAAAGAAATTGATTTTCTACAGACCTAATTTATCGGAATTTACCAGTCGCCCCATCCAACCGGAATTAAGGACAGAATCCGCACATCGAGGAAAAGTTAAACCACGGTTCCAAGTATGGGTTCATTTAATGTGACGAGTAGATTCCCATATATATCTCCCTACTCAACCTATCCGAGCATCGTATTGTCAGGCTGAACGTATCTAACTAGGTCAAGATTTGTCAAGTCTATAAATTTCCTAAGTTCAAATCTCCCTAGTCAAGTCCATTTAAAATTTTTCGTGCCTACCGACGCATCAAACCAGAGCATAGACCCTTCAACTTTGGGTACATTACGCAGACTCATGTTGCCTGTTATCACTTGATAATATGACTTCCCAAAACATCTCCCTCAAGCACATTTCATTTACACCATATGTTTTTTGGATTTTTTGATTTTCTAATGTTTTTGGATTTTTAAAATTTTCTAATTTTTGTTTTGTTTTTATTTCTCCCCCTAAATTTGTGCATAGGAGAGAAACGAAAGTAAATGCGCAAATTTAAACTATCATAAAACAAAAATTAGTCTTTAAAGCGAATCAGCTTAAGAAAAACTCAAGAGTATAGAGAAGAAAACGCAAACCGTAATTCACCGATTGAATCTGCATTCAGAAGGTATGAGAACAGCAAGCATAATCTCAGAACAGATCCGAAAATTCTTTACGTCGTTAAGTACTAACCCCATGAGTGATCCCTTCCTTTCTTCCTTTCCCGCAAAAGGACACATACTCTCAACAAAGGTCTGAATGTTGTACAGTTGAGAGATGTCTCCTATCATGTGCCTGGAACAGCCACTACCAACAAACCGAAGTCTGATGATATGCCTCCATAGCTGCTCCGACACAGAGCGGGATCAGTTGGTCTTTAGAACCCAGTCCATTTTGAAACTGGGTCGACCTTTGTCATCAATGCACGATACTCTCTCCCATGACATATCCTGCTTATCACAAATAGAAGATGTAGAAACGTTAGAAGCATTAGGAGATTTTGGAGTTTTCACCTTTGGTACCCATTTATATTCGGGTTTAACCCATCTCTTGTTCGATCTGATGGGTGCCTTGGCACTTGCTTTGGAACTTGAAGCTGATTGTCGAGATGAATTTGACCTAGCCGGTCTTGGTTTTGTTGGGGCATCTCTTGGATTGGACTTCTTGGTCGGCATTCCCTTCTTGCCCTTGGGATTTTGATTCTTGGCCTTGGAAGATTGATTCTTGGCCTTCTGAGTGTTCCAATCAGCATTGTCTGAACGTGACCTTGAGGGGTTTCTTTTGGAGTATCTCCCTCTTGGCGCGTTCTGCCAGCCTTGTGCATAGTAAGGAACGTATGCGCGATTTGGACAATTTCGGGCAATGTGACTAGGTGTTCCACAGTGAAAACAAGTCCTTTTCTGCACTGGGATATTGTTTCTTCCTGCCCCTGGTGGCGTATCCTGGCCTTGTCTGTTGTTGTTCCCACATGCACACTTGCAACATGCACTCTGTTTCACTGGAATTGGTGGCCTGTATTTCTCAACGGCAGGTTGATCAGAAGCAGTTGAGTTCGAAGCAACAAATTCAGAGTTCAAGGTGATGTTGGTTTGTTCAGAAGAAATCTCCTTGTTCTCATCCTCTGTTACTTTGCCTGCACAAGAAGTAGCATCAATATTTTCAACATTAATAACTCCTCCTAACACAAATCCAGCTCGTTTGCCATATTGAAGATGTGGCTCCCTGTCAGTTTCGTCCTGTGTCATAGGGATGAATGTGTAGTTATGATTATAAGGAGGAGGTACACTATCATACCCTAGACCCTTGTTTTGATTCCTTTTAAACTGCATGCTTTGGTCTATCATATTTGCAACCACCTCACTTGAGAAATCATATTTTCTAACATCAAGTTTGGCGGTTTCAAACTTTCCTTTCAAAGATTCAACTTCAGCCACTAGCTTAGCATTTTGTTTGACTACATAATCATAGTTTTCACATTTGTTACTGTAGTCTTCCTGAAGTTTCCTAAAATCCTTGGTTTTTGCTTCTAACTCAGCCTTCAGGGGTTTCTGTCCTTTCCTGAGTTGATATCCTTCATATCTCAGGTCCTCAACTTCTCTTTTAAATAAATCAATTTGATCCCGAAGAAATTTAATCGTATCTTCACATGATTGAGAACATGAAACTTCACATGAATGAGAACATGACACTTCATTGACCGAAAGATTTACAGAACTCTTTAAAGCGTCAAGCTCTTCAATTACTTCAGCAATACTAAGACGATTGAGATCTTTTGTCTTCTTGATGACAGCTACATTCATATCCCACGATTTCGGAAGTGAATTCAATAGCTTTTTGTTTATCTCAGATTTGGACAAGAAGATCCCAACTATATTCATCTCAGTAGTGAGTGTAGTAAATCGCTGCAATTGAGTTTCGAGCATTTCTCCAGGGATATAATCGAAAATGTTGAAATTTTGTCTTAACATATCTTGAGGACTCTCTTTCATGTTTTCAACTCCCTCGTAGACCTTAGAATCGATTAAAAAATACAACTAGAAGCTAAAATAAAACTTAAAAGTCAAATAAAAAAATCAAACTCAAAAGTCAAACATGAAAAAGTCAACCTTGAAAAAGTCAAACTTGAAAGTCAAACCGAAAAGTTAAATTTGAAATTTTTTAAAAAATTAAACGAAAAAGTCAAAAGTCAAACTTGAAAGTCAAAGTCAAAATTTGAAATAAAAAGTCAAAAATAAAAGTAAAAAATAAAAACAATTTATTATTATTATTATTATTATTTATTTTGGATAAAAAAAAGAATTTTGAATTAAAAGAAATTGAGTTTTTGCGTTAAAAGTGTCAAAATTCGAAATTTGGTGCGAAAAAGACGGGTTATATTTTAATTTTCGAAGGAATGTAACAAGTTATCAGCTAGCCGAGTTGGATAAGGCGCGAGCTTCTTGATCTGGAGGTCGCGTGTTCGAACCTTCGCACCTGCACCTTCGCTTCCTTTTTATTGAAGCGTTGAAGTTTACTGCTGCTGAGCCGTGCCTTCAAGCTGCAAACGGAGCCGCATACACCGAGCCGCAATCCACCAAGCTGTGATCTATTTCCGGCCGAGAACTCCGATCGGCTGTAAGCTCCGGTGCACCCTATCCGGAAACGCGAACCCCGCCGCCGGCCGTGAACTGTTTCCGGCAGTAAGCTCCGGCCGAAAATCCTTCAACGATTACGTGAAAAACAGCGATTTTTCAACTTTGAAGCTCCAAAACTCGATCAAAAACCCTTTTTATGAAAAACACGAAGAACAAACCCCCCTTATTTTTGCGAGATCTATCCAAAAATGCAAAAATATTTCAAAAATAAGATCAAATAATGCTCCAAAATAGGGTTTACGGCCCAAGAATCTAGACTTCACGGTTGATGAATTTGATTGTTTTGCGGCCGTGAACTCGGTGTTTACGGCCATAAGCTTGGACCGAAAACACCAATTATTCAGATTCCAGACGAAACAATAAAACCTTTTGACTGATACAACTTGGCTCTGATACCAATTGTAAGTCCCTTATTTGTCTGTGTATCAATCAAATCCGTTTGATGGTGCGGAATCCCAATCAAACAGATGATGTCAGATCAAATAGAAGAGAAGGATAAAAAGAATAATATGAATCTATGTATGAATTGATTAGAATTAAGATCCGGATACAAAAGATTCACACAAAATGCTCTCTGGCCGTAAACTCCTTTATGTTCATCAATCCTTTTCCTCACATCCTAATACCTATATTTATACTAAGGGAACATGGACCGGAAACACATGGGCCGTAAATGAGTTTACGGCCGTAAACTAGACCATAAATTAATAAAATATTACATAAAAATAATTGCCTAGAAAAGTAAAGTATAAACCATATTTTTAACCCAACAATATATATATATATATATATATATATATATATATATATATATATATATATATATATATATATATATATATATATATATATATATATATATATATATATATCTTAATTCTTATGGCCTTAGGAAACAGTTATCTTTTGAGACTTTAGACTTTGACCAGCACAGTTTTCAAATTTATCAATGTTAATCCCTCTTAACTTTAATGTTACACATATTTGGTCCTTCTAAATACAATCTATTTCATTTAGAGTCGGGATACCATGTGTTTTCTTCTACCGCCTCCACTTAGTTCGTCGTCTTCCTCTCATCTACCCATCTGGAAGCAGTGGCGGAGCCAATGTGTTAGTAGTGGGGTGCATGGACCCTACTTAAAAGTGGATCCCACCGGGTATATATATTAAAAAAATAAATTCCGAATACATGGTCCCTTCTTGAAAAATCATGTGCACCCACTTAGCCTTTTGAAAGGTAAAAGTTGTGTAGGTTCTTCTTTCCCTGTTCAGTCTATACACCAAAATGACCCCTCTTCCTTCATCTTACTTAAACCTAGCCGCTCATCTGCCCCATCTCTTTTGTTGTTGCCGGAGACCGGAGACCGAATTTAGCTTCATTTTTCATGTTGGCATCTTTGTTTTTTCTGCCCCTCTAAATCCAGAGTCTAAAAACAACTAGGTATGCTTCTTATTTTTGACATTTACTTAGTTAAAAAATGAAAAAATCTGGGTAGTCGTAATGTTTTCGAAATAGATTTTGGGGTAATGTTTATCCGGTTAGGTTCGTTTTTGGTTGATAAAAACGACCTGATTTTGTAAGAAATCATTTTGATATATAATTTGACCTGATTGTTTAAGAAATCCTCATTTTCATATGTAATATGACCTGATTGTTTAAGAAAGCCTCATTTTGATATGTAATTTGACCTGATTGTTTAAGAAATCCTCATTTTGAAGTGGGTAATCTGCTGAAGACGAATCTGATTTGATTCAGCTATAAGCTTCAAGAACATGGAATTGTAGGACTTTGACTTTTGTTTTTGCTTAGTTTAATGGCTCCTTTATTGTCTTGTTGCTATCATTTTAATTTAATTGAGTTGTTTTCTCATTACAGGAAAGCAGTGAACTAGTGATCCACTATAATTCTGTAATTGATGTTTTTGTTTTTTAATCACCAATATTTTAATCACTAAGTAATAAATACTGATATAACTTTCATAATCCTAACATAATGACCAAATTAACCCTAAGTCTAGATTATATACCAATAGTTTTTGCATACTTTAAGAGGTATTGTTATGATTAATTTAATAATTTGGCTTGTAGTCAGTGAACCACTATATGGTTTTGTGTTTCTGTGTAAAGAGTTTAATTTAGAGGCTTTATATTATCATGTGTTTGATTTCTTATTGTTTAGTTTAAGGGGTATTTTTATGTCAATTTTGTATTCATGCTTAATGGTTATCTTATTGTTTAAGAGAATAAGAGGGGACAATGGAAAGATACGTAAAAAGAAGAAAATCAACAAAAGGCTCATCTTCAGCTAAAATTTCCAACCTTGCTTTATTCCATCGAAGATGTCAACGGTTAACTGTGCACCCCACTTGACTTTCGGGCCGGATCCGCCACTGTCTGGGAGACACCGACTTCTCTCCCGTTTCATTTTTTTCTCTCTATGCTTCACCTACAACCCATTCAATATTGCTTATGTGCTCTACTACTTCTCCATTTATGGTTGCATCAGTTGTGTCTGATTGTAAGTACCAGACACCTTTTCACTAGCACTAACCTCCATCATCGTCAAAGAAGGATCGATTGCGAGATCGAAGGTTTGAATCGACTACGAGATTGAAGGTATGGTTCTAGAAGCATCTTCTACATTTCTTGCAATTAATTTCGCAATGTTTTCTTTTCTCTCTTTTCCTTCATTCAAAGCTCCGGTAAATCGACGCATTTGAACGGAGGATTTTGAAATCTATACTTAATTAACTAACTTTATTTGTTGTTTTGTTGTAATTAGGTCAAGAAAGTTGTTGAAGACCAAGGTTATCTTCCCTTTCTAAGTAATTGATCGCACCATTCTAAATTGCAAATGGCATATCAGGATGCTTGGCGTCTCTGTCATCACGATTTATATCGCCCTTTCTCTTCCTTAGAAGATTCTTGTGAGAGGTTTTTTTATTACACATAATAATTTCCCCTTTTTCATGAATGCATCTTCGTTATAATCCATAGTTTTATCCATTCTGAACGCAAATATTTTGCTCAAAATGCAATTTAATTTTTTGAATTTAGTTTCCTTCGATCTGAGCTATCTGGGGACAAACACGTAAGTTACCTAGACCATATTAATAGCATCTGATCTTTAGTTTGTTCATCTTATTCATGAGCATTTGATCCACAGAACTTGGACTTACACATTGTTTTTCAATTATATCTTATTAATGTTTCTCACTAATTTCTCCGCAGGCTGCTACCTTATAATGTGGTTGCAGACTATGAAGCTGAGGAAGATAAGAAAATCATTAAGGGCCCATACTATCTCGGTTTTTCCTCTCTCTAACCAAATCCGTGTGGACATCACTTATGATAATGCAAATCACATTTATAAACCTTTCTCTACAGTTTTGTTTAGTCTTTATGTGTTTATTTTTCTTTCACAAATCTGGCAAGTCATTTATTCCATAATCATGGACTAACTAGGCGTAATGGCTTAAGGTATTATATTTTATTTATTAATTATGAATTTATGTGATAGTTTCATATTATTTACTTCTTTTTATAGTTTATTTTAGCATTTTCATTCATAATTTAGTTAATATTCATGCATATTTTCCTTTTTCTTATTTTGTGAATATTTCACGTACTTTCTATTTTCGTGAGCGTAATTGCAGATTTTAAGGAGACTAGCGGAGCGGAACCTTTGGGAGTCAATTGGACTTGGAGGACAAAAAGGATTATGGGCTTGATAACTAGTGGAGATGGAGCATAAAGTGGGCTAGTGATGGATGGATCATTGAATAAGATGGGCTTCTACTTAAATGAAAATGGTGAAAAATTTATGCATTCGGGATTAAAATGATCGGGTTAGTACACGTGATTTGGATGATTTGGTGAAGCCAAATTGAGCTTAAGTTGAATAAAATTGGGTTATGAGATGATTGGACTTTATTTGGGCCTGTAGAAGCTTTGGAGGCCCAAAACTCAAATTAGCCCACATCAGGAAGCACCACGCATGGTTGCGCGACCGGCGCACAAACGTGCAGGGGTAATTTCATAATTTCATTTTTAGTACTATTTGAGGAAGGTTGGCATGCATCTTTTGCATACTTCTACACACCCAAATATTGGTCAATTCTTTGGAGATTTGGGAGGTCTTGGAGCTCTTTAAGAACATCAAAAATATCTTCTTTTGCTCTTGATTCTAACTACATGTTGGGTACTCTAAACTTTTACTTTATTTTTTGAGTTTAGTCATGCTAAGCTAAACTAATCTTGGTCGAATTTGGTGAAATCACTTGAATATTTGGTTGAATTTTGAAGAACTCCATGAACTTGTTCTTGAATCTTTATGAGAATGTTTTATGTTTTAACATCTTCTTGCTACTTGTCTGTTTTTATTCATGAGTTTAAATGTATTTGTAGTGATTAGTTAGCTAATTTCTTGATTAAATAATGAATCCTCAAATTAGGAAGAAACAAGTGGATCTTGTGTTAGTTTTAACTTCACACAATCACAAAAACATTTTCTCCAACATGGTAGTGAAAGCATTTGACTCCTCTTGGATTTGGTGACTTTATGGTTCGTAATGCTAGTTAATTTTCACTAATTACATGCTTAATGGAAATTGTGACTTTAACTAAGGAAATATGTTGAGCCTCTCTGACTATTTTAATAACTAAGAAAAGTCTAGGTAATCTCAAGCTTCTTGGATTACTATAGCCAAATTAGAGATTTAAAAGAAGTATTGCACCTTGGATTCTAATGATATGTTCATCAAATGTTCAAGTGGGGAAACCTTAGTTAACCATCTTTCTCTCAATGATTTTACACTAAACTCTTGCTTTTGTTGAATTGTCTTTTTAAATCTTCGTTTAACTCTAGTTTCTATTTAAAGATTTCAAAAGATCAAAAACCCCCCATTTTTATTTTTAATTTAGTTTTACAAGTACTTATATAACAAGATTTTCATAAAAATAACAAATTGAACCAATCTCTGTAGATACGACCCCTTTACCACTATGCACTATATTAGTGTACAAGATTTTGGGTTATTTATTTTTTGGCCTCGTCAACCACCAAATTTTGGCTCCGTTTCCGGGGATTGATTTATTTTTAATCAATTTGTTTCTCTATGCCCAGATCTCACCTTACAAATACTTTGATCTATAATCCATAAATTAAGATAGAAGCAAGGCATTTGGGAAAATGAATGGAGAATAGAACGTGGTTGAACTTCGAACCCTAACATAGACACTGAGGTTGAAACTGCTTCCTCTAGTGATGCCAAACCCGAAGTAGAATCCGATTCTAGCCCCGACCCTCACCAAGAAATTCCCGAAACACCACCCCTACAATAAAATACACCAATCATAAAAAAAATCCAAAGGCTGAAGGAGAAGAACACCCCGATAGAACCTTGAGGCAAATGATGGAAACCGATGTCACACAAACTCCAATTGATATCAATTACCCTGTTTTGGAAGGAGGCTCGTAATTGAAGTCAAACCTAGTTCATCACCTTCTAATTTTTTGTGGATTGGAGAATGAAGACCCACACAAAAACTTGAAGATGTTCCACATCATTTTCACTAGCATGAAGCCACAAGGGTCAACCAATGATCAAATCAAATTAAGGTCATTGCTCTTCTCCTTGGCCGATAGAGCAAAAATATTAGTTATTTTATCATCCACTAGGGTCAATCAACTCATGGACCGATATGGCAAGAGCTTTCCTTGATAAGTTTTATCCTGCTTCAAGAGTCTTAATTCTTAATCCGCCAAGATCAAAATGAGAATTTCCGTGACTATTAGGAGAGGTTCAATAACTTGTGTAATAGTTACCTACAACACCAAATTCTGTAACAACTTCTCATTCAACGCTTTTTATGAGGGATATGCTTCAAGTGGTGGATATGTCTTTATCAAAAATCCTCAAAAAACAACTCAACTCTTTAACACCATATGTGGCAATTCCTAACACTTAGGCCCCCGCTAAGACATGAAGAGGGATGCGCATCAAAAAGTCAATGAAGTGGTGACATCAAGCCTCGAGTCTCAACTTAAAGATCTAACATCCGCTCTCCAAAAGTTAGCCATGGGAGAACATCCACAAGTAATGGTTTGTAGAATATGTGTCTCACGGATATGTGTCCTATTCTTCAAGAAGACGTGAAACGTCTAAATGCCACTGGATAACTTCAAAATTTCCACAACAAGCCATCTGGTAACCAAATGGCATACAATTCAAGTTGGAAACCAAATCCCAATATGAGCTACAACTTAAGACAATTGCCTAAAAATGCATTAGTTAGACCTTGCTACCCACAAAACAACCCATTACCAACATCCACAACCTCATTATCAATCAAAACAAAACCCTTCACACCACCTCCAACAACCTCATCAATCCCAATCTAGTAGCTCCGGAATGTCTCTTGAAGATATTGTTAAATCTCTTGCCACTAGCACCCAACAATTCCAAAAGGAAACAAGCACTAGAATCTACAATGTCGAAGCTAAAATGGGAGATATAGTCACATAATTAAGCAAGTTGGAAACCGATGGTAAAAGCCCTTCTCAAACTGAAAAGAACCTAAGTGTTAATATGGTTATATTGAGAAGTGGAAGAGAAACCGTAGAAAGTAGCACAAAGGAGGCTTCTAAAGAAGATGAGGGTGAAGTTATCCCAAGTCAAGAGACGATTTTGAAAAGTAAAGTTCAAGGAGAAGCTCCACGGATGGCCACTCCCATAGTCATTCCACCACCATTCCCCTCCCGACTTTCCCCCTCAAAGAAGAAAGAGGAAGAAAGATGAATCATAGACACCCCTCGAAAGGTTGAGGTAAACATTCCGTTGTTAGATTCAATCAATCAAATCCTAAGGTAACTAAAATTTTGAAAGAGCTTTGCACTAACAAAAGAAAACTTCAAGGACCTGAAAAGATTTCAATGAGTGAAAATGTTTCCGCTATATTACAAAGAAAGTTCCCACCAAAATGAAAAGACCCCGGGATGTTTACGATTCCTTGCAAGATAGTGGATATTACTATTAGTAGTTCCATGCTTTATCGTGGTGCTTCTATTAATTCCATGCCCTATTCAGTATATGACTCGCTAAATATCGGATCTTTAAATAAAATGGGTGTTACTATTCAACTTGCGGACAAATCGAGTGTTATCCCTAGGGATGTGTTACAGGATGTTTTAGTTCAATTAAACCAATTGATCTTTTCGTCGGATTTTTTTGAGATTGATTTACAGGAACAAGTTTCCTCCAAATCGGCTCTAATCTTACTTGGAAGACAGTTTTTGAACCGGCTAGAACAAAAATTGATGTGTATGCGGGCAATATCACAATGGAATTCGATGGTGAGGTAATTAAATTCAATATTAATGACGCCATAAGGTACCCTAGAGATATATATTCTTTGTATTTTGTTGATGTTGTAGATTCTTTAACTCAAAATTTCTATGAATATACTAATCGTGAATCGTTAGAGACGAGTTTGAGTAAATTTCGTCACCAAAGAAGAATAAAAGGGGATATGAAACACCATCCTTCAAAGTTGGAAATTGATGAAGAAGTTGAAAAGTTGGACATGGGAAAACTAAGGATACATGGGAGATTGCAAATCCAAGAGCTTGAGGAGTCGATAAATAAAGCATATGAAAATGTCAAGGTTTACGAGAAGGAAGTGAAACCTTTTGACAACAATTCCATCACCCAAAAACATTTCAAGCCGGAAAAAAAGTTCTCCTTTCTCATTCCCGACTAAAAGTTTTCCCAGGAAAATGGAGATTTCGATGGAATGCTCCTTTTATTGTAGTGAAAGTTTTTAAGCATGGAGTAGTTGAAATTCAAAATGTCGACACAGGGAAAATTTTCAAGGTTAATGGACATCAATTAAAGCTTTTCTATGAAGGTTTTGATTCAAATGTCCAAGATGTCGTTCATTTTGATGCCCCGAAGTGTTAAAGTGAACTTTGGACGACGTCTCGCCAAAGTCGTTAAAGAAGGGAATTTTTGGAAAGCATTGTGCTTTCTTGTTTTTAAATTCGAATAAAGAAGTTTGAAGATGTTGTGGGGATTCTCAAGGAGTTGTCTTTGAAGGAATTAAGTGTTTCCATATGTTTGGGGCCTTCCACTCCAAGAAAATGCGAAGAAACGGAGGAAAATAAAGCGAAACAAGAATTCCCAAAAATACCCCTGCAGAGTTGTACGTGACCTGCGTGCTGTTGCATAGGTGGGCCTGATCAAAAGGAGATGCTCGAGCAAAAATCAAAGAATTGTACTTGCATGTTCTATGCGACCTGCGCACTGAGCTGGACCAATTTTTGATGATTTTTTTACCATGTTTGACTAGTTATTTAAGTGGGTTGACTTATTGACTTTCGTGGACCATATGACTTATAATGAAACCTTCTTCTACATTTCTCCCTTGTTTTCATCAAGTTCTTCCCTCAAGCTCCATTTTCTCTCAAGAACATAAGCTCCCAAACACCCACCTCGCTGGAAAAAATAAAGATTGTCGGAGTTCTATCGATCGGAATTTCACGATACCACCGTCATGGACATTTCCTACCTTCTGATCCTCCGAACTAGGTCATTTATGCCCTTACCTTAAGCATCGAGGACAAAGATTATTATTAAGCTTGGGGTAGGGTATTCCCTTTTACTTTTATGTAACATCCCAAATTTCGAGTCCAAAAATTTCGCTTTTAATTAAGTTATTTATAAAACCGTTTACTGAAAACATTGTTGATATCATATCAATCCATAAACAATCATGAACATGTCTCAAAATCAAATCATCAAACAGTAATAAAATCAAAGTGTAATTCTATGAATCACATAGTGCGGAAATCTGATGTGTGTGTGATGTGCAGCTACCGCGCCGACTCTTTCCCCTTCGCTGAAGAGGTACCTGAAATAAAACTGAAAATTGTAAGCACGAAGCTTAGTGAATTCCCCCAACATACCACATACCACACAATCACATAGCATACACACTGTCGGACAATTCTGGGGTGACCGACCTACCCGTTCCGACCATTCTGGGGTGCCGACCAACCCATGTCAAGCCATTCTGGGGTGCTGACCTACCCGTGTCAAGCCATTCTGGGGTGCTGACCTACCCCTCGGTCCTAACGACCGAATCTTGGGGACTATTTCACCCCTTACCACTACTACCACATATATCATAACATAAATATACTGTCAGGCATATCTGGGGTGCTCAACCTACCCTTCAGTCCTAACAATCAAACTTAGGGACTAGTCCCCTCCTACTACAACTATCACATACAACATAATCATGCTAGCACATAAACATATCAGGTAGTAGTAAACCATACAATTATCACAAAGACAATCATCTCAACTATAATTAACTACTAGTGGGTCGACCTTGGTGCCTTAGACCCACTTCTACTGGAAGGCAACTCACCTCGATGTCGTGTAGTATCTGCACAGTCCTCAACACGGAAATAAACTCGTCTCTACTCCTCAATCCCTACACAACGACCTTTCTCGATTATTAATACATACTCATAACCCTCACAAGGGTCAACCCAAATCCAAGTAAAAGTCAAGGTCAAACCCTGGTCAAAGTCAACCTCTGATTGACTCGACTCGTCGAGTTCGTCCACCAACTCGCCAAGTCCCCCTGTCCACTTACTTCCATAATCTCGTCCTTACTCGTTGAGTCTAGCAAGAGCTTGACGAGTTCATCTTCAACAACACCTTTTGACTATCTTCAACCGACTCGCCGAGTTTGTTCTTGAACTTGACGAGTTCATCTGCATCCGAATGAATGAGTCTAGCCTTTGACTCGCCGAGTTCTCCATGAACTCGTCGAGTCCATCTTCATGAGGTTGGGACATTGCCTTGGACTCACCGAGTTTTTTCATACACTCGCCGAGTCCTATGATTTCCAGGCCCAAAACAAACCCCTAGCAGGTTGAGTGTTCCTACCACTCAACCAAAACCATTTCCAGAAGATGTCTTTGGGGGGGGGGGGGGGGGAGAGTGACCAGACTCTTCGAGTCACCCAAGTGACTCACCGATTCCTTCTTTGTCCAAAACTATATAGTTGATTATAATGGGTCTTAACGCATCAAAACTATAAATCTGGCCTCCTAGGGTCCCTTTTACACGTAAAGCTACAAACTTGATGTCCATGCATGAGGATTTTGGCTCAAAAATCCATAAAAAGGGGGTTTATGTGATGCATGGGTGTCTCATGGCCATAAAGTTGGCAAATTTATGCCATGGGAACCCTCAATGGACCCATATCTGAAGTCCTTATCCCAAAATCGTGGTTGCATCCAAGAATGGCTTCGAAATGGCTTCCAAAAACTCTAAGTTACTCCAAAAAGAGTATCTAATGAAAAGAGAAGCAAGGTTTGGACTTTTTACCTCCAATAAACAGGAAATGAAACAAAACCTCTAGATCTCCTTGTTTCTTCTGGAATCCCAAGCTCCTTCTTCTTCTCTTCAACCTTATAACTTGCACAAAATGGCACAAAGAGCTCAAAATCACTCAAAAACGGTTAGGGTTTCGTGGGGATGGTTTGAGGGTGTTGGAGGCTGCAAAGGGAGCCACTTAAGGTGTTTAAATAGGTGCAAACCCTAAATATTAGGGTTTTGTCCAGACAGCTCCTACTCGTCGAGTAGGTCACTTAAAATCCGTGCATATTGTCGAGTCTACACGACGAGTTGGGCCTTCAACTTGCCGAGTCCCAGAGTAAAATATAATAATAATTGGAATTGAATACGTACCAGGAATCGGGGGTTACATTTTACTTTTTCATGCATTTTTAGTTAGGATTGCATAGCATATTAGTCTTTAGCTAATTTACATTCAGTTTTTTTTTTTTAATTCCAAAAAAGATTTTATTTTCTTCTTTTCTTCTTTTTATTTTTTGCATAACATTTAACTTAGGACATTAGCATGCATGCGTTTTTGTTGTATATTTATTCTCAACCCCTTGGATGCCATGGAACAGGTTCATAGTTATTGTATCATTATTGGTCCATGATCTTGTTGTTATCTTACACATTGAACCGGGACCATTAGGCTGCAGTTTGGGACTTTATACTTGGGATCAACTGCTGGAGCCTAAAGGGGTAAATGATCATGGTCAGGTAGTTTTCATGAACAATTATGCATTCAATACTAACAAATGTAAGATATACTATAACAATGGATGTTTGTACCCTACGGTTTATGTTGCTGATAAGATCACACTTGGTCATGTTTTAATCATTAGGATGAAGCACTGGTACTTGTCCCCGAGTAGAATCCATATCCGGTCTCTTTACATCACCATGTATTTTTTGTGATTTTCTTAGGTTTTTAGAGAGTCTTTTAGACTACATTTAGACATTTTCATTATATTTTGAAAGTCCCAAGTCTAACAAGGAATCGATAACTTTATGCTCCACACATTGGTCATTTTCACAACTTAGACCATTCAGATTACTATCTGTCACTTCCACTTACATACTTTGGGAACCAAATCTCGAGTCAAAAGTTTTCTTGGTAAAAATTTTGATATGTTTCAACATTGCCTTCAAGCATGAATAAAAAAAAAACTTTCAAATCAGAAAAGAGAAACTCAAGGAAGCAATTCTAAGTTGTGATTTTTTTAGATGGGTGATCGATTCAATTATTGAACAAGTTTTGTTACATATTGGTCACCTGACGATTGATATTCATTTAAATAGGTATGTTTTATTGCATATAGATCGAGTTGTTTTTCGCAAATTGGTGATGTTAGGGAGTCTGTTGAGTCGGATACTACGGGAGGTTCAGGCAAACACTAAGTGAACTAATTCCTACAACGGTGTCGGAGCCATGAAACCCAATCACACAAGAGAGCAGCCGTCAGATGTGAGATCACACAACTTCACTAATAAGAGTGTACACCTAAATAAGAGCTCCACTCAAGCCCATCCATCTGCTTTCTCCTACTACAAAATTTCTTCATTGTATGCATCTTCCAATGGGGCTGCGACTGACCATCCCTCCTTACTCACCTATAGGAGTTATTAAGGTTGTGGTTTATTGTTCCAATGTCATCGGATGAAAAAGTTTTTGGATAATAACAAGATCAATTCTGACCATGTTGACAAACTATGATTAGGTTCTGTCCAGTCTTTTTATTTTTTTAGGATAGTTCATCCCAAGTCATTGTAGTCTTGTCTTACTTGAGGACAAGTAAGATTCCAGCTTGGGTGATTTGATAGTTTCATTTTATTGGCTTCATTTTATATTTTATTTTAGCATTTTTCGTTCATAATTTAGTTAATCTCCATGCATATTTTCCTTTTTGTTATTTTATGACTATTTCGGGTACTTTCTAGTTTTGTGAGCATAATTGGAGATTTTAAGGAGACTAGCAGAGCGGGACCTTTAGGAGTCAATTGGACTTGGAGGACAACAAAGATTATGGGTTTGATAACTAGTCGAGATGGTGGATGGATTGGGCTAGTGATGGATGGACCATTGAATAATATGGGCTTGTGCTTAAATGAAAATTTTGAAAAATTTATGCATTTGGGACTAAAATGATCGGGTTAGTACACGATCTTTAGATGATTTGGAGAAGCCAAATTAGGCTTGAACTGAAGAAAACCGGCTATGAGTTTATTGGACTCGATCTGGGCCAGTGGGCTAAGCTTGGAGGCGCAAAACTTAAACTAGCCCACATCAGGTGGCACCCGCGCACGGTTGCGCGACCCACGTACAGATGCGTAGGGGTAATTTCAAAATTTTATTTTTAGTGTTATTTAAGGAAGACACATCTGAATTTTGGTCAATTCTTTGGAGATTTGGGAGGTCTTGGAGCTCTTGAAGAACATTAAAAACATCATCTTTTGCTCTTGATTCTTACTACATGTTGGGTACTCTAAACTTGTACTTAGTTTTCTTGAGTTTAGCCATGCTGGGCTAAACTAATCTAGGTTGACTTTGGTGAAATCACTTGAATATTTGGTTGAATGTTGAATAACTCCATGAACTTGTTATTGAATCTTTATGAGAATGTTTAATGTTTTAACATCTTTTTGCTACTTGTATGTTTTTATTCATGAGTTTAAATGTATTTGTAGTGATTACTTAGCTAATTTCTTGAGTAAGCAATGGATCCTCAAATTAGCTAGAAACAAGTGGTTCTTGTGTTAGTTTTCACTTCACACAATCACAAAAACATTTTCTCCAACATGGTAGTGAAAACATTTGACTCCTCTTGGATTTGGTGACTTTTTGGTTCTTAATGCTAGTTAATTTTAACTAATTACATGCTTAATGGAAATTGTGACTTTAACTAAGGAAATATGTTATGAGCTTCTCTAACTTTTTTAATAACTAAAATAGTCTAGGTAATCTTAAGCATCTTAGATTACTATATCCAAATTTGAGATTTAAAACAAGTATTGCACCTTGGATTCTAATGATATGTTCATCAAATATTCAAGTGAGGAAACCTTAAGTCAATCATCTTTCTCTCATTGATTTTACACTAAACTCTTGCTTTTGTTGAATTATCTTTTCAAATCTTAGTTTAACTCTAGTTTCCCTTTAAACATTTCAAAAGATCAAAAAACCCCCCATTTTTATTTTTAATTTACTTTTACAAGTATTTGTATAACAAGATTTTCATAAAAGTAACAAACGAAACCAATCTCCATGGATACGATCCGTTTACCATTATACACTATTTTAGTGTACAAAATTTTGGGTTATTTATTTTGTTAGCCTCGACAAGCACCATTATGAGTATGGTTAATGCATAAATATATGACCGAATGAGATCATTTGTGTTTGCACAAAGTAGTCATTTGCTTATGAACACAAGCTTATGCTTAATAACATCTTAAGAAATTATAAAGACTTATAGTATTTTTTTACTTTATTAGGTTTATCAGTTAAACAGACACATGACTGTTTCTTTTTTACTTAATCTACACAAGATGGCTTAATAGGTTAAACACTAATCGTTTTCTTATTATTTTTCCTTTTCTTTCTTTTTTCCCTCCCAACTCTTCTCATGTTCAAATTGATGGATATTATGAAATTTTAGATTTTGAAATGTAAGGGTAAAATGGTCATTTAGTCATATTTAGACGGTTTACTTTGCTTACAAAAGAAATAGACCCTCATGTATACAACACTTTATCCGTATGTCATTAACCATTCAACCAATTTACTCATACATCACTTGATAGGGAAAAAAGAGAAACAATCCTTTATTTAGTCACTTATTTTGTTTTTATGTGCATTAAAGTATTTATCTACTTTTTTATATATTTATTTATTTAGGACTTGCTGTCTGGTGACTCATGGAAGGAAGCCTTAACTGGAGTGACATCTAGTGTGGGTAGTCTCTTATTTCCCAACACTTATATTTTTGTTTTCAAATTCTGAATCTCTAAGAGAGAATAAAACATCCACTTCATTCATTAATAATTTATTTTCCATTCTTTTTACATAGATTATGATACAAAATTTAATCGTCCTAAAAACTGACAAGTGTCATGTGTTGGTGGTGTTGGTTCCAACTCCTACATGTACAAGATCTATGGAACTGCAAACATCATAGCTATTAGAGATGCAACTGAAAAAGGTTTCATTTATTTCTCTAATTTTTTTCCAGTGAAAAACAAAATAGAATTTTTGAGAAACCGGTTTTTTTTACAGGGGTAAAAAGATTTGTATACATATCTACTGCTGACACTGGAGTGATTAATTACTTTTTACAAGTATATTACAATGGAAAGGTAACTATGAACCCCACACCACACGACACCATCTCATCACATTTTCTTAATACAGAGATTGCAAGTTTTTGTAAAAAAAAATTGATTTCATAAAGCGATGGTTGTTTAATATTTATGTAGAGAGCTGCTGAAACAGAGTTGCTTGTGAGATATCCATATAGACATAAGTCTTCTCTTATCTTTTCTTTTCTTTTTATGGAAATAATTGAAATACTCCATCAAACTTTTATGTGCTTTTCTACCATTATAACTAACATTTATCATTTATTATCAGTAGTAATTAAGTTCATGCATCTTATTATCCATCTTTATTTTCATATATAATGGTATAACATATTTGTTGACGAGAGCTAATTTTGGAGGAGGAAAAACTAACTTTAGATATTATTGAGAAGATCATATAACAATAGAGAATATTGTGAATAGTTATTAGTCATATCCATTCCTTGTATAGCTCTTTCTTTCGTGGGTTTCCTATTGGATGTAGCCCTATATATGTATCTTGTGTATTTGTGAATAAAGCACATCATATTTAGAATTCTCTGTGACATGGTATCAGAGCATACCGCATAAGAAATTTCTCTAATCCCTCGTATCTGAACCCTAAAAAACACCATGTCCAACAAAGAAATCCCTACCACAGAAACCCGGATAGTTGTCCAAGATGC
Source organism: Lactuca sativa (assembly GCF_002870075.4). Lineage (NCBI taxonomy): Eukaryota > Viridiplantae > Streptophyta > Magnoliopsida > Asterales > Asteraceae > Lactuca > Lactuca sativa. The sequence goes on from NC_056625.2 coordinate 11,778,461, forward strand.
TTCGTTCCCAACAGGGATCATCTTGGATGACTCGAACTATCAGTTGTGGTCACAGTTGATGGAAATGCGAATATCGGCACGTAACAAGCAAGGGTTCCTTACCGGATCCTCCAAGAAACCAGAGACCGGTGAAAAACAAATCGAGAACTGGCTCATGGACAATAACAAAGTCAAGAGCTGGCTCATCGACTCAATGAGCCCCACATTGATTCCAAGGTTCATTCGATTGAAGACTGCAAAGGAGATATGGGATGCAGTTGCAAAGACCTTTTATGACGGGACTGATGAGACCCAACTATTCGAACTGAACTGAAAGTCATTCAGCACCCGACAGAATGGCCGACCCCTTGCCACGTACTACAACGAACTTATCGGTATCTTCCAAGAGATTGATACACGACTGATGGTCAAAGAAGATGATGTAACTCAGGTAGTATCCCTAAACAAATTACTAGGGCGTCTTTGTGTGCATATTTTTCTAGCAGGCCTTGATGTGGAATTCAATCAAGCAAGGAGTGAGATACTGAGGAAAGACCCACCACTTGATCTTGAAGCATGTTATGCATTTGTACGGAAGGATCAAAGTCAGAGATCTGCCATGGATTAGAGCAAACCCGAATCAGATAGTATGGTCAACCTTGCAACCCGGAGCCAACCTGTGAAAGGAAAAAAAACGAACAACAAAAACTCAAATCTCGTATGTGCTCATTGTGGAGAAGAAGGGCACTCAAAACAAAAATGCTATGAGATCATAGGCTACCCAGAATGGTGGGATTTCTCAAAGAAACCACAGAGGAAGGTAGGTCAAGCCAATGTAGCCACAAAAAAAAAACGACGAGACCACGTCATTTGCCGCCCACACAGAATCACACAACAATCATGGTATGTCAAACAGCTCTAAAACTACGAATAATTCCTGGATTATTGACATAGGGGCGACATATCACATGACCAATGATCCGAAAAAACTCACAACTCGAATTCTTCCAAAACAGTCCATGGTCAAAACTGCAAATGGAGGAGTTGCGGATGTTACATATGAAGGATCTACTCAAGTTTCAAAAACAATGAACCTTGATACTGTTCTTGTTGTCCCCTCCTTATCATCAAATCTTCTTTCTATTAGCCAAATTATAGACATATTAAACTGTTATGTAACTTTCTGGCCAACCAATTGTATGTTTCAGGATATAGCAACGGATCGGATAATTGGCTATGGTATTAGGAAGGGAAATTTGTACTATCTTGAAGAAGAAAAGCATGTCGCAGCATACAATACGGAAGCAAAACAGGAAACCAGATCACTGCCTTGGCTATGGCATCGCCGATTAGGGCATTTATCGTTTGCTTATTTAAAAAAATTGAAACCGGATATTTTTTGAATGAAAAACAATTTGAATTTAGTTGTGGTGTGTGTGAAATGGCCAAAAGTCATCGGGTTTCATATTTGCTGAGTGAGAAAAAAACCATTGTTCCATTCATGGTAGTACATAGCGATGTTTGGGGACCCGCAAAAATTCCCACACCTAATGGTTATCGTTACTTTGTTACCTTTATTGATGAATGTACCCGTATGATTTGGACTGTTCTCTTAAAACACAAAGGAGAAGTATGTAACGCATTTCAGGAACTATATGGGGTGGTAAAATCACAATATCAAAGTAACATTATGGTACTCCAATCCGATAACGGAGGCGAGTACATAAATCAAGACATGGAGAAATTTTGCAAGGAAAAGCTAATTAGGCATCAAACTTCATGTGCTAATAAACCACAACAAAACGGATTAGCGGAACGAAGAAATAAACAAATTTTGGAGATTGTTAGGACCTCTTTATTCGACATGCAAGTCCCAAGGCAATACTGGGGTGAGGCGGTTCGGGCTGCTGCGTACATCATGAACCGAACTCCATCAAGAGTTATTAATTTTAAAACTCCCCTACAACAGTTGCATGAAATAATGAATGTTCCAATGGTTCCGAATCTCGAGCCACGTGTCTTTGGGTGTACGACTTATGTGCATAAAAATACCGGAAAACTTGAACCGCGAGCGATCCGGTGCGTCTTTCTTGGATATGCAGAATTCAAGAAGGGCTATCGGTGTTATGATCCAAAGGAGAAGAAGATGTATATCACTCGGGACGTTAAGTTCCATGAAAATATATCCTTTTTTGAACCCGGCTGCTTCCCTCAGGGGGAGATGATGTTGTCTAATGATGAAAGCATCCGTGAAGTGGTAACAGAAAACGAAACGGAAAGCTTAATAGATAGAACAAAAGGAGATAACAATAACGGAAACATGGATGAAGAAGGTGATAAACATAACAGGGACATGAATGAAGAAACTGACGAAGATGTGAACTCACCTCAAGATAGTACATCAGACCCGATCCCAACAACTGTGGAGCCAAATCCGAATCCATCGCAAGGTATATCTCCTACTCCTGCTCATATATCTGTTACTCTTGACCAGGATGTTACACAGAAAGAAACTATCGAAACTAGGTATCCCGTAAGAAAAAATCGGGGGGTCCCCAAGAAACAGTACCAACCAGAACTTAAGTCAGGGTTCAAGTACCCTATTAATAATTACGTCTCCTCCCATAAGTTGGCAAAACCACAAAGAACCATGATAGAAGAGCTGTCAACGATAGTTATTCCAAAGAATATACATGATGCTTTAAAGGACTCGAGATGGAGAAAGGCTATAAACGATGAGATGGATGCCTTGCAACGGAGTGGTACGTGGGATGTAGTCTCAAGACCCCAAGGAAAAAAGATGGTAGGGTACCGGTGGATCTTCACAGTTAAACTGAATGCTGAAGGAAAGATTGAAAGGTATAAAGCAAGAGTCGTCGCGAAAGGTTATACGCAGAAATATGGGATAGACTATGGTGATACGTTTGCTCCGGTGGCGAAAATTAATACTATTCGAATTCTCATATCGATTGCTGCTAATAAGAACTGGCCGTTACATCAGTTTGATGTAAAAAATGCATTCCTAAATGGCACACTAGAGGAGGAAGTATATATGGATCCACCACCTGGAATAAATTGTGGAGATAAAGTATGCAAGTTAAAGAAAGCACTGTATGGACTGAAACAATCTCCCCGGGCCTGGTTTGGGCGTTTTTCCAACTTCATGAAGACTGTGGGGTATAAACAGAGCGATGCTGACCACACGCTTTTTGTGAAAATACAGGGAGAAAAAACAACGGCTCTAATAGATTACGTAGATGATATGGTAGTAACTGGCAATGATCCTGATGAGATAAAAAGGCTGCAGACGGTTTTAGCTACTGAGTTCGAGCTGAAGGATCTTGGTTAGTTAAGATATTTTTTGGGTATTGAAGTTGCAAGATCACAACGTGGTATTACTATGTGTCAACGAAAGTATGTACTAGATCTTTTAGCGGAAACCCGCATGCTTGACTGTCAGCCAGTAGAAACGCCGATTGAAATGAATCATGGTTTAACTTTACAAACCGGACAAGTACCTGAAAATAAAGAAAGATACCAAAAACTAGTGGGGAAATTAATCTACTTAGCTCACACACGTCCAAACATAGCATATGCAGTGAGTGTCGTAAGCAGATTCATGCATGCTCCTAATGAAGATCACATGAAGGCGGTATACAGAATTCTTCATTATCTTAAATCGTGTCCTGGAAAGGGATTATTTTTTGGAAAGAGTGACAGTCAAGGTGTTCACGGGTATACGGACGGAGATTGGGCCGGAGATAAGTCAGACGGGAAGTCTACCTTGGGTTACTTCACATATGTGTGGGGCAACTTGGTTACATGGAGGAGTAAGAAGCAAAAGGTAGTGGCCAGGTCAAGTGTTGAGGCTGAGTTTCGAGGTATGGTACACGGGATATGCGAACTACTGTGGATCAAAAGGATTCTAAGGGATCTTGGAATTAAAGTAAACGAGCCAATGAGTTTGTATTGTGATAATCAAGTTGCTGTTAAGATTGCAAATAATCCCGTACAACATGACAGAACAAAACACGTAGAGATTGATCGTCATTTTATAAAGGATCACTTGGAGAAGAAAACAATTAAGCTGCCATTTGTGAATTCTGAAGATCAGTTAGCTGATATGCTAACTAAAGCGGTATGTAAGAACACCTTCCACAGCTCTCTGGACAAGCTGGGAATGACAAACATACATTCTCCACCTTGAGGGGGAGTGTTGACGAGAGCTAATTTTGGAGGAGGAAAAACTAACTTTAGATATTATTGAGAAGATCATATAACAATAGAGAATATTGTGAATAGTTATTAGTCATATCCATTCCTTGTATAGCTCTTTCTTTCGTGGGTTTCCTACTGGATGTAGCCCTATATATGCATCTTGTGTATTTGTGAATAAAGCACAACATATTTAGAATTCTCTGTGACAATATTGAAATACATTAAGCCAAAATATGCACTTTTTACGACATTCTCATTGTGATTTATCATTTGTGTTTTATTCTATTTTATGCATTTTTATACCATTTCAATTTACAATTTTTTATTCTTTTTTATGCATTTCCCATATATAATATTCTATATTCATATTACTGTTTACAGAGACAACATAATAATATGTAAGTATATTGGATAACAAAACCATAAGTTGAAATGACAATAAAATAATATGTTGTAGAGATAACATATTGAAATGTTTTTTTATGTTGTTGGCATATAAATTGGAATTCCACAACTATGGCTAATAGCTTCTGAAGATGGTGAAAAAGAAAGGTCCTGCAACAACTTACTAGAATAGCGTTCGTTACCACGATGTAGCTGTCAATGTTATTCGCCTATTCGGTTTTAATTTTAACTTCAAATGGGTAGATTTTCAAAGTAGAGTGCCATAATAAGAAAAAAAATACTTAAATAAAAATAATATAATTGTGTAAATTTCTCAAAGTGCAATGTCTTAATAAGAAACTATTTGAAAGTAAACTTATTCGAACCCGCACCAATGCCATAGGGGTTTTTACTAGTTTTAATTAAATATTACATACTATTTTTTAAGTTTATTCATACAAAATAAATGAATAGTGAGGCATGGATTGTTTTAGGGTGGTGGAGTGGTGAGTATTTCCTCCGGTAAATGATGAGGAAGTGGTGATGATACTATAACAAATATGGGTTGACTTTTTTGTTATTATTCTCATTTATTGTAAAAATTGTACATGTAGTTAGGTTAATTTGTATTTCCATATCTCCCTTGTATTTGTATTATTTAAATTTGAATCTATTGAAGGGTTATTTATACCCAAAAACTACGATTCCTATATGGTATCCAATAAATTTTGATCCCTCTCCCTCCTCAACCCTAAAATCACTAGTGAATCCTTCTCTTTTTCCTGTGAATCGGCTGTTCTCATCAATGGCACCTTCATCTTCCTCTAATGAGATCCCATGGAATGCTCTTCTTCACATACTTACAATTAAATTATCCTCATCTCATTACCTTCTTTGGCATAATTATATCACTCCTGTTCTCTCTCATCAGAAGTGGCTTGGTTTTGTTGGTGGTTCTAAACAAGCTCCATCGCCAAAAATTATCAACGATGCCACAGAACTGCACAATCCAGACTATACATCTTGGTTGGAAACTGATCAATGAGTGTTTCTTCTTCTTCAGTCCTCTCTTAGCTGAAGCACTTGATCTCTCTCTACTGTTGCCTCTGTTTTGAATGCTCTCGTGTGACAACCCCAAATCTATTCCCGTTACAAATCCCGTTTTCACTAACGGAACGTGTCACTATACGTTATTTTATGTAATATTTGGGATCGTCAATATCCGGATATCTAAATTTATGCATGGCTTGATATTATCATAAGAAATATAACTCGTATGTGTTAACCCCGTTTAACCTAATAGAGTTGTATTACCTTTCCAACCACTTCACTCGGGTAAAAAGTTTTAACCCAGTTAACTTTAAACATCGGGTAGCCGTGTATCGGGTGCGATACCCGAGACATATGAAATGAGTGTACACAACATTTGAATACTCTTTTACCACACACCCACTCTCTCTCTCTACTTTCTCTCTCTAGACTCGAAATCGACCCCGATTCCGCTAATTTCCGACTTCCAAACGTAAGTACTCATCCTCTATTTTAATCTAGTCATGCTTCATTGAATTTGGGGGCCAAAATCATAGAAATCAAGGACCAAAGAGGAGTTTACGGCCTAAGAAGCTCCTTAGGCCGTAAACCCCCAAAATCATGCCAAAGATCAAGTTTTTCCTCCTTTCAAGCTAGTATACTAATTAAGGCATATATCTAGAAGAGTTTGGACACTAAAACACAAGGATTTGTTGCTTAAAAAGGGGTTTATGGCCCAAGCTTGTGCTTAGGCCGTAAACACCTTAAACACCCCAAAAATCTTGGATTTAAGTCCCAAAAACTCATCTAGGGTGTTTAGTATTTTAGCCTTGACACTAGTAAATGTTTAAGTACATCAAACAACACCATTTGAGGACAAAATGAGGAGTTTACGGCCTAGCTTAAGCTTGGGCCGTAAACACCCAAAAAGTTGTGTCAAACAAGACCCTAAACCACTCAAATGCATGTAAGGAATTTAGCTAAGGCCTTTGGAGGTGTGTTGTACCATTAAACTTCACATTTGGAGGCAAAATGAAGAGTTTACGGCCAAGGATGTTCTTGGGCCATAAACTCCCCAAAAGTTCATGCCAAATTGTCCCAAAACTCATTATAGGGCCTTCTAGGATTTATCTAAGGTGTATGAGACCATGTTGTACCATTAAAACATACATCTTGAAGGATTTATTGGAGTTTACGGCCCAAGAGCAAGTCTTGGCCGTAAACTCCCCAAAAATGTCACACATTTAGAGTTTAATCCCTCCCTCTTAGTCCAAAACACATACCATTAAATTAAGGAAGTGATATAAGGCCCTAAAGATACCTTTTGGAGTGTCACAAGAGTTTACGGCCAAGCCTAGGGGGCTTACGGGCGTAAACTCCCAAAGGATGGCCTTTGGGCCATAAACTCCAAGGGAGTGAGCTCATGGACCCTCCCGTAAATCATTCATGGCCTTGTACCACTCCCGGGAACCCTTTCTAGGCCTTAAAACCCCGAAAACGATGCTAGAATGTCCAAATACTATAATGAAAAGCATAAGATGATTAACTTCTTGTAAAATACATATTTCATATGACATTAGGGTCCTAAAAGGTGCTCAAGTGGTTATTTGGTACCAAACGCTCAATCGACACTTTTACCCGATTTAAACCCGATTCACCCGATTTCCGCGATTTCAGGTGAGTTCATACCCCTTTAATGAACCTTTCAAATGTTTTAAATGTTTTAGGGGGGAGATACAAGTTGCTTATAAATGTTTATGTAAAGTTTTACAGAATGATTTCCGAGTTACAAGGATTAATCACATGAGATTCACTACCCTTAGTTCAAATCACATGTGATTTGTCCCTATGCCTTATAAACGGGTTTCACCCTTTTCAAACTAATTTTAAACAGTAAGCCAGATTTTAAATGTTCTTTTGGAAAAATACTTTTATTAATTCAATTTACTTATGAAATGTAACCACTCTGATATATTTATATAAGTAAGACTTGGAGGACTTAGGACCGATATCTCGCCTTATTTTCTGTTCTTGTTTGATTGTGGGCTTAGGGTAGTAGTTATATGTCCGACTGTCGTTGATTTCTTAGTTATATAACATGTATATCAGTATGGGATACGAATGTTACTGCTTTCACTTAATACTAAAGTCATTGCATGTTGAGAACCATCCACACTAAGTTAACTATAATAGGTATAGTTAATGTTGTTACTACTACTACTCGCTAAAGTCACTACCCTTTACAATATAATACTCACTATTACCTGATAATACCTTAGTAAGAGAATACACTATGATCAATACTAAAAGATTACTACACTATAACAAAAGAGAAAACACTAAACAAACAATAATACACGAACCCACTACGAGATACTCTATTCGTTACCCACTACGCCCGGAGTTTTCCGATAGGAAGACGACACTACATGTATAGATCTATACGGGGCAGACGCTATTACATCCCGACTGTTAATTTCAGTCCGCGCCGTGCAGGCCCAGGGATGCCACTACTTCACTATACTGTGCATGACCGGGATGGTCATGGGATCCCCTATTATCCTCATTATTAATACGTACAAGGAATACACTATAACTACACTAAATTACTACACTAAATGCTAAACTGCAGCCCGAAGTAAGTAAGTATCTACCACTAAAAGAAGCTTGCACCTTTATCACTGATTACAGGCTTAACCTATTCTATCAAAATTATTAATTGGAGATTTCCCAATATACGTTTACAATAAACTGTTTCAAAGAAATGAAGAATGCATACTTTTAACAGATTGTCACTTACAATGTATTTCCTGGAAAAATATGGGATTTTTCTAAGTTTCTACTACTCAAGAACATAAATGACACATTTTTCATACTAATGCTTTGTATGCTAAAACTCACACTAAACTCTTATGAACTCACCAGCTTTATGCTGATATTCGTTTTCAAAATAACTTGTATCTTCAGGTCAAAGATAGACAGGTACAGACGCAGCATTTTTGGAGAAGGTGGAGCACACAAGACCCATCTCTTATTTTTGGATTACTTTTGGGTGATTGTTAAACATTACAAAACACACTTGTAATTAAATTCACTATGTAATGCAATGGTTGTATGTTTCTTGTTTCTACTATTATGCAATTGTGATGATACTGTTCACTACGTCATCCACCCCGAAACGTATTCCGCCGTTTTCGGTTTTGGGGTGTGACAGATTGGTATCAGAGCATTGTTTATAGTGAATCAAGTATATCAACCTATAAAAGATATACGAACTATAAACACTTCGGGACTAAAACACTCTAACTAAAAATATATACTGTTAAGTATCTAAAAGATCTAACTAAGTATATATATACACACATCACTATAAAACACAGGAATCAGTATTGTCCTAGAACAAAACGAAAATATTAAGATTGTTGGGCAGCACAATTGGGTTTAGAGACATATAGTCACATTCAGGATGATGTAGCCTGATCAACTACGTTTTCCTGAGAGTGACTAGCATGTGCCTTAGTTCGATTGTGATGTTCCAACAAGTCTAAAACTTACCAACAATACCACAATAACGCTAACATAAGAATACTATAGGAGTATTCTGTATCTCTAGATTATACGTATGTATTAACAAAAAGGGTCGTTACTAGTAGGACAATAGTTGCTAAGTGGATACACCACGATTACATGTGATTAGGGCGCTATAGACTCAGAATCTGCAGCCTTTGCTTCATTCCCTGTTCTTGTTTGATTGGGGGTCTGGAGTTAGGGTGGTTTATTCGAAGGACTATCTTGCTTCGGTTACATGTAATCGGTATGCACTATGCAAGTATTGGGTCAACTAGTAATGATTCTTCCTATAAGTACCTTAGAATAGTACGTCTATTAATCTTCTTTTCCCCCTTTTCTCGCGTAGATAGCATGGCTGGCTTCCACCTACCCGGTGATCCGTACTTTCCGAACTAGGGCAATGGAGGATGGCTCGAAGAGGAGTCCGACGACGATCACCCTATTCCTTTGGATGATCATCATGCTGAAGGCTTCTCGGATAGCTCGAGCTCCGAGCCAGAAGTCAACAACCAACCTCCTGAAGCCCCGAACCCTAACCCCCGACCGGCATTTCAGGGCCCCACTCCTATGTGGGCAATACCCTTGCGTCGATGGAGCGAGGAGCAGGGTCAGCCTTTGCCTTACAATGGAGACCGAAGTTTCTACAACATAAGCGAAGGAGGATCGGCGGATCGGGTTCTGCCCATCATGATCCGAAGGATTGCCAGGAATGTTGAGCAAAGTCAAGCTGCCATTGGTCGAGTTGTAGAAGTGGATGCCAACTCGAACCTCAACACTGTTCGCATTCGCCAACTCGAGGAAGCCGTGGACAGGACAAGGAGGACCAACGAGGCTCTGCAGCATCAGCTGGCTGCATCCCGAGCCGAAGTTAGGGAACTCCGAGCACGCCAAAGGACTCATGATCGACACCTTCAAGAAGTTATACGTCAATTAGCGGATCTGAGGATTCGCCCAACTAGCAACCGTCGCCAGTAGGAGACATCTAGTTACTTCACTCTTTTGTTTAAAGGACTAGCCTTTTATCTCTATGTTCCGTAAGCCTCTTGTCTGTAAACATTCCTAGTTTAAAAGTACTCTAGTTAAACCTCTAAACTGCCAACATTTTCTCTATGGTATGATGTAAGACCTACTGCTAGGTCAATTTTCATGAACTTGTATTGCATCATTAATACCAGTATATTGGCAGTTGATTTCTCTATTGCTATAACTCTTACCCTGAGCTTGGATTATGTTGCTTTGATCCACGAAACACTCTATTCATATTCGCAATGGGCTCTTACTATTGTTATCATTTCTATGATCTTCCAGTGAAGGATGCCTCCACGAAAGCGTCCCAGCAGAGGAAGACCCGAAACTCAAACCCCTCCTCCACCACCTCCTCCTCCTCAGTTCGATCCGGTGTTGTTCCAAACGGCTGTGACTGCGGCTGTAACAGCAGTCATGGCCCAAATGAACTCGGGTGATGCGAGCGGTGGGAATTCTAGATTTGGGGAAGTCCACCAACGAGTGCAGGGATGCACTTATAAGGACTTCATGAATTGTAAACCTGCTTTCTTTGATGGTACCGGATGAATTCTGGCATTGTCCCAATGGTTCGAAAGAACCGAAGCTGTATTCGAGATGTGCTCTTGTCTCGAAGAGAGCAAAATCAAGTTCGCTACTGCTACCCTCACTAACAGGGCTTTGTCATGGTGGAATGGCCATGTCAACGCACTCTCCTTGGTCACGGCCAATGCCATGGGCTGGGAAACTCTAAAAGATCTTATGAGAGGAGAGTACTGCCCTAGGGGCGAAGTTCAGAAGCTTGAGGAATAACTCTGGAACCTCAAGATGAAGGGGACCGACATAACGGCTTATACAGCCAGGTTTTGCGACTTGGCGGCTATGTGTCCCAGCATGATCCCCTCTGAAAGCAAGAAGATTGAATGATACATCTGGGGATTAGTGCCCCCATATCGAGGAAATGTTCTGGCCTCACGCCCTACCACTTTCGACAGCGCCAAGGAATTGGCCCAGAGTCTGATCAACCACGAAATCTCCTCCCCTCCAGCAACAACAACCACAACAACCACTGCACCATCCGGATCATCTGATAGAAAGAGGAAACGATGGGATAAGAAGATAGGTAAGAAAACTCAAACCGCCTCCAAGGATCAGCAAATTGTGGCAGTCCATGCTGCCACCATCCCAGCCGCACTAGCTGCTCCAGCCCCACCGAAGGCTTACATTGGAAACTTGCCTAAGTGTTCCAAGTGCCCTTTTCACCACAACGGTCCTTGCCGTGAATTGCAGTGTTCCAACTGCGGACGAAAGGCCCATACTGTCCGATTTTGCAAGGCCCCTCCCAAACCTATCACACAGGTTCCTGGTACGGGAGTGACCCCGACTTGTTATGGCTGCGGTGAAGCGGGCCATTTTAAGAAGAACTGTCCGAAGGCTGCAAATGCTGGGGGAACTGGAAGGTTACTTGCTATCGGTTACAATGAAGCGGTAGCCGATCCCACGGTGGTCACGGGTACGTTTCTTCTCAACAACTCTTATGCCTGTGTCTTATTCGATAGTGGTGCAGAAAGAAGCTTCATAAATCAAAACTTTAAACACTTACTCAAACAAACCCCTCAACCACTAAAAGAAACATTCGTCGTAGAAATGGCTAATGGGAAGACAGAAAGCTCTAATGAAATCTATATAGGTTGTACTCTCACGTTAGATGATCACCCCTTTTTAATCGATCTTATACCAGTCTCAATCAAAAATTTCGATGTTATTGTTGGTATGGATTGGCTAAGCCTTCACTACGCCGATATCCTATGCTCCGAGAAAGCCATTCGCCTGAACTTTCTGAATCGAGAGACCCTATTGATATACGGAGACAAGCCAAGTACAAACCTTCGTATCATCTCTAGTATCCAGGCTCAGAAATACTTGCGCAAGGAATATCGCGCCTTTCTTGCTCACGTTGTCGACACTAACCAGAAATCGAAAGATCCAAAATACATTCCTGTAGTATGCGATTTTCCTGATGTCTTTCCGGAGGATCTTCCAGGCATACCTCCCAAACGACAGGTTGAATTCAGAATCGACCTAATCCCAGGAGCTACCCCCGTAGCTAAGTCGCCCTACCGTCTAGCGCCCGCCGAAATGCAAGAACTATCCGGTCAACTCAACGAACTGCTCAGCAAGGGCTTTATAAGACCGAGCTTCTCACCTTGGGGAGCTCCGGTCTTGTTCGTGAAGAAAAAGGATGGGTCGTTTCGGATGTGCATCGATTATAGGGAACTCAATAAACTCACGATCAAAAATCGCTATCCTCTCCCTCGTATCGACGACCTATTCGACCAACTCCAAGGAGCAAGTTACTTCTCCAAGATTGATCTTAGATCGGGGTATCATCAGTTACGGGTGCTTGAGGAAGATGTTCCAAAGACAGCCTTCCGAACCCGCTACGGGCATTTTGAGTTCGTAGTGATGCCCTTTGGACTGACTAACGCTCCCGCAGTATTCATGGACTTGATGAATAGGGTATGTCGTCCATATCTAGATCATTTCGTCATCGTCTTTATTGACGACATACTCGTCTACTCTCGAAGCGAGGAAGAGCACATAAATCATTTACGATTAGTCCTGGAAACCCTGCGATCCGAGAAGTTGTATGCGAAGTTCTCTAAGTGCGAGTTTTGGATCCGGAGAGTTGAATTCTTAGGGCACGTGGTCAGTGAAGACGGAATCCACGTGGACCCCTCCAAAATCAAAGCTATTGAGAAATGGTCAGCACCAAAGACGCCTACGGAAATTCGTCAATTTCTAGGCCTCGCTGGCTACTACCGTCGGTTCATCCAAAATTTCTCTCGGATTGCGAAGCCTCTCACCACGTTAACACAGAAGGGGGTAACATTCGATTGGGAAGAGAAACAGGAGAAGGCATTTCAGACCCTGAAGCGAGCCCTATGCACCGCACCAGTATTATCCCTTCCCGAAGGGACAGAGGATTTCGCCGTATACTGTGATGCATCCAATCAGGGGCTCGGTTGTGTCTTGATGCAACGAGGAAAGGTTATCGCCTATGCCTCAAGACAGCTAAAGAACCATGAAGTGAACTACACTACTCACGACCTCGAGTTAGGAGCGGTCGTCTTCGCACTAAAAATCTGGAGACACTACTTGTATGGGACGAAGAGGGTGGTGTACACTGATCATAAAAGCCTCCAACATATACTAAACCAAAAAGAACTCAACATGAGACAGCGTCGATGGGTCGAGTTACTTAACGATTACGACTGTGAAATTAGGTATCATCCGGGGAAAGCCAACGTAGTAGCTGACGCCCTGAGCAGAAAGGAATATTCCGGACAAAGGACCAAGTCGTTAACAATGACTATACATTCACATCTATCCACGCAGATCAAAGAGGCTCAGCTGGAAGCTTTAAAGCCTGGAAATGTGACGGGAGAATCCCTGCGCGGAATGGATAAAAATCTGGAGGTTAAGGGTGACGGAACCTATTACTTTATGGACCGAATCTGGACCCCACGCCTTGGAGGTTTCAGAGAGTTGGTTATGAGGGAAGCACACAACACTCGTTACTCCATCCACCGGGGTTCGGATAAGATGTATCTGGATCTCAAAAAGCTATACTGGTGGCCGAACATGAAAGCGGAGATCGCTACCTTTGTAAGTAAGTGCCTTACTTGCGCGAAGGTCAAAGTAGAATGTCAAAAGCCATCAGGATTCCTCCAACAACCGGAAATACCAGAATGGAAGTGGGAGCGAATCACAATGGACTTTATCACCAAGCTGCCCAAGACAGCAGGTGGATTAGATACCATTTGGGTCATCGTTGACAGGTTGACCAAGTCTGCCCACTTTCTACCCATCAAGGAGACGGACAAGATGGAAAAACTTACTAGGACTTATATAAGAGAAATAGTGTGATTGCATGGCGTCCCTATATCTATTATATCAGACAGAGATAGTAGATTCACCTCTAGATTTTGGCAATCATTACAAAAGGTATTAGGGACGAGGCTGGACATGAGTACAGCCTACCATCCGCAGACTGACGGGCAAAGTGAGAGGACGATCCAAACATTGGAAGACATGCTGCGAGCTTGTGTGATCGACTTCGGGAAATCGTGGGATACACACTTACCCCTTGTGGAGTTTTCCTACAACAATAGTTATCATACGAGCATCAAGGCAACTCCATTTGAAGCCCTCTATGGCTGGAAGTGCAGATCCCCGTTGTGCTGGGCCGAGGTGGGAGACACTCAGTTAGCTAAAGGACGAGTTCCTGACAGCGCCCTCACTAGTCCAGAGATCATTCGAGAGACGACCGAGAAGATTGTACAGATACGTGAACGACTAAAAGCCGCTAGGGATCAACAAAAAAGCTACGCCGACAAACGAAGCAAACCCTTGGAATTCCAGGTGGGAGACCGAGTCCTCCTGAAGGTCTCGCCCTGGAAAGGCACGATACGCTTCAGGAAGCGTGGAAAGTTAAACCCAAGGTACATAGGGCCTTTTGAGATTCTTGCTAGAATCGACCCTGTAGCTTACAAACTAAACTTACCCCGCGAGCTAAGTAACATACATCCTACTTTCCACGTCTCAAACTTGAAGAAATGTCTGTCTGATGAGACTCTCGTGACCCCCCTCGACGAGATCGAGATCAATGAGAGCCTCAACTTCGTGGAAGAACCTGCGGAGGTTTTGGATCGTGAAGTAAAACGGACGAAACAAAGGTGCATCCCAATTGTGAAGGTTCGGTGGAACGCCAAGCGAGGACCGGAATTCACTTGGGAGCGCGAGGATCAAATGAAACTTAAATATCCTCATCTCTTTGCTTAGTAATATTGTAGTAGCGTATCTGTTGTATCCTAAATTTCGGGACGAAATTCCCCTAACGGGGGGATGATGTGACAACCCCAAATCTATTCCCGTTACAAATCCCGTTTTCACTAACGAAACGTGTCACTATACGTTATTTTATGTAATATTTGGGATCGTCAATATCCGGATATCTAAATTTATGCATGGCTTGATATTATCATAAGAAATATAACTCGTATGTGTTAACCCCGTTTAACCTAATAGAGTTGTATTACCTTTCCAACCACTTCACTCGGGTAAAAAGTTTTAACCCAGTTAACTTTAAACATCGGGTAGCCGTGTATCGGGTGCGATACCCGAGACATATGAAATGAGTGTACACAACATTTGAATACTCTTTTACCACACACCCACTCTCTCTCTCTCTACTTTCTCTCTCTAGACTCGAAATCGACCCCGATTCCGCTAATTTCCGACTTCCAAACGTAAGTACTCATCCTCTATTTTAATCTAGTCATGCTTCATTGAATTTGGGGGCCAAAATCATAGAAATCAAGGACCAAAGAGGAGTTTACGGCCTAAGAAGCTCCTTAGGCCGTAAACCCCCAAAATCATGCCAAAGATCAAGTTTTTCCTCCTTTCAAGCTAGTATACTAATTAAGGCATATATCTAGAAGAGTTTGGACACTAAAACACAAGGATTTGTTTCTTAAAAAGAGGTTTACGGCCCAAGCTTGTTCTTAGGCCGTAAACACCTTAAACACCCCAAAAATCTTGGATTTAAGTCCCAAAAACTCATCTAGGGTGTTTAGTATTTTAGCCTTGACACTAGTAAATGTTTAAGTACATCAAACAACACCATTTGAGGACAAAATGAGGAGTTTACGGCCTAGCTTAAGCTTGGGCCGTAAACACCCAAAAAGTTGTGTCAAACAAGTCCCTAAACCACTCAAATGCATGTAAGGAATTTAGCTAAGGCCTTTGGAGGTGTGTTGTACCATTAAACTTCACATTTGGAGGCAAAATGAAGAGTTTACGGCCAAGGATGTTCTTGGGCCGTAAACTCCCCAAAAGTTCATGCCAAATTGTCCCAAAACTCATTATAGGGCCTTCTAGGATTTATCTAAGGTGTATGAGACCATGTTGTACCATTAAAACATACATCTTGAAGGATTTATTGGAGTTTACGGCCCAAGAACAAGTCTTGGCCGTAAACTCCCCAAAAATGTCACACATTTAGAGTTTAATCCCTCCCTCTTAGTCCAAAACACATACCATTAAATTAAGGAAGTGATATAAGGCCCTAAAGATACCTTTTGGAGTGTCACAAGAGTTTACGGCCAAGCCTAGGGGGCTTACGGGCGTAAACTCCCAAAGGATGGCCTTTGGGCCATAAACTCCAAGGGAGTGAGCTCATGGAACCTCCCGTAAATCATTCATGGCCTTATACCACTCCCGGGAACCCTTTCTAGGCCTTAAAACCCCGAAAACGATGCTAGAATGTCCAAATACTATAATGAAAAGCATAAGATGATTAACTTCTTGTAAAATACATATTTCATATGACATTAGGGTCCTAAAAGGTGCTCAAGTGGTTATTTGGTACCAAACGCTCAATCGACACTTTTACCCGATTTAAACCCGATTCACCCGATTTCCGCGATTTCAGGTGAGTTCATACCCCTTTAATGAACCTTTCAAATGTTTTAAATGTTTTAGGGGGGAGATACAAGTTGCTTATAAATGTTTATGTAAAGTTTTACAGAATGATTTCCGAGTTACAAGGATTAATCACATGAGATTCACTACCCTTAGTTCAAATCACATGTGATTTGTCCCTATGCCTTATAAACGGGTTTCACCCTTTTCAAACTAATTTTAAACAGTAAGCCAGATTTTAAATGTTCTTTTGGAAAAATACTTTTATTAATTCAATTTACTTATGAAATGTAACCACTCTGATATATTTATATAAGTAAGACTTGGAGGACTTAGGACCGATATCTCGCCTTATTTTCTGTTCTTGTTTGATTGTGGGCTTAGGGTAGTAGTTATATGTCCGACTGTCGTTGATTTCTTAGTTATATAACATGTATATCAGTATGGGATACGAATGTTACTGCTTTCACTTAATACTAAAGTCATTGCATGTTGAGAACCATCCACACTAAGTTAACTATAATAGGTATAGTTAATGTTGTTACTACTACTACTCGCTAAAGTCACTACCCTTTACAATATAATACTCACTATTACCTGATAATACCTTAGTAAGAGAATACACTATGATCAATACTAAAAGATTACTACACTATAACAAAAGAGAAAACACTAAACAAACAATAATACACGAACCCACTAAGAGATACTCTATTCGTTACCCACTACGCCCGGAGTTTTCCGATAGGAAGACGACACTACATGTATATATCTATACGGGGCAGACGCTATTACATCCCGACTGTTAATTTCAGTCCGTGCCGTGCAGGCCCAGGGATGCCACTACTTCACTATACTGTGCATGACCTGGATGGTCATGGGATCCCCTATTATCCTCATTATTAATACGTACAAGGAATACACTATAACTACACTAAATTACTACACTAAATGCTAAACTGCAGCCCGAAGTAAGTAAGTATCTACCACTAAAAGAAGCTTGCACCTTTATCACTGATTACAGGCTTAACCTATTCTATCAAAATTATTAATTGGAGATTTCCCAATATACGTTTACAATAAACTGTTTCAAAGAAATGAAGAATGCATACTTTTAACAGATTGTCACTTACAATGTATTTCCTGGAAAAATATGGGATTTTTCTAAGTTTCTACTACTCAAGAACATAAATGACACATTTTTCATACTAATGCTTTGTATGCTAAAACTCACACTAAACTCTTATGAACTCACCAGCTTTATGCTGATATTCGTTTTCAAAATAACTTGTATCTTCAGGTCAAAGATAGACAGGTACAGATGCAGCATTTTTGGAGAAGGTGGAGCACACAAGACCCATCTCTTATTTTTGGATTACTTTTGGGTGATTGTTAAACATTACAAAACACACTTGTAATTAAATTCACTATGTAATGCAATGGTTGTATGTTTCTTGTTTCTACTATTATGCAATTGTGATGATACTGTTCACTACGTCATCCACCCCGAAACGTATTCCGCCGTTTTCGGTTTTGGGGTGTGACAGATTGGTATCAGAGCATTGTTTATAGTGAATCAAGTATATCAACCTATAAAAGATATACGAACTATAAACACTTCGGGACTAAAACACTCTGACTAAAAATATGTACTGTTAAGTATCTAAAAGATCTAACTAAGTATATATATACACACATCACTATAAAACACAGGAATCAGTATTGTCCTAGAACAAAACGAAAGTATTAAGATTGTTGGGCAGCGCAATTGGGTTTAGAGACATATAGTCACATTCAGGATGATGTAGCCTGATCAACTACGTTTTCCTGAGAGTGACTAGCATGTGCCTTAGTTCGATTGTGATGTTCCAACAAGTCTAAAACTTACCAACAATACCACAATAACGCTAACATAAGAATACTATAGGAGTATTCTGTATCTCTAGATTATACGTATGTATTAACAAAAAGGGTCGTTACTAGTAGGAAAATAGTTGCTAAGTGGATACACCACGATTACATGTGATTAGGGCGCTATAGACTCAGAATCTGCAGCCTTTGCTTCATTCCCTGTTCTTGTTTGATTGGGGGTCTGGAGTTAGGGTGGTTTATTCGAAGGACTATCTTGCTTCGGTTACATGTAATCGGTATGCACTATGCAAGTATTGGGTCAACTAGTAATGATTCTTCCTATAAGTACCTTAGAATAGTACGTCTATTAATCTTCTTTTCCCCCTTTTCTTGCGTAGATAGCATGGCTGGCTTCCACCTACCCGGTGATCCGTACTTTCCGAACTAGGGCAATGGAGGATGGCTCGAAGAGGAGTCCGACGACGATCACCCTATTCCTTTGGATGATCATCATGCTGAAGGCTTCTCGGATAGCTCGAGCTCCGAGCCAGAAGTCAACAACCAACCTCCTGAAGCCCCGAACCCTAACCCCCGACCGGCATTTCAGGGCCCCACTCCTATGTGGGCAATACCCTTGCGTCGATGGAGCGAGGAGCAGGGTCAGCCTTTGCCTTACAATGGAGACCGAAGTTTCTACAACATAAGCGAAGGAGGATCGGCGGATCGGGTTCTGCCCATCATGATCCGAAGGATTGCCAGGAATGTTGAGCAAAGTCAAGCTGCCATTGGTCGAGTTGTAGAAGTGGATGCCAACTCGAACCTCAACACTGTTCGCATTCGCCAACTTGAGGAAGCCGTGGACAGGACAAGGAGGACCAACGAGGCTCTGCAGCATCAGCTGGCTGCATCCCGAGCCGAAGTTAGGGAACTCCGAGCACGCCAAAGGACTCATGATCGACACCTTCAAGAAGTTATACGTCAATTAGCGGATCTGAGGATTCGCCCAACTAGCAACCGTCGCCAGTAGGAGACATCTAGTTACTTCACTCTTTTGTTTAAAGGACTAGCCTTTTATCTCTATGTTCCGTAGGCCTCTTGTCTGTAAACATTCCTAGTTTAAAAGTACTCTAGTTGAACCTCTAAACTGCCAACATTTTCTCTATGGTATGATGTAAGACCTACTGCTAGGTCAATTTTCATGAACTTGTATTGCATCATTAATACCAGTATATTGGCAGTTGATTTCTCTATTGCTATAACTCTTACCCTGAGCTTGGATTATGTTGATTTGATCCACGAAACACTCTATTCATATTCGCAATGGGCTCTTACTATTGTTATCATTTCTATGATCTTCCAGTGAAGGTTGCCTCCACGAAAGCGTCCCAGCAGAGGAAGACCCGAAACTCAAACCCCTCCTCCACCACCTCCTCCTCCTCAGTTCGATCCGGTGTTGTTCCAAACGGCTGTGACTGCGGCTGTAACAGCAGCCATGGCCCAAATGAACTCGGGTGATGCGAGCGGTGGGAATTCTAGATTTGGGGAAGTCCACCAACGAGTGCAGGGATGCACTTATAAGGACTTCATGAATTGTAAACCTGCTTTCTTTGATGGTACCGGATGAATTCTGGCATTGTCCCAATGGTTCGAAAGAACCGAAGCTGTATTCGAGATGTGCTCTTGTCCCGAAGAGAGCAAAATCAAGTTCGCTACTGCTACCCTCACTAACAGGGCTTTGTCATGGTGGAATGGCCATGTCAACGCACTCTCCTTGGTCACGGCCAATGCCATGGGCTGGGACACTCTAAAAGATCTTATGAGAGGAGAGTACTGCCCTAGGGGCGAAGTTCAGAAGCTTGAGGAAGAACTCTGGAACCTCAAGATGAAGGGGACCGACATAACGGCTTATACAGCCAGGTTTTGCAACTTGGCGGCTATGTGTCCCAGCATGATCCCCTCTGAAAGCAAGAAGATTGAATGATACATCTGGGGATTAGTGCCCCCATATCGAGGAAATGTTCTGGCCTCACGCCCTACCACTTTCGACAGCGCCAAGGAATTGGCCCAGAGTCTGATCAACCACGAAATCTCCTCCCCTCCAGCAACAACAACCACAACAACCACTGCACCATCCGGATCATCTGATAGAAAGAGGAAACGATGGGATAAGAAGATAGGTAAGAAAACTCAAACCGCCTCCAAGGATCAGCAAATTGTGGCAGTCCATGCTGCCACCATCCCAGCCGCACTAGCTGCTCCAGCCCCACCGAAGGCTTACATTGGAAACTTGCCTAAGTGTCCCAAGTGCCCTTTTCACCACAACGGTCCTTGCCGTGAATTGCAGTGTTCCAACTGCGGACGAAAGGGCCATACTGTCCGATTTTGCAAGGCCCCTCCCAAACCTATCACACAGGTTCCTGGTACGGGAGTGACCCCGACTTGTTATGGCTGCGGTGAAGCGGGCTATTTTAAGAAGAACTGTCCGAAGGCTGCAAATGCTGGGGGAACTGGAAGGTTACTTGCTATCGCTCACAATGAAGCGGTAGCCGATCCCACGGTGGTCACGGGTACGTTTCTTCTCAACAACTCTTATGCCTGTGTCTTATTCGATAGTGGTGCAGAAAGAAGCTTCATAAATAAAAACTTTAAACACTTACTCAAACAAACTCCTCAACCACTAAAAGAAACATTCGTCGTAGAAATGGCTAATGGGAAGACAGAAAGCTCTAATGAAATCTATATAGGTTGTACTCTCACGTTAGATGATCACCCCTTTTTAATCGATCTTATACCAGTCTCAATCAAAAATTTCGATGTTATTGTTGGTATGGATTGGCTAAGCCTTCACTACCCCGATATCCTATGCTCCGAGAAAGCCATTCACCTGAACTTTCTAAATCGAGAGACCCTATTGATATACGGAGATAAGCCAAGTACAAACCTTCGTATCATCTCTAGTATCCAGGCTCAGAAATACTTGCGCAAGGAATATCGCGCCTTTCTTGCTCACGTTGTCGACACTAACCAGAAATCGAAAGATCCAAAAGACATTCCTGTAGTATGCGATTTTCCTGATGTCTTTCCGGAGGATCTTCCAGGCCTACCTCCCAAACGACAGGTTGAATTCAGAATCGACCTAATCCCAGGAGCTACCCCCGTAGCTAAGTCGCCCTACCGTCTAGCGCCCGCTGAAATGCAAGAACTATCCGGTCAACTCAACGAACTGCTCAGCAAGGGCTTTATAAGACCGAGCTTCTCACCTTGGGGAGCTCCGGTCTTGTTCGTGAAGAAAAAGGATGGGTCGTTTCGGATGTGCATCGATTATAGGGAACTCAATAAACTCACGATCAAAAATCGCTATCCTCTCCCTCGTATCGACGACCTATTCGACC
This sequence comes from Lactuca sativa, assembly GCF_002870075.4. Classification (NCBI taxonomy): domain Eukaryota; kingdom Viridiplantae; phylum Streptophyta; class Magnoliopsida; order Asterales; family Asteraceae; genus Lactuca; species Lactuca sativa. The sequence goes on from NC_056625.2 coordinate 11,800,372, forward strand.
AACTCCAAGGAGCAAGTTACTTCTCCAAGATTGATCTTAGATCGGGGTATCATCAGTTACGGGTGCTTGAGGAAGATGTTCCAAAGACAGCCTTCCGAACCCGCTACGGGCATTTTGAGTTCGTAGTGATGCCCTTTGGACTGACTAACGCTCCCGCAGTATTCATGGACTTGATGAATAGGGTATGTCGTCCATATCTAGATCATTTCGTCATCGTCTTTATTGACGACATACTCGTCTACTCTCGAAGCGAGGAAGAGCACATAAATCATTTACGATTAGTCCTGGAAACCCTGCGATCCGAGAAGTTGTATGCGAAGTTCTCTAAGTGCGAGTTTTGGATCCGGAGAGTTGAATTCTTAGGGCACGTGGTCAGTGAAGACGGAATCCACGTGGACCCCTCCAAAATCAAAGCTATTGAGAAATGGTCAGCACCAAAGACGCCTACGGAAATTCGTCAATTTCTAGGCCTCGCTGGCTACTACCGTCGGTTCATCCAAAATTTCTCTCGGATTGCGAAGCCTCTCACCACGTTAACACAGAAGGGGGTAACATTCGATTGGGAAGAGAAACAGGAGAAGGCATTTCAGACCCTGAAGCGAGCCCTATGCACCGCACCAGTATTATCCCTTCCCGAAGGGACAGAGGATTTCGCTGTATACTGTGATGCATCCAATCAGGGGCTCGGTTGTGTCTTGATGCAACGAGGAAAGGTTATCGCCTATGCCTCAAGACAGCTAAAGAACCATGAAGTGAACTACACTACTCACGACCTCGAGTTAGGAGCGGTCGTCTTCGCACTAAAAATCTGGAGACACTACTTGTATGGGACGAAGAGGGTGGTGTACACTGATCATAAAAGCCTCCAACATATACTAAACCAAAAAGAACTCAACATGAGACAGCGTCGATGGGTCGAGTTACTTAACGATTACGACTGTGAAATTAGGTATCATCCGGGGAAAGCCAACGTAGTAGCTGACGCCCTGAGCAGAAAGGAATATTCCGGACAAAGGACCAAGTCGTTAACAATGACTATACATTCACATCTATCCACGCAGATCAAAGAGGCTCAGCTGGAAGCTTTAAAGCCTGGAAATGTGACGGGAGAATCCCTGCGCGGAATGGATAAAAATCTGGAGGTTAAGGGTGACGGAACCTATTACTTTATGGACCGAATCTGGACTCCACGCCATGGAGGTTTCAGAGAGTTGGTTATGAGGGAAGCACACAACACTCGTTACTCCATCCACCGGGGTTCGGATAAGATGTATCTGGATCTCAAAAAGCTATACGGGTGGTCGAACATGAAAGCGGAGATCGCTACCTTTGTAAGTAAGTGCCTTACTTGCGCGAAGGTCAAAGTAGAATGTCAAAAGCCATCAGGATTCCTCCAACAACCGGAAATACCAGAATGGAAGTGGGAGCGAATCACAATGGACTTTATCACCAAGCTGCCCAAGACAGCAGGTGGATTAGATACCATTTGGGTCATCGTTGACAGGTTGACCAAGTCTGCCCACTTTCTACCCATCAAGGAGACGGACAAGATGGAAAAACTTACTAGGACTTATATAAGAGAAATAGTGTGATTGCATGGCGTCCCTATATCTATTATATCAGACAGAGATAGTAGATTCACCTCTAGATTTTGGCAATCATTACAAAAGGTATTAGGGACGAGGCTGGACATGAGTACAGCCTACCATCCGCAGACTGACGGGCAAAGTGAGAGGACGATCCAAACATTGGAAGACATGCTGCGAGCTTGTGTGATCGACTTCGGGAAATCGTGGGATACACACTTACCCCTTGTGGAGTTTTCCTACAACAATAGTTATCATACGAGCATCAAGGCAACTCCATTTGAAGCCCTCTATGGCTGGAAGTGCAGATCCCCGTTGTGATGGGCCGAGGTGGGAGACACTCAGTTAGCTAAAGGACGAGTTCCTGACAGCGCCCTCACTAGTCCAGAGATCATTCGAGAGACGACCGAGAAGATTGTACAGATACGTGAACGACTAAAAGCCTCTAGGGATCAACAGAAAAGCTACGCCGACAAACGAAGAAAACCCTTGGAATTCCAGGTGGGAGACCGAGTCCTCCTGAAGGTCTCGCCCTGGAAAGGCACGATACGCTTCGGGAAGCGTGGAAAGTTAAACCCAAGGTACATAGGGCCTTTTGAGATTCTTGCTAGAATCGACCCTGTAGCTTACAAACTAAACTTACCCCGCGAGCTAAGTAACATACATCCTACTTTCCACGTCTCAAACTTGAAGAAATGTCTGTCTGATGAGACTCTCGTGATCCCCCTCGACGAGATCGAGATCAATGAGAGCCTCAACTTCGTGGAAGAACCTGCGGAGGTTTTGGATCGTGAAGTAAAACGGACGAAACAAAGGTGCATCCCAATTGTGAAGGTTCGGTGGAACGCCAAGCGAGGACCGGAATTCACTTGGGAGCGCGAGGATCAAATGAAACTTAAATATCCTCATCTCTTTGCTTAGTAATATTGTAGTAGCGTATCTGTTGTATCCTAAATTTCGGGACGAAATTCCCCTAACGGGGGGATGATGTGACAACCCCAAATCTATTCCCGTTACAAATCCCGTTTTCACTAACGAAACGTGTCACTATACGTTATTTTATGTAATATTTGGGATCGTCAATATCCGGATATCTAAATTTATGCATGGCTTGATATTATCATAAGAAATATAACTCGTATGTGTTAACCCCGTTTAACCTAATAGAGTTGTATTACCTTTCCAACCACTTCACTCGGGTAAAAAGTTTTAACCCAGTTAACTTTAAACATCGGGTAGCCGTGTATCGGGTGCGATACCCGAGACATATGAAATGAGTGTACACAACATTTGAATACTCTTTTACCACACACCCACTCTCTCTCTACTTTCTCTCTCTAGACTCGAAATCGACCCCGATTCCGCTAATTTCCGACTTCCAAACGTAAGTACTCATCCTCTATTTTAATCTAGTCATGCTTCATTGAATTTGGGGGCCAAAATCATAGAAATCAAGGACCAAAGAGGAGTTTACGGCCTAAGAAGCTCCTTAGGCCGTAAACCCCCAAAATCATGCCAAAGATCAAGTTTTTCCTCTTTTCAAGCTAGTATACTAATTATGGCATATATCTAGAAGAGTTTGGACACTAAAACACAAGGATTTGTTTCTTAAAAAGAGGTTTACGGCCCAAGCTTGTTCTTAGGCCGTAAACACCTTAAACACCCCAAAAATCTTGGATTTAAGTCCCAAAAACTCATCTAGGGTGTTTAGTATTTTAGCCTTGACACTAGTAAATGTTTAAGTACATCAAACAACACCATTTGAGGACAAAATGAGGAGTTTACGGCCTAGCTTAAGCTTGGGCCGTAAACACCCAAAAAGTTGTGTCAAACAAGTCCCTAAACCACTCAAATGCATGTAAGGAATTTAGCTAAGGCCTTTGGAGGTGTGTTGTACCATTTAACTTCACATTTGGAGGCAAAATGAAGAGTTTACGGCCAAGGATGTTCTTGGGCCGTAAACTCCCCAAAAGTTCATGCCAAATTGTCCCAAAACTCATTATAGGGCCTTCTAGGATTTATCTAAGGTGTATGAGACCATGTTGTACCATTAAAACATACATCTTGAAGGATTTATTGGAGTTTACGGCCCAAGAACAAGTCTTGGCCGTAAACTCCCCAAAAATGTCACACATTTAGAGTTTAATCCCTCCCTCTTAGTCCAAAACACATACCATTAAATTAAGGAAGTGATATAAGGCCCTAAAGATACCTTTTGGAGTGTCACAAGAGTTTACGGCCAAGCCTAGGGGGCTTACGGGCGTAAACTCCCAAAGGATGGCCTTTGGGCCATAAACTCCAAGGGAGTGAGCTCATGGAACCTCCCGTAAATCATTCATGGCCTTATACCACTCCCGGGAACCCTTTCTAGGCCTTAAAACCCCGAAAACGATGCTAGAATGTCCAAATACTATAATGAAAAGCATAAGATGATTAACTTCTTGTAAAATACATATTTCATATGACATTAGGGTCCTAAAAGGTGCTCAAGTGGTTATTTGGTACCAAACGCTCAATCGACACTTTTACCCGATTAACCCGATTCACCCGATTTCCGCGATTTCAGGTGAGTTCATACCCCTTTAATGAACCTTTCAAATGTTTTAAATGTTTTAGGGGGGAGATACAAGTTGCTTATAAATGTTTATGTAAAGTTTTACAGAATGATTTCCGAGTTACAAGGATTAATCACATGAGATTCACTACCCTTAGTTCAAATCACATGTGATTTGTCCCTATGCCTTATAAACGGGTTTCACCCTTTTCAAACTAATTTTAAACAGTAAGCCAGATTTTAAATGTTCTTTTGGAAAAATACTTTTATTAATTCAATTTACTTATGAAATGTAACCACTCTGATATATTTATATAAGTAAGACTTGGAGGACTTAGGACCGATATCTCGCCTTATTTCCTGTTCTTGTTTGATTGTGGGCTTAGGGTAGTAGTTATATGTCCGACTGTCGTTGATTTCTTAGTTATATAACATGTATATCAGTATGGGATACGAATGTTACTGCTTTCACTTAATACTAAAGTCATTGCATGTCGAGAACCATCCACACTAAGTTAACTATAATAGGTATAGTTAATGTTGTTACTACTACTACTCGCTAAAGTCACTACCCTTTACAATATAATACTCACTATTACCTGATAATACCTTAGTAAGAGAATACACTATGATCAATACTAAAAGATAACTACACTATAACAAAAGAGAAAACACTAAACAAGAAATAATACACGAACCCACTACGAGATACTCTATTCGTTACCCACTACGCCCGGAGTTTTCCGATAGGAAGACGACACTACATGTATAGATCTATACGGGGCAGACGCTATTACATCCCGACTGTTAATTTCAGTCCGCGCTGTGCAGGCCCAGGGATGCCACTACTTCACTATACTGTGCATGACCGGGATGGTCATGGGATCCCCTATTATCCTCATTATTAATACGTACAAGGAATACACTATAACTACACTAAATTACTACACTAAATGCTAAACTGCAGCCCGAAGTAAGTAAGTATCTACCACTAAAAGAAGCTTGCACCTCTATCACTGATTATAGGCTTAACCTATTCTATCAAAATTATTAATTGGAGATTTCCCAATATACGTTTACAATAAACTGTTTCAAAGAAATGAAGAATGCATACTTTTAACAGATTGTCACTTACAATGTATTTCCTGGAAAAATATGGGATTTTTCTAAGTTTCTACTACTCAAGAACATAAATGACACATTTTTTGTACTAATGCTTTGTATGCTAAAACTCACACTAAACTCTTATGAACTCACCAGCTTTATGTTGATATTCGTTTTCAAAATAACTTGTATCTTCAGGTCAAAGATAGACAGGTACAGACGCAGCATTTTTGGAGAAGGTGGAGCACACAAGACCCATCTCTTATTTTTGGATTACTTTTGGGTGATTGTTAAACATTACAAAACACACTTGTAATTAAATTCACTATGTAATGCAATGGTTGTATGTTTCTTGTTTCTACTATTATGCAATTGTGATGATACTGTTCACTACGTCATCCACCCCGAAACGTATTCCGCCATTTTCGGTTTTGGGGTGTGACATCTCGAGACCGCCTATAGACATGACTCCCTTTAACGTGCTCAAAATATATGTGACTCTCTCCTTAATCTCAAGAAAGGCAAACTCTCTATTTCTGAATTTGAAAAAAATCGTATTGTTATCAGTTGGAAGCTATTGTACGACTAGTACTTGACTTGGACAAGTCTTCTTGGGTTCTTTGTGGTTTGGGACCAACTTTCGAGACCTTCTCTACGGTGTAACGCCCGCAGATCCGGGCTAGTCAACTTAGAGACGATAAGCGACAAAAATGAATTTTTAATAGAAGATTATTTAGAATAAATAATCTTAACCAAGTTATATTATATGTCACAAGGGTTATGTACATATAAAGAACGCTGAAATCCGATTTATAACGAAAAAGTTATGACCCGTCGAAGTTTTACGGCTAAACCTTCACGACACCATGTAACGTAAAAAGTGAATTTTTGATAAAAATAACTTTTAGCCTTAGCGATCTAAACAAAATTCATAGTATTCATTAAACCAAGAGCGTGCATAAAACAACGTCCAAATCTGACTTTGTATGAGGAAGTTATGATTTTTTTTAAGATTTAGCATAATAATGCACAACCCGAAATTCGAATTTTAGATCGGTCGATTTTTAGCCAAAATAATCTAAACAAGAAATGAAAATATCGTTAATAGGAGTTAAACAAAAAAAGACAGTCGAAAACGGAGCTCGTATGCAAAAGATATGGACGAAGCTTAGTCTCTACTCTTCAAGCGCAGCGAATTCGATACAGTTTTATAAGTCTGAGATAGAATAAGAATTCGCCAACGAGGTCTAAATGAAATTTGTAGTACTCGTAAATACCAACGTGTGGATATAAATAACGTCGAAAACGGATCTCGTATGCGAAAGATATGGACGAAGCTTAGTCTCTACTCTTCGAACGCGATAAATACGATACAGTTTTTGTAAATCTGAGATAGAATGAGAATTAGCCGATGGGGTCTAAATGAATGTTGTAGTACTCGTAAATACCAACGCATGGATATAAAGAACATAGAAAATGGAGCTCGTACGTGGAAGATACGGACGGAACTTAAGGACTACTCTACGATATAGCTCCTATAAATAAGAGATGAACTCTTCATAATTTCTTCACACCATAAGCCTTTCTTTCTCTCTCTAACTTCTCTCTAGCCTCCCTAAACCCCTCCTAAGTCAAGGGAACCTCCCTAGCACGAGAAGTAAGCCCCGGAGCGCCCGACGTCTCCGAGAAGAAAAGCTTTCGGCTAGGAAACGCTGCTCTAGAGAAGCCAATTTTTTTTTTAATAAAAACTTGTTCTAAGTGAGCTATGCCTACACTATTTCTAATATAGATTTTATTTAAATATAGTAATGTTATTAGGACCTTATAATAATTTTTTGGGCTACTATTATGAGTTATATAAGTATCATTATAATATCTTTTTAACCACTCGCGGTACGGGGAATATGGTTTAAAGGGTCGCATAGGGTTATTGGATTTCATAAGTGTTATATGCCAAAATGGTCTTGCGCTCCGGTGTTTTATGTCTGGCCCCTGTCTGTACATAGTGGATGAATAATAGTGTTTAACGTTTATATAATAGTAATAATATCTAGACTATTAATTACTCTCGGTGAATATTAGACTAAACCCTAGTGGTAATGATACTAGGTTTTGTCGAAAGAAATTGTTTTAAGAGTACCGAAGCATTTTCTGAGTTCGGAATCACCACCTTACCAGGTGAGTGCATAGTTACTTTCATCTTACACATAGATATGAAGTATTTTATATAAATTACATGCTATGTGTGCATATAACCTGTATACTAGTTATCTATGTTGGATGAATGATTTTATACATGTTTTAAATGATCTAAATTGTATATGTATTTTATATCTACGAATATGTTAGGTGAAACATGGGTAGATGAGCGAGGAGGGATGAAAGGGGAAATAAGTAAACATTGGCGACTATGAGACTTAGTGCCTAGACCCTGGCGACTATGAGACTTAGTGTCTAAGCCCTAGCAACTATGAGACATAGTGTCTGTTGTATAAACCCTGGCAACTATGAGACTTAGTGCCTAAACCCTGGCGACTATGCGGCGTAGTGCCTGTTGTATAAACCCCGATGTAACGACCGAAAAATTCCAACCAATTAAATTTTTTTTTTTCAAAAACAACCCGATTCCATTAAAGTTATTACAAAAACGTTTTCAAACACAATTTATTTAAAGTATTCCCAGAATCACATCACGACAAAAACACGAGGAGCGATACGATCACGCCTTTGCCTTGCCACGGTCTCCTGAAGAACCTGAAAAACATAAAACCACAACTGTAAGCCCGAAAGCTTAGTGAGATATCCCCAAAATAACAACCACATATACCATACACGCATAACATGCCATAACATATCCGATCACAGAACAGCCATGCACTTCGGGTCTACTGTGTGACTGGTCCACCGCACTGGCCAACAGTCCACCTGGTCCACCCTCCGAGTCTAGTCATATACATCGAGTCTACAGTGTGATTGGTCCGCCCGCACCGGGCCTTCAATCCACCCGGTCCACTCTCTGAGTCTACAGTATGATTGGTCCGCCCGCGCTGGGCCTTCAGTCGGCCTGGTCCACTCTCCGAGCCTCGGCACGTCTGGTCCGCCCTCTTGGGGCCTACAGCCTATCCGGACCGCTCGCTGGGCCTTTGGGACAATCGGTCCGCTCTGGGTATCTTGGCCTACAGCACAAAGCAGGACCCGCCTCAACCCAACTCCAGTCCAAACAACCATGTGCACATAAACATACAATCATATAACAATTCACAATCAACAAGCCGATCAAACAGATCACATAACATACCATCATCCTAACCAGGATACCGACCTAACCGGTCACTACCATAGCATCACCCTACATATCAGGGAACCGACCTTAACCAGGTCTCTAACATATACCATCCTAGCTACCAGGATGCAAACATATCAAAGCAATAACATAACAACAAATACCCGGATCTCAATCTGATAAAGGGTCGGCCTTGGTGCCTTAAACCCTGTTGATATAGTGAGGATAACTCACCTCGAACTGCCGGCTGAAAAGATAAGATCCCGCTGCTCCAACTCCGACACGAACTCCTCCACTGAACAACACCAAGGCACTAAACTCAATAATTACCAAAATACCCCTAGAAGACAACTAGTCAACCCTTGGTCAAAGTCAAAGTCAACCCCTGACCGACTCTACTCGCCGAGTCCCCATGCTCAGAATTTCCTTCAATCCGCGACCCAACTCGCCGAGTCACCCCGAGACTCGCCGAGTCCAACAACTCTGAGTCCACTCGCACACAACTCACCGAGTCATCCCTTGACTCACCGATTCTCGGCTCAACCAGAAAAGATTGGGACTCCTCGACAAGACTCGCCGAGTCCAAGAACAGACTCGTCGAGTCTAAGGCTATCTTCAACCTACTCGCCGAGTTGTTCTTCCAACTCGTCGAGATCCAGGCCATCTTCATCCAACTCGCCGAGTTGTTCTTCCAACTCGCCGAGTTCCAGCCTATCTTCAAGCAACTCGCCGAGTCTACCCATGTGACTCACCGAGTACCACCGGGTCTGAATCCATACCGAGGCTTTCCAAGCCATGCAGATGATCCAAACCATAGATCTACCCTTCATAAGGCCATCCATCACGTAAAGTGGCAAACTTTACGTGAATCCAAGGAGATCTAGGCATTTTCACTCTAGGGTTTGGGCTTGGGACAAGATAGCTCCACCAATCACTCAAAAGCAAGGACTTTTATGCATTCTAACCCTTTTCCATTCCAGATCTGAGGTGGCAACCTCAGATCTAACCTCTAAACTCCAATACACCAAAGGATATGATCTCTAACACCTCCAAAAATGATGAATCTGGATAATAGCAGCTCAAACAATGAAATAATACCTCAAAAGGAAGCTCCAAGAGAAGATTAATCCGGATCCTTGCAAAGCCCTTTGATTCAAGTCTCTTCTCCTTCAAGATTTCTTCAATAACCACTTCTCCAAGCTCCAATTGCACTTTAGTCCCTCAAAATCACGCCTCAGGGCTTTCTGGACTTCTACAGGGGGTAAAGAGGCTGGGGAGAGGGTATAATGTCCTTTAAATAGGACTCATCCTCCGGATTTAGGGTTTTCTCCACTCAGTGCCTACTCGCCGAGTCCATCCGCTGACTCGCCGAGTCGGCCACTTAGCACGCGACCAAAGTCGCAACCCTACTCGCCGAGTCCCCCCATGGAGTCGCCGAGTTCCCCTTCCCAATTTACTCTTTTATCCCTTCAACTTTACTCTTGATATTCCAGGATGTTACAATTCTCCCCCACTTAAATTAGGCTTCGTCCTCGAAGCCTGCGACAACTCAATTCTAGAAATACTCCCGCAACGCGCCACCTGGCATTACCCAGACTAGGTTCCTCAAGGCACAACCATCGAAACTCGAACTCACTTTCTCCTTTATTACGGTGTCCTGACCATTGTCTCAAGCCGGCCACCGGCTTCACCCTCTGATAACCCCACTTAACAACTGAGTACTACCCATGATGCATCACTGCTCCAAATCACAACAATCGCTCAACCCATATGAGCTAGAAATAACCATGAACCACCGGATTCCCGATCCGAGTTCAACTTTATCCACCCCATGCTGACAAAAAGACACATTCTTCAGAGCAACTCCCATGAGTTCTCCTCTTGCAATCACATGCACATGCTGAACTGGCCCTAACACTCTCGGGTTGGGAAAACCCATCATACTGACGACATCTCCAAACATCCCCCCAGGATGAATTACCACTACATATTTCATTCCTTGATCAAAATCAAACTGGGAATCCAAGACTCCATCCCTGCATCCCTTCCGAGCCTCTTGGCTCTACACCCTCGGAATTCCTTCCGTGACCTCAGCAGACATCCAATCCGGATGTGATTCCATACCACTGCTGCAACCACGCTGATCGATGACCGCAATTGGACCACTCCAATCATAATCCTGCGCTGCTGCTTTCACTTTCGTGAATTTACACTCCCCCTCGGAGTTACATTCCTCTCTCTTTCCCTTACCAAGGCAATCCACTTGGCCGCCTTGTCACTATGACAAGTGTCACGGTGCTCGCCCAACGTTACATCGCTCCTTTATAGCATAACCGCTATCCATGCAACACACATGCTCTGAATCTTCTCGCAAGGACTCTCGAGTCCATGCACTATCTCCACTAATCAAGATCCATACCCAGGGCCAGACCTTCCAATGCTATCACACCGCACATACACAATCCATATCCTCGAACCGATCTAACAATACCTGCAGAGTCTTCAGCATGACTGGACTGCCTCACCAAGCCTTCAGCCAATCTGGACCACTCTCAGAACCTTCAGCCAATCTGGACCGCCCTCCAATGCCTTCAGTCTGGTTGGACCGTTCTCCGAGCCGTTAACCTGACTGGTACGCCGATCGGCCTTCAGTCTATCCGGACCGCTCAACCAGCATTCCTCATTTCGAGTTATCTCTCCGGGAAATCCTCCCATGCATACTGTTCTAGCCCTCTAGGGGTTCCGAACTCTATCTCCATCACACATAATCGATACCGGCCTGATCCCAGGCCCTCCACAATCAAATGCCCTAGGTCTGTATCCCGCCCCGCATCCCGACACTTACTCATACCAGCCTACACTCTGGGCTGACAGATCACTGCGGAATACCAAACAGATAAGCAACCTCACATGCTCATCGGTCGTCCGGAGAATTTTCCAATTCTCCCCCACTTATAGCACTGATTATCAACCACTGGTCGCTATCACCGACCTCCCAAAACAACCCTGCACAAAACCAACACTTACACGCGGACTGATTCCCACTAGCACTAACAACCTTCACAAAATCGCATATCAACACTAATTAAACGCTAGAAAGAAACTCAATCTTCAGCTAACCCCTCCTCAGACTGCAGAGGCTACCTAACCTTCAAACCCTATGCCAGATTTCCACTAAAGACCCCTCTTGAATGATAACCAACTAAATTCCCAAACAATAACCCATAACCATACCATAACTCTCAAAGAACAACGAATACCACACCGAAAGCCACACAATGAAACCAGCAGATAAACAATAATCCACAATACAAACAAAATAACAAGACATCAAGAAAGAAACATACCCGCAGTTGCATCCGTCACTGCTCTGACCTCATCTGCTGTAAGCTGAAAAGCACGACCCTGAGCCCTTGAGGGCTCCGCTCCACCCTAACCTCCACCCGTGATCCTCAAAGTGGCCGGTGCTGGAGCCTGCATCGGTCCTGCAGCGAGCTATGGACAGTTGACCCTCAAATGTCCAACCTGATGACAATGATAACAAATCCTCAAATCCCGAACCGGCGCTGACTACCGACAATCCCTCGCATAGTGCCCCTCCTTTCCGCACTTGCGACATGCACCACCGGACCTACAAACTCCGGTGTGACTCCTCCCACACTTCCCATAAGTGTGGCTACTCAGATCTCCCATCCTAGAATCAACAGTCTTGGACTGTTTCGGCGCCGGCTGCGACTGCACCGGAGCCTGCCTCAGCTCATGCAACTGCAACTCAATCTCTAACTCGCGCCGCCTGGCGGCCTCCTGCAACTCCAACAAAGTCTCGCACCTCTGCGTAGACACAAACTGTTTGATATCCCTCTTGAGCATGCTCAGATATCGAGACATCTGAGCCTGCTCCGAAGCGAACTCAGGGCAGAACATCGCCCTCTCAGTGAACATCCTGGTGATCTCAGTCACCGACTCCGAATCCTGCTTCAGCTCCAGGAACTCCTGAGCCAATCTCTCATTCTCAACTCGCGGAACATAATGAGTGTTGAACATCTCTCTGAACTGATCCCATGAAACAGCAGCCCTCTGCGCATCCGAATATGACCCCATGGTCAATCTCCATCAATCCTTCCCCTCGAGTCTCAACAGGTTCAGAGCACACCTCACCCTCTGATCATCAGGGCATGAACACGTGAAGAAACACCCCTCCACGTCCGATAACCATCTCATAGAAACAATCGGTTCCTGAACTCCATCAAAGGTGGGAGGCTTCGTGTTATCGAAATCCCGATACTGAAAACCCCGACCGGCTCCTCCCCCTGCCGCTGCTACAGCCGCTGTAGCCGCCGCGGCAGCCGTCTCTGTGAGAGCTGCATAGCGCTCATTAAAATACTCAACCATGGCGGTCTTGATCGACCCAAACAGTTCCGGCAACTTAGCCCGGAACAACGCAGCAATATCATCACGCAGGATCTCACGAATCCTCGCATCCAACTCGCATGTGCTCATCTGACCGATAACCTCGGACGGTACTGACCACCCGGAGCTCCCTCTCCTGCTCCCGATCCTGACGTGGATCCACTCCCAGCATGCCTCGGAATCTCCATACTGAAAAACACCACAAAATCTCAGACACTTCCTACTAACCCGGGAACCAACTCTCAACCCAACCCTAGAGGTCATGGTTTCCCTGATACGCGTATGGGTCCTGTGCTTCCAGTAGTACGGGCCCATACTACCTTCCACACCTACCCATATTTGTATGAAGTACTACCACAACACCCTACTGAAAACATGCATAACAAACGCTCAACCCTCACTACTAGAGGAACACTGGAAATCTCACACAAGGAAACCCTAGGCTAACAGGCATCATAAATCAGGCAACATTATCATGAAATCCTGAAGATCCCTAGCCTAGAACTAGCATGTTGTTCTATCAAAGCTCAAAAACAAGTATCATGTATGGTATTTTGGAGTTACTTACTGGCTCCGGCTGATCGTACCTCCACGTCCTCCTTTACTCGTTTTGAAAACCATTTTAAATTCTCTTTTGAAAACTCTCCTCAATTTGAGACTGGAGTCACACGAGTGTCCCTCCAATTCACTCAAACCAAGGCTCTGATACCAACTTGTAACGACCGAAAAATTCCAACCAATTTAAATTTTTTTCAAAAACAACCCGATTCCATTAAAGTTATTACAAAAAGGTTTTCAACACAATTTATTTAAAGTATTCCCAGAATCACATCACGACAAAAACATGAGGAGCGGTACGATCACGCCTTTGCCTTGCCACGGTCTCCTGAAGAACCTGTAAAACATTAAACCACAACAGTAAGCCCGAAAGCTTAGTGAGATATCCCCAAAATACCAACCACATATACCATACACGCATAACATTCCATAACATATCCGATCACAGAACAACCATGCACTTCGGGTCTACTGTGTGACTGGTCCGCCGCACTGGCCAACAGTCTACCTGGTCCACCCTCCGAGTCTAGCCATATACATCAAGTCTATAGTGTGATTGGTCCGCCCGCACCGGGCCTTCAATCCACCCGGTCCACTCTATGAGTCTACAGTATGACTGGTCCGCCCGCACCGGGCCTTCAGTCGGCCTGGTCCACTCTCCAAGCCTCGGCACATCTGGTCCGCCCTCTTGGGGCCTACAGCCTATCCGGACCGCTCGCTGGGCCTTTGGGACAACTGATCCACCCTGGGTATCTTGGCCTACAGCACAAAGCAGGACCCGCCTCAACCCAACTCCAATCCAAACAACCATGTGCACATAAACATACAATCATATAACAATTCACAGTCAACAAGCCGATCAAACAGATCACATAACATACCATCATCCTAACCAGGATACCGACCTAACCGGTCACTAGCATGGCATCACCCTACATATCAGGGAACCGACCTTAACCAGGTCTCTAACATATACCATCCTAGTTACCAGGATGCAAACATATCAAAGCAATAACATAACAACAAATACCCGGATCTCAATCCGATAAAGGGTCGGCCTTGGTGCCTTAGAACCTATTGATATAGTGAGGATAACTCACCTCGAACTGCCGGCTGAAAAGATAAGATCCCGCTGCTCCAACTCCGACACGAACTCCTCCATTGAACAACACCAAGGCACTGAACTCAATAATTACCAAAATACCCCTAGAAGACAACTAGTCAACCCTTGGTCAAAGTCAAAGTCAACCCCTAACTGACTCTACTCGCCGAGTCAACCCGATGACTTGCCGAGTCCCCATGCTCAGAATTTCCTTCAATCCGCGACCCAACTCGCCGAGTCACCCCGAGACTTGCCGAGTCAAACAACTCTGAGTCCACTCGCACACAACTCACCGAGTCATCCCTTGACTCACCGATTCTCGGCTCAACCAGAAAAGATTGGGACTCCTCGACAAGACTCGCCGAGTCCAAGAACAGACTCGTCGAGTCTAAGGCTATCTTCAACCTACTCGCTAAGTTGTTCTTCCAATTCGTCGAGTTCTAGGCCATCTTCATCCAACTCGCCGAGTTGTTCTTCCAACTCGCCAAGTTCCAGCCTATCTTCAAGCAACTCGCTGAGTCTACCCATGTGACTCACCGAGTACCACCAGGTCTGAATCCATACCGAGGCTTTCCAAGCCATGCTGATGATCCAAACCATAGATCTACCCTTCCTAAGGCCATCCATCATGTAAAGTGGAAAACTTTACGTGAATCCAAGGAGATCTAGGCATTTTCACTCTAGGGTTTGGGCTTAGGACAAGATAGCTCCACCAATCACTCAAAAGCAGGGACTTTTATGCATTCTAACCCTTTTCCCTTCCAGATCTGAGGTGGCAACCTCAGATCTAACCTCTAAACTCCAATACACCAAAGGATATGATCTCTAACACCTCCAAGAATGTTGAATCTAGATAATAGCAGCTCAAACAATGAAATAATACCTCAAAAGGAAGCTCCAAGAGAAGATTAATCCGGATCCTTGCAAAGCCCTTTGATTCAAGTCTCTTCTCCTTCAAGATTTCTTCAACAACCACTTCTCCAAGCTCCAATTGCACTCTAATCCCTCAAAATCACGCCTTAGGGCTTTCTGGACTTCTACAGGGGGTAAAGAGGCTGGGGAGAGGGTATAATGTCCTTTAAATAGGGCTCATCCTCCGGATTTATGGTTTTCTCCACTCAGCGCCTACTCGCCGAGTCCATCCGCTGACTCGCTGAGTTGGCCACTTAGCACGCGACCAAAGTCGCGACCCTACTCGCCGAGTCCCCCCATGGAGTCGCCGAGTTCCCCTTCCCAATTTACTCTTTTATCCCTTCAACTTTACTCTTGATATTCCGGGATGTTACACCCGACGACTATGAGACTTAGTGCCTAAACCCTGTCGGCTATGCGACTTAGTGTCTGTTGAGTAAACCCTGGAAACGATGGATTTTGTGCCGATTTCTTAGGATGATCCTTAGGAATGAATGAACGAGGAATAACAAATTCTTAAGGTAGATCCTTAAGAGTAAAGAAGATAATGGGGATGGGTAATTGGGTTGATTGTTTGATGTTTAAACATAATAATTATATTATTGTGGGTTGAAAACCCTATGTACTCACTAGGTTTTCCAACCTGACCCACTCAATTTTAATTAAATCACAGGTGCCGATACAAAGTTACATTACACTGAGAGAGTAAAGAGGTGTAGATCACTAGTGTCAATGAATGTAAGTTCTGTTTATGCTTATGTTTCTGTATTGACGATGACATCCCAAATGTTTTAAAACGAATAAAAATACATTTCTTCGGAAATGCTTTGATAACGTATTTATCGTGTTTTACTGGGAACAAATTCCACAACATTTTAGTTAAAAGAAGTACTCTGATTTTTATAAAGCATAGACAAAATCGGTCTTTTTTGGCCATGAAAAATGGGGATGTCACATACTGCCCACCTTGCATCGCATATCAAACTCTCCTTTCTTGTTTTACTTTATCAAGCATAATGTCAAAAGCTATCCATGGAATCGCTTCATGAACCTTCTCCTACATCAGTTTCCTTTAACACCACCCATGGGTCATCTTCTTCGATGTCCTCTTCTCGCCATCGTGGGCATTCTAGTTGTGGGTGAGCCACATATTCAGCAGGTCGTGGTCAAGGACATCATCACTTACATTGTCAATTATGCAAAAATAATGGCCATTATGCAAATCAATTCCCTAAATTAGCCTTTTATGTTCGGTCCTCTTCTAACTCACAAATTATTCTAGCTCAAGCCTTCCAAAGTTCCTGCAACGTGAAAGATTCATCTCCAGATTGGTATATTGACTCTGTCGCCACCACACACATGGTAATATGTTTAACGAAAGAGAAGAATAAGCATAAAGGTGTTTAATATTGATTGATTAGCAAAACAGATACATGGGAAAAATAAATAGGAATGTAACAAACAACTTCCCTTAGATAACTCCTCTAAATATGGAGAGGATAACAACTAAAGAAAACAAGGATATATCAAATCCTATATCCCCCCTCAAGATTTAACATGCAAATTGGTAATGCTAATCTTACCAACAAGAAATTGACATTGTTGTGCTGTTAGGCCCTTTGTTAACAACTCTGTTATTTGCATTTTTCTACTGATGTGCATGGGAATAATCTCCTTTGATTCAACACATTCAAATTCAAAGTAATATTCCATTTTGCATGCTTAGTACTTTCTTGGAAAACCATATTGTTTTCTATGTGTCGAGCACCTTGATTGTCACATAACAAGGGTTTAGGAGATGAAGTGTTGACTTGTAATTCACTAAGTAACCAACGAACCCAAAGTATTTCACTTAATGTGGACGCCATAGCTCTATATTCTTCTTCAGTTGAAGATGGCGATACGACAGACTGTTTCTTACTTTTCCAAGTTATGAGGGTTCCACCTAGTAAGAGGAAGTAACCGGTATGGGAACGTCTCATGTAGGAACAACCAAGCCATTCAGGTTCCTAATAAGCATTTAGGAAAAGATCTCCTGCCCGGGAAAGAAGATTGCCTTGACCCGGTGTAGACTTCAAATATCGAAGAACACGATTTGATGCCTCCAAATGGTTGTTTCTTGGATCAGCCATAAACTGGCTCATGATAGAGTAAGTAATGTTTGGCCGTGTACCTTAAAGATACAACAGCCCGCCGATCAAACGACAATATTGAATCACATTGACACTTACTTAATTTTCATCTTTGTTTAGTTTCAAACTTTGTTCAATAGGAAAAGGAACTTGGTTTGGAACCCAATTTCCCGTTGTCCTTTAAAATATCCAAGGTATACTTTCATTAGCTAAGGCCCGAACCATCGTTAGTTCTGGTTACTTCTATATCGAAAAAGTATTTTAAAGGACCAAGGGCTTTGAAACTAAATTCTTTGTGAAGTTGATCCTTGATTTCTTGGATTTTTTTTGGACAACTTCCTATCATAATCACGTTGTATATGTAGATTAGAGCAATCACCGTAGTATGTGCAATTTCATAAATAAATAGGGAGTGATTTGCCTTGGACTGTTTGAAATTCAAGCTTAAAAGGAAAGTGGTGAACTTGTGATACCAATTGCGTAAATCTTGCTTTAACCCGTATAAGGACTTTCGTAGGTGGCAAACTCGAGTTTCACCTTCTTTAGAAAACCTTGAGGAATCTTCATGTAAACTTCCTCATCTCGATCCTCATGCAAAAAGCCATTGTTCATGTCAAGCTGATAGATAAGCCAATCCCTTTTTACAAACACTTGTAACGCCCCGTTTATTTAAATAAATTAATAATTGTATGTCCCGGACTAAATTGAGAAGAATTTTAGAAGTTGGGGGTTAAAAGTGTAAGTGTCAGATTAGTTTTGTAAGTATTTATGAAGGAAGGGACTAAAGGGTAATTTATGGGACTTCTTTGGGGAAGATTTTTGAGGTCAAGGGGCTAATTGGTAAATTCCGGAGTTGATTTGTAAAGAATTTAGAGGATGGAGTTAAAAAGGTAACTTATGGACTTAGATTGAAAGGAATAAGAGAAGGCGGGGCTGGAAATGTAATTATGGGGAGATTTCTAAAAGGCCGGGTATATATGCATTACGATGACTCATTGTGACCTAACCCTAATTGAAAACCAGCCGTCACCCTTTCCATCTTCACTACCGGTGCTGCTATCATTCCAACGAGAAGAGTAGTCGGGATCAGAGTACCACCGTCCCACTGTTACATTGCCGCCACTCCTTTTCTTCTTGCATGTTCCGATCTAACGAGTCCGAGTCGACGGCCACCATCCTACCTTTTACGTTGTTGAGCGCCGACATGCTCAACCTTGCTGCCTTCACTTCTTTGCCACCGGAAGCACCGCTGCTGCGTCCATTTTCGTGACCATCGAAGCGCCGCCGTCGCTTAGTTATTCTTCCCCGCCCCGTGTCCGTCATCATTTGCTAATCCGAAGAGGCAGTTTTGGTGTGCTTCAGCTCCTAGGTTGCAAGCATGGGGGTGGGCTATGGTTGCTGTTCGTTTTCTCGGATGAGGAACAAGAAAGACCACCGCCACCACCATTGGGTGGTAGCTAGTATCGCAACCGCCGCTGGTTCTGCCTTTTTAGTGGTGTTGCCGTCACCGTGAGCCACTAAGGGAGGGTGGATGGACCTTTTCGTGCAAATAGAAATCTTGTAGGTGTATGTTTGTTTTGTTGTAGAAGGTCTTAATGGCCGGAAAACGGAATAGATGCCCATCATGGCCGCCAGCCATGGTGGCTGCCGCCACGAGTCACCGCCGGCCACCACTAGGGTGGCTGTGTGTGTGTGTTTAGTTTAGTCTAGTGTGTGTATGTGTGGTTAATCGAGATTTGGCTTTGTATAATGTAATAAGCTTTGAATAATGAAAATAATAATAACCACCACCGTGAGGTGGTGGCCACCGCCGTATGCCGCCACTGACCACCACTACCCGAGGAGGTAGTGGGTGGTGCCCCGCTAGAAAACCCTAATGGGATTAGAGATTGGTTTTGGGCCTATTGGGCCATGTTTGGATGGAAAACCTTGGTTATGAGTATTGGGCTAGGACTTAATTGGACCCACTTTTGGGCCATTGGGATTAGAATGTGTGTTAAGCCCAATTATTCCATGTAACTTATCTAGTACACTAAAGGACTTAATGGACTAAGTTCTTAAAGGGCTAAGTGTGAAAACCCTAATTTCACTTGGGCTTTGTGTTAGGCCATCCAAGAATACTCAAATGGACTTGAGTAATTAGTTGGGCTCTAGGGTAAGGCCCATATGAAGGATTGGGCCTAATTTGGAAAATTGGGCCATAAATGGGCCATAGTTTGGGCCTAGATGGTTGTATGATATTGGTCCCTTAGAATGAGACATGTTGGACCGGACTGAGCAATTGGGCCTTAAGGGAGGTCCATGTAGAGGTTTGGGCCCAATTTGGAAAATTGGCCATATGTTGGGCTTTGATCCCTAGTTGACTTTGGTCCTATGGATTGGGCCGTGGGCTTGGGTAAGCCAAGCTAGGGGTAATGTAGTAATTACCCAAAGTATGTATTTATAGTTATGTGTTAGAACCCAATTATTAATTGGGTGTTATTTTGGTGTTGACAGTTCGGGAATCTGTCATCCAGCAGCTAAGGTTGAGTCTGCGGGACTTCAGCAGTATGAGATTGTGTCTACGGGACTTCAGCAGTGTGAGGTGAGTTTCCTTCCAGTAGGATCGGGTCTACGGCCATAATGTCGGCCCGTTTAGTTAGCAGTAGTTCCAGACCTCAGTCCGATGCAGTGGTTAGATTGATTGATGTCTTGGGATTCAAGCATGTTTTGTGTTATGTGTTCCGGACCCTGGTCCGATGCAGTATGCAGTGTATGTGTTCATGCTAGTTGATATGTTTATGCTATGTTATGTTCAGTCAGTTTCGGACTTCGGTCTGATGCAGTCAGTTTCGGACTTCGGTTCGATGCAGTTAGTTCCGGACTTCGGTCTGACGCAGGGGACAAGGTCCCAGTTAGTTTTGGACTTCAGTCCGATGTAGTTTCCGAACTTTGGTCTGATGCAGAGGGCAAGGCCCTGGTTAGTTTCCGGATTTCAGTCCGATGCAATTCCAAACTTCGGTCCGATGCAGAGTGCAAGGCCCTGGTTAGTTCCGGACTTCGGTCCGATGCAGTGGGCAAGGCCCAGTATGTGCTTTATATGTTATTGTATGGTATGTGGTAGTTTGGGGGATCTCACTAAGCTTTGTGCTTACAGTTTTCAGTTTTGGTTTCAGGTACTCAGTTTTCAAAATAGGAGCTCAGGAAGATTGCAGTGCATACACCATTTGTTTAGCCTGGGATGTTTATACTCTGATATACTTGACAGGTGTTATAATATTTTGAGATACATTGCTTATGATTTTTATATGAGGTTTACCGACTATGTTTTTTATTATTAAATTAAACGAAATTTTCAGACTCTGTTTTTGGGACGTTACAACACCGCTAATAAAGTTCGAATTGTAACTAATTTGGCAACTGGTGTGAATGTATCGTGATAATCCACCCCTTCCATTTGGGTAAAACCCTTTGCTACCAAATGAGCTTTGTATCTTTCAACTTTTCTATTTGGTTTGAATTTGATTTTATAGACCCATTTTGAGTTTATAGCTCGCTTTCCTTTAGGCAGACTCTCCAAGGTCCAAGTTCCATTTTTCTCTAGAGCGTTAATCTCCTTTTGCATAGCTTCATGCCAATGAACTTTTTGAGCTTCTTGTTTTGAAACACTTGGGCTCATTATTATTATTGATGGTCAGAGAAAAGCTTTATGATTAGTAGAAAACTTATCATAAGAAACAAATTTAGAAATAGAGTGGCATACTGTAGAGGAAACTTGATTGGAATTTGATGTTGGGTGTTTGACCGAAGGGGGAACTTGTACCATGAAGTCCTTGAATCTCAATGGCTGGACTCTTGCTCGAGTAGGTAATGTTTCAGATTGTACTTCTTATCTTGGTGCATTTATTTCAACTATATCATTATTGAGTTGTTCTTCATCATTTGTTCGATCCACTTCATACTCATCATGAATTTCATGTGAGTTATCCAGCTCACCTGTTTGGTCACGATGCATTTGAGTATCTTTCTCCATGGGGTTTTGTTCTTTGTTATGTGTCAAAACCGTTTCATCATGACAATGGCAATCGTGACACACCATTAGTTCTTTGCTTCCATCTTCATTGTTTCCTTGAACATTTTTGAAAGGAAAAATTTCTTCGTGAAAGTTGACATCTCTACTAAGTATTATTTTTCTAGTCTCGAGATCAAAATTCTTATAGCCTTTAGTTCCTGGAGGATATCCAAGAAACACCCCGGGCTTTCCCCTTTCTTCAAACTTTTCTCCTTTCATATTGGTATTATTAAAATAAACAAGACAACCAAATACCTTTAAGAAATTATAAACGGACTCTTTGTTCCAAATTAATTTAAAAGGAGTTTTGTTTTTAATAACCTTGGATGGGAGACGGTTGATCACATATGCTGCGATTAATATGCATTTACCCCAAAACCTTTTTGGAAGGTTTGCACCGATCCTTAAGTCATGAGATGTTTCAAGTAAGTGCCTATGGTTCCTATCAACCACCCCATTTTTCTGGAGAGTATGGGGACACGTTATAACGCTCGTAGATCAGGGCTAGTCAATTTAGAGACGATAAGCATCAAAAATGACTTTTTGATCGAAGATTATTTAGAAGGATTAATCTTAACTAAGTTTTAGTATATGTTACAAGGATTCTGTACATATAAATTACGCCAAAATCCGAGTTATAACGAAGAAGTTATGACCTGCCGAAGTTTCGCGACAGAACCGACACGACCCAGCGCGACGTAAATAGTGAATTTAAGGTAGATAGATATCTATCCTTAGTGATCTAAACGAGAGTCAAATATTTCGTCGATAGTAGTCCAACGATAAAAAGACAGACAAAAATGGAGTTCAGAAGAAGGAGTTATGAATTTCGAACGGAGTTTTCCTGTCCCGGCCTACTAACGATAATATATAAGTAATATATTTATAATATATTAAAAATAAAGTCAAAATTAGCCAATGGAGTCTAAACGAGAGTTGTAGAGCATAATCTCACCTACGCGTCGATATAAAGAACGTCGAAAACGGAGTTCGTGTGCGAAAGTTATGAATTTCTGAAGTTCGGGGCGCGAAACCCCGAAACTGCCAGATACCACGACATGACAAGTCTTCTGACACCTCCGGGAGTCCCCCAGATGCAACTTGCGATGACGCATGCAGTGACGACCAAGCCCACGACGTGGGAAAAGGTGCCATGACGTGGCAAGGGCAGATTTTGCCCTATAAATAGATTTGAAGGGACAGCCGAGTTTGGTTGCTCATTCTCTCATCTCTCGCCCATATTACCTCGATTTACGTGCAAAGAAGTACCCTCGAAGCCCCGGTATCATCCCGAGACCCGAAGCGAGTCCCGATGTCTGAAGATCCCGAGAAGTGCAATTCCCGAGCCGAAGCTCTGCCCGCGAGGAGCCCGGTTTTTGTGAAGATCTTCCAGATCTACCGAAGAATACTACTTCTGCAAGTCGTAGTGCTGTCCGATCATTTTCTGATCAAGTGAGTGTATAGTCCCTTTCACAAACACAATTTTAATACAAGTATTGTTTGAATGTATTAAGTATATGTTTTGTGTGAGTGTGTAGTTACTTTCTTCTAACTCATACATGGGAGCTATTCTCTATGAGATACGTGTTATGTGTATGTGTCTCATCTATTATTTGGAATGTGTATTGGATGAACATGCTATACAGGTTTTAAACTATGTATAAAAGTGTATATTTATATCTACGAAAATGTTGGGTAGAACATGGGTAAATGTGATAGTTGGTGACTATGGAGTTAGCGCCTATTGTATAAACCGTGGTGACTATGGAGTTAGCGCCTACTGTTAAGTAAACCTTGGTGACTATGGAGTTAGCGCCTATTGTATAAACCTTGATGACTATGGAGTTAGCGCCTATTGTATAAACCTTGGTGAGTATGGAGTTAGCGCCTATTGTATAAGCCTTGGTGACTATGGAGTTAGCACCTATTGTATAAACCTTGGTGACTATGGAGTTAGCGCCTATTGAGTAAACCCTGGCAACGATGTGACTTCGTGCCTATACCTCAAGTCAATCCTTAAGAATGAAGGATAGATGATTCTTAGGGTATATCCTTAAGATAAATGGAGATAATGGGGATGGGTAATTGGGTTGATTGTTTGATGATTAAATATAATAAATATATTACTGTGGGTTGAAAACCCTATATGCTCACCAGGCTCTCAAACCTGACCCACTCAGTTTTCTTTGCATTACAGGTAATGTCACAAGAGTATAAGTTGGTGGACTTGACGAGAGATTTTGGATTATAGATCAATAGTTATAAATAACCGTTGTAAGGTCTATTTTATACTGTTTATGCTTTTGGTCTGTATCGGAACATGACATCCCGAGATTTTGTTATTTAATGAAAATACATTTCTTTAAAGAAATGCTTTGATAAATTCTTATCACATTTTGTTTTGGGAACAAATTCCACAACCGTTTTCTTTAAACGATTACTCTAATTTATAAAACAAAGCATAAACAAATCGGTCTTTTCTGGCCGTGAAATTGGGGATGTCACACACTTGGTTTCTAACAAGATTCCCTTTTCATTGTAAATTCAAGTATGTTAGTGGATGTGAATTCCCCACCATTATCACACCTGAATCTTTTGATTTCTTTCTCAAATTGCATAATCATTTTGTGAAAATTCTTAATATATTGGTTGGCCTCACTTTTGTGTTTAAGAAAAAAAAATCCAAATTGCTCTACTAAAATCATCAACTATGGTAGGAATATAGTTCGCTTTAGTATATGACGGAATACGATATCTATCCCAAATATCACAATGAATTAATTCAAACGGAGCATTTGTTTTAATAAAACTAGAAGGAAAAGGTAATGTCGTATGTTTTTCTTTGGCACAAGAATCACAAAAACTATGTAAATCATTAATACTAGCTTTGAGGAAGTCTACTCTACCAAGCTTTTCATTTTGAAGTGTTTCCAAGTCTTTTGTGCCATGTCTCAATGGTGGTGGCCATAGTTTTTTTTCCTTGAATCATCTTCATTCGGTACAGTCCCCCTTGGCATCTCCCCGTACCAATCAAGTTCCTCCTATGAAGCCCCTTCATAATACAAAATCCAGGGAAAAAAGATATGGAACATTGCAGGTCACGACAAAGGAGACTAACAGAAAGAAGATTACATTTGAAATTCAGAACATAAAGAACTCCATTCACTTTTGTTCCCCCCTGAAGGACATAATCCCCTTTTACCTTAACTGGAATTGAATCTCCATTAGGAATAAGAACAAGAGCCTCGAAAGGGTAGCCTTATTGTTAATAAGGATGTCAGATAAGCAAGTAATGTATTCAGTGCAACCCGAATCGAGAATCTACTCACCTTCTTCATTTTCTTTACGAGCCATATTAGCTATAGGCTTAATACCCTCGTCATTACCTATTCCAAATAAGTACTTCAAGAAAAGCTAATAATCTTCATTTCTCAAACCTGGAATCAGACTCATCTATGTCTCGATGCATGCAACCTTGCCCTTTGACCTTTCTCCTTTCTTTCCGGGCCACCATTCTGAATATCCGATCAGTTTGAAGCAACTCTCATGCTTATGACCATCTTTATTGCATTTTGTGCAGTTTTCGGTCCCTTCTTTCATAGCCTTGGTTCCAGTTCTTTCTTTGTTAGAACTTAGAGGACCATTCCTTCTTTGAAAAGCTTTGAATGCAACGGATTTAATAGGTTTTGTTTTCTCATTCGAGACAGATCTTTGCCTTTCTTTCCCAACCACCATGTGATACGTTGTTCCGAGTGAATGAATTGGTTTTATAGCTAAGATTTGGGTTTTAATGATTGTGAATTCAGCATCCAGCCCCCTCAAAAGTTCATAAAGATGCTCCTTCTCTTGATGCTCATTAATCCTTGTGCCAATATTACATTCACACTTGTTACAAGAACATCGAGGGAAGGGATATATGGACTGGAATTTATCCTATATGGATCGTAACCGAGTAAAGTACATGGACACAGTGGCGCCACCTTGTCAAGTATAGGTGATATTTTGCTTTAATTCATATGCCCTAGGGGCGCTTTCTTTCCCTAAATGTTCATTCAAACTGGAGCATATCTCTGACGCCGTTCCTACATACGTGACGTAGTTTCATATGTTTTTCTCCATGGCGGTTGTCAACCAACCCTCTATCATGGCATCCACTCTGACGCCGTTCCTACATACGGATGTAGTCTTTGGAACCCTTTTCGGGTTTCTTGATCATTCCATCAACAAACTCTATTTTTTTAGCGAACATAAAGTTTGTCCTCTCTTGGCTCCAATCAGCGTAGTTGTTGTCTGTGAGGACCTCGTTCATGTGCAGTTGTTTTGGGTAGCCGGATGGATGAAGGTAATAGGGTGAGTTGTATCTGATCCCACCACAAGAACCTTCTCCATCTTTGGTTTTGTCTCATGTCATTCTTTAAGATCAAAAGCTAGGTTTGAAAACCCGCTTTGATACCATAATAGGTTTAACAAAAGAGAAGAATAAGCAGAAAGGTTTTCAATATTGATTGATTCACAAAACAGATACACGGGCAAAATAAATAGGAATGTAACAAACAACTTCCTGTAGATAACTCCTCTAAATATGGAGAGGATATCAACTAAAGAAAACAATGATATATCAAATCCTATACATGGACCCCTCCCCGGCTCATGTTGATTCTTCCACTCCGTACTATGGAAATGACAAAGTCACCTTTGGCAACGGTATCATTCTACCTATTTCCCACGTTGGTATCACATCTATATCACCTAAATTGATATTGCGAGATGTTCTTGTTGTGGCTAACCTAAGGATGTAATTACTATCGTTCAGCAAGCTTACTAATGATTTACCGGTTGATGTTTTATTTTCCCGGTCTTATTTTGCTATTCAGGATCTAATTGCCTAGCAAATTCTAGCAAAAGGGAAACATGAAGATGAACTTTACATTATGGGTTCTACTTTTCAGGCGCATACAACATATTTAATTTCGCCTTCTATGACATCTTTTGAATTATGGCATAAACGTTTAGGACATGTTGGTTTCGACGAGCACACCATATAATATGAAGTTGTGTGTGGTATGGTCATAGTTATGCCTATGTGGATGTGTTATAACCTAGGAACATCACCCTCCGCCCATGGCATGGTATTAGATAGACCATAAACATTCACATATCATTTTTTCTTTCGCTTATGCTTACATGGCATGAGTTATAACATCATAAACATCATCCCACTAAAATGATAGAGAGAAGAAGCTTAGTGGCTGTGTTACGAGGAGGGGTCTATACCCTTAGCTAGTCTTATTTGAACATTTCGCTATTATCATTTCATTTTAATATACCCCTATAATTTCCGATGATATGTGGCATACACTTATATACTTGCGTTTTGTATCAATATATTTTTAACTAGAGTTATTCCGAGAGCAAAAAATACTCCACTATAACTTTTCTGCTAATAATAATTTCCTTAAAGTTTTACTATATAATAATCGTTTAAAATAATTTAATAAATACGATGCTTAAATTGAGTATAGGGACAAAAGCACAAAGAAAAAGAACGTGTGATCCGGGGAAGGTATATATGGCAAAAGGCGGGCCACGGCGGTGGCAATTTGCAACCAAAAGTGGTTGTGGTGTTCTTTTAAGGACCTTTTTTCTCCATATCTTTGATAACAGGGTTAAATGTATTGATATCATAATAAAACTTATGATTTTTTTTTTATTTAAATGAATTCATTTGTGGGAATGTATAATTTTTAGTTACAGTTTAAACTTTAAATAAGACTTATGGGTCCACTTTACTGATTTCATTTTATTTGTTTTTTTATGTTGTTATGAAAAGTATTACCCAAACGTATCCATTTTAAAATTTCAATATTGACGGGTTTAAACTATCACATGTAATTTTCTAATACCAAAAGTTTGCCCTAGTTCTTCAATTTTTGGTGGAAGGCGGAAATATATTATACTAACACGAATCTAGAAAGGAAAGAATACGAAAAAAATACAAGTTAAAACTGGATTTTGGAGCCAAGTAATAAACTATTAACGTGCATTGCATACAGTTTTGCTAATAACACTACAAATGATTTTTAAATATTATAAATGTATCTGCAAAAAAATAAATAAATAAATAAATAAATAAGGAAAAGGCCATTTTCATTATTCCCACTATCTTTTGGACGGAGATAAATTCCAACCAGTCATCTTTGTTAACGTAACAGATAAATCTTATGTCCACATAATAGCATGTAAATCATATGCGCCATGCAACAGTTAAAGTCGGCGATGATCAAACCTGAAGTAATTTTAGATTCTACCCTTGTGGGTTCCATTGGTAACCTACTTGCACATGTATATATGTGTGTATGTATGTATTTTAGTATGTATATCTACTATCATCTTTTTTTTTTTTTGCATGCTATATAATCGAATATTTATTTGTTTCGTGTTCAACTTGATTTTCCATGTTTTCACTAACAACCATCTTAACTTCTAAATACAAACAATATTGATTGTGTAG
Organism: Lactuca sativa; assembly: GCF_002870075.4. NCBI lineage: Eukaryota > Viridiplantae > Streptophyta > Magnoliopsida > Asterales > Asteraceae > Lactuca > Lactuca sativa. Next base: position 11,828,575 of record NC_056625.2, read on the forward strand.
TCCCGTCATGTTAGTTATGTTTTGTCATGTATCAGACATGGTTTCTTAAATTGTTTCAATTATTTTGATCAAGTACACAACCCCACAATGAAGCTTATTTTGATTTTAAGAGTAACAAACAAAGCAATACCATACAAATATATCATAGACCCATTTCTTTTGTATTTATTTTGATTTTTAAGTTCTTCTTCTAGAAAACTCCAAGAAAATGTGAAAGATAATAAACTTTTTACATTCATCCATCGACTTACAACTATATATACATTCTATATATAACATGAATTTATAACATGAATTCTGAGGAGCCTTATACACGACCTTTTTGTCCATTCACATTTGGCCACGAAACTTTTCCCTTTTTGGATTTTTGAAACTTTATTTTTGTTTTGTTTTTTTTTTTTTTTTTGCATTTGCGCCTTTAGTTTTCGTTGGCTCCCTCGAACCGACTTCCCCTTTTGATTTTAGCGGTTTCACTGCCTTGCTGACCACCGTCCTTATTGTCCAATGAAATCAAGCGGTTTTGTAAAATGTATCGTCAAGAACGTTGCCCCTTCGTCTCATCTTCTTTTGTGCATATCAGATGGCTACCGGATATAACTCTCAACCAAAAATTGATTGGGGGTGGTGTGACCCAGAAAAAACTCCTTCCAACCTACTTCTTTTATGATCTCATTGGAAATCATATAAAGACAATTCTGATTTCAGCATGCCGAAGACGTATTGAAACTATAAGAAAAGTTGTTGATAAGGTCATTGTAGGGATTTGAAGGCTCAAGAACTTCACGTGATTGCTATCCTCTAAAGATTCAAATCCTCAATCGACTTTCTCACATTTCTTTGCAGATTGGTAGTCATATTTTTCCCCTTTCCCTTGCTTATATTCTTCTAGCGCCATTCTTTTCCATCACCGACTCATGGTTACTTTCATCCCTCTATTCATTGATTAAAATATCGGTCCTTACCCCCACCGACTCTCATTTTCTTGAACCACCACTATTCCCTCTCAGAGGATTAGAGTGAAGGCGGGCCAGGAAAGCACCATCATAGGGTGAAGGCGAGGAAGCTTTCAAATTTTCTAGGGCTCCTCTCCTCCGCTTCATCTACTTCTCGGATTCGGCTTCCCATCGATCCGCTAGCATTGATTTAGGGATTATTTTTCCAGGTATGTTGTCGATTTGAACTATCTGTTTATTTAAACTCATGTAGTGAGTGGTTGTATGTTTGTAAAATCAACACAAATGACGGGACGGAAGCGAATTGAACGTAGGAAAAGGAGATTGAGGGTATTTTGTTGGAATGGACCAAAGGACAAATCCAAAATTGATATTTCAAAAAATGGAACATAGAATCGATTCGTCGGATTTAGAAGGCGTTCGAGAGAAAATGAAGACGATGGTGGAGGTAAGAAAGAAGGCGGTGACGGAAGGAGTTGACTGCATCATCCCGATGAGTAGTACCAGGTAGGGTTTAATTTACAAATTGTTCTGTATCAAAATTTTCAATTTGTTCTATTTAATCAGTTGCTATCTAACACTGCAGGAATGTAAGAAATTTTCATGAAGCATGGTTTGCTAATGAAGATGCAGTTTGTAAACCTGTTGGCATGTTGGATAATACCAACATCAAGCCACCAAAAGATGGAGAGGAAAGTTAGGGTAAAATAGTAAATAACTTGATGTTTCAGACTTTCGGTGAAGTTTTTAATCCTTATCTTTTTGTCATTTGAAGCTACCTCGTGGGATTTGCTTTGAATCGTATACACTTTATAATGTTAACACTGTTGCTTGTGGTCATCCTTTCTGTAACACATGTTGTCCAGGTTTGTATTGAATGCTCTGTGTTTTCTTTTCATTTTATTTATAAGTTTATAAGTGGTGCATTGAATTGCCAAATTTTTGTTTTTTTAATGCGTTTATTGATTTTGGTAGCTTATATTAGCACATCTATAAATGATAGTCTTGATTGTTTGATTTTGAAATGCCCAATTCCATCTTTTGGTGTTGTTGTTGATGTGGACATGTCAACATGTTGACTTTAGATGAAGATAAGAAGAAATATCGTTGTTACCTTCATAGATCTTATATTGAGGAGAATAGAAAGGTATGGAATTTATCTTAATGGTTTCATAATCAAGATTTTGATTATACTTTTATTCATTGATAATTTGATATGATTGACAAAGTGGTGCCCTGCTACTCCAAAGCCATCTGAAACACCACTTCAAAAGAACACCTCATCATTACCAAAGGCTCCTCCACAGGGTAACACAATGCTTGTTATCAATGTTGTTTTTGCAAGGGAAACTAGCAGAAACTCTGTTGAAACCTTGGTATGTTTCTTACAAATTTTACCTTATTTATTTCTTCAATTTGGCATCATTCTCTCTTAATAATTTTTAAACATTATCATATTGTGGAAATGGACATGTATTTTTTTACTTAAGTATTTATTATTCAAATAATAGTGCAAGTTCTACAACAAGATTCAAAATAATAGTGCAAGTAAATCACATTTTATTTAATTATTTTTTGATGTTCTTAGGTGACAAGCAACAAGGAAAGCATCTATACAATGGGGTAATAAACATTTCTAATGGACTCTAAATAATAAAAGTAGTAATAATAATAATCGAAGTTATAATGATTACGATATATATATATATATATATATATATATATATATATATATATATATATAATGATATAGATTAATTAAGGCATTATCTTGTGAACTGTTCTTTGTTCCTATTAGCTAAAATTGTGTCTGATGGTATTACTTTTCTTTGTTATGGCTTTTTTTACTTCCCCCCCCCCCTGTGGAATTCCAATTATGGAGAATTGAACTTTTTAGATGACTATTTGATAATTAATAGTTAGCTGCTCATGGAACATGTAGATTACTTTCGATTTTTTTTTGTTTTTGGGTATTTGATTGAAAGGACTGACCTGTGTGTCACACCCCAAAACCGGAACGGCGGAAACATTCTGGGTGGATGACGTCATGTCAAGTATCACAACATATGTAGTATAGTAATCAAAGTACAACAACCATTGCATTAATAGTAATAATTTTACATAGTTTACATTTCATAGCAACATCAAAGTAATACAAGGAATAATATAGATGCAGCTCGGTACTAGGCTGTCTTCACAAACGCTCCCGGGATGTACATGTCTATCACTGACCTGAGAATACAAGTTATTTTGAAAGCGAGTATCAGCATTTTTATAATGCTGGTGAGTCCATAAGTATTTAGTGTCATTTGTATAAATACGCCTTTTTATTCAAAATAACTTTATGAAAGATAGTAGTTTAGAATCTACGGTGTATTAGCGTCCTTTCCAGAAAATCCTATGTTTTCTAAATAAAAGCCGTCTTCTACCAAGACCCGACCGATTTATGTTTTAAGGAGTAGTTTTCCCCAAATTACTATCATTACTGAATATAGAATTGACTTTAAAAGAGTAATGAGAAAATCATAAGTGAAAATACTAGGGGAAAATAATATATATACCTCATCAGTAACACTGTTGACTAAAACAAAAGAAAACATAGACTCCAGGAGAGTATCAAATGAATGATACGCCTGGCTCAGTCTAACAAAAGGAGGTACAGACTCCAGACAGTATCTAGTGAACGATATAGCTAGCAAAGTATAAAACAAAAAGGGTGAATGTGAACCCGCATGTAACCATGCCGATCGACGATAGAGCATCCGATGACCCTCCAGGTCACACGTAGAGGTAATGGTATTTGAGGTAGTGGCATTATGTCACCCATGGGCCTTACCGACGCAGACTGTAGCTAGTAGTCTGGGTGTGGGAGTGTCATTCCCGTATAGATCTATACACATGATGTTCGCTCTCCTTCCCTGAGACTCTGGTTACACGGTGTTGGCACAATGAAGCGTTGTAGAGGGAAATAGTGTGTCACATTCTAAAGTAAAAGAGAAAGAGGGAGATAGAGAGAAATAGAGATAGAGATAGAGATAGAGTCTCCTAACTATTCCTATAATAGTTACTAGGGTTCCAGAAACATGAATAATAGAAGGATGCCTGTACTACTCAAGGCGATGAATTGGCTGAGAGAGAGAGAGAGAGGTTTTATGTCCATACATGTATACATGATATATAATTAATGTTTAAACGACCTTCGGATGGATAACCGATACCTACCAGACCACATCCCAACGAGGAAAAGGAAATAGGGCGAACTAGCTTTCCTAAGTCCTTTAAACATTATTTATATAACTATACAAATATAGGCATGCATTTAACGAAATAGAAGCATAGAAGAAAACTTTGGTAAAACCTTTGGAAAACCTTTAAAAATAAGAATTTACGACTTGATGTCATTTCGTAAAACAAGCTTTGAAAACCTTTGGAAATCCTTTGAAAAAACCTTTCATAAACAACTTTGAAAAATGGTTTGTATAAAACGGTTTAAGTGAAGAAAACCTTTGATAAGAAATCACGACTGGATGTCTGTTAAGTAAACAAACTTTGAAAAATGTTGGATAACCTTTAATGATCTAAAAAGGGATATTCATACTTTAACAAGATTCGAAAACCTGATTTGAAAATCTTTAATCTTGATAAACAGTTTAACATGCAAAATCTATTTTGCTATACAGTTATTAATCACATGTGATTTATCTAATAACTGTACAATTCAACTTGTATTCCCCCTTATAAAAGCAGTTAAAATCATTTAAAAGGTTAATTCAGGGGTATGAACTAACCTGTCGTGGGCGATTCGGATGAATGGACGGTATAGGATGCTAAGTGTCAAGTGAGGACTTGACCACACATGCGAATCCTATTTAACATGTAATGATACATTTACGTATCCAATTAGTCATTTAATAACTAATTAAGCAAGTAAAGATGTCCTACTACATGAAAACACTTTGCAACAATTGCTAGGAGTACCAAGGGTTGCATACAAGGTGTGTATGGACTCACATTGGAGTTTACTCCTCAAATAGTAGTGTCTAAGGGTGTTTACGGTTTTGGAACAATATCCCCCATGAGTTTACGGCAGTAAACTCATGGGAATTGTGCATTTGTGTGCTTTAAGGCTTCAGGCTTGACAAATAAGGGTTCTAGAGTTGATTCAAGGGCTATGGAAGTGATTGGGGCTCAAAATGGATACTTTATGGAGTTGACGGTCCTTGGACCACTCCCTTGGGAGTTTACGGCCGTAAACACATGATTTTACGGTCGTAAACTCATGTTTGTTCATTTCTTTTGTGCTTTGGTGGTTCTAGGCTATGTAGGCAAGGTTCTAGTCACTTATATGAGCATAGGAAGGTGTTAAAGGCACCTAAACACCTTGTAAAGGTGTTTACGGTTTTAGGAGGCCTTCCCAAACCATAAACTCAAGTGTTGCTCATTTGGGCATGTTTTGGTGCGTCACATGAAGGAATACAAGGTTCTAGGCACTCATGGAAGCTTTTGGAGGTGTTTAATGGGTAATTTAACATCCAAAAAGGTGTTTATGGTCCTTGAAGGTGTATTTACGATTCAAGAATGTTCTTGGGCCGTAAACTCATGTTTACTCCCCATATGTTAAGATTTTAGTGTTCTAAGTCCATTCGTGCAAGCCCCTAAGTCATTGCTAAGCATTAGAAGTCGTTTGGAAGGGTTTTGGGGCTTCAAAACCCCATTTATGAGTGTTTGCGGTCCAAGAGTGTTCTTGGGCCGTAAACTCATGATTTTGAGGGTTTTGGGTGATTTAAACACGAATTTGTAAGTGTGATAATCTAAACAACAAGCTAGGAAGGTTAACTTACCATTTTGAAGTTCGAAGAGGCGATTTTTGACCAAAACCCGATTTGTAGAGAGAGAAAGTAGAGAGATAAGGCTCCTAAGGTGTGAAAAGGTTGGGATGAAACCCACTCAACCCTTATATAGGGTTGAGTTTACATCCTGGGTGGAGGTCTACCCAACACCAACCGCAAACGGGGTTTTCGCGACTTCCGTTAAACACGGCAAATTTTAAATTATACTTCCTTATTTTTGGTTCGCTTGACGAATATTATTTAAAATATTCCAACGGGCTTAAATCCGGCCAAAAATATTTTTGGGATAAGTTTGGCTAATTTTTGACGTGCTTAATTACGACGTTAAAACTACGGAAATTTTGGGTTGTCACACCATCCCCCTGTTAGAGGGAATTTCGTCCCGAAATTAGAGTTTAGGAAAGGAAGTGGGCATGAATAATCGATTAATGAGATGAGGGTACTGCGTATTCGAATGTTCCTCGCACTCCCAAGTGAACACTGGTCTTCGCTTGGCGTTCCAGCGAATCTTCACTAGTGGGATGCGGATTCGTTTCGCTCGCATGATCTCTCGGCTCATGATTTTCTACAGGTCCTCTACACAAAGTTGGGTTCCCAATGATTTCTATCAAGATAAGTGTGATTTAGAGAGTTACGTCGGGCAAGCACTTTTTCAAGTCTAAGATGTGAATCAATTTGAGGTGAAATTTATGGAATTCCGAAAGTAGACTTCGTCTGACAAGGGTTGAACCAATTCTTATAAAGAATCTCGGATGGTCCTAAGCTCTCAGAAAGATAGAGCTTTTCAATACTTAGAACATAATGTACTTCTATGGTGAGATCATCACTGGCGTGATCTCCATTTTGAAGTTCCAAACGTTCTCTCATATCGGGGGTGTAGTTCTTCGGGTCGGTTCTTAGAAGGCTCGGGTTATCCTCGGATTCGCATTTCCTACTGATTGGTTTTCGGATGTTTCCTGGATCATCGGATGTATTGGATACACACTGGCATGTATTGATTTTGTGGCATTTATCTCGACCTAGTGCAAAATGGACCTACACTTCTGATTCTTGAGGTGTTTCGATCGGAAACTCTCAGAGTCAGTGAGATAGGGTTTTACCATACGATGTTTAGAGGGTTTTATATTTTCATCATCGTCTGACGGATGCTTTCACAATATGATTCCTACTGGAAAGAATCATGCTCTTACTCGCTCTGCTGTTTCATGGATAACAGTCTCTGATTAGGGCTAACTTAGCCCGTTGAGATTTTCTGAAGCGCTGGACTATTTCAGGAGGTGGTTTTACTATCTCTTTTGAGATAGTATTCCTTGGAACACCTAGTAGCCCAACGAATCTCTAAGACATGCCCTGTTCTCTAAAGTGTCGGTTTATTACAGTTGCAGAATGCGCGTGCTCTTGTGTAATCCATCGACTAACACCTAGACTGGTGTCAAGTCTATAATATCTTCGGGATCGGTGTTATAAGGCTTGACGCAACATACCATCTTATTATATTCAAGTATTTCTTGGTTGCAAGGGTTATCATGTGGTTCTTGGCATTTTAGTGTTCACTTCGGAGAATGCAGTCTTTCGTCTACAGGGCAACGGTGACTATTCTCACATGAGGAGGCGGTGTGTCCTAGGCACTACTTGTCGGTAACAGGATGGAAGAAGTGCCTGAGTAGTGCGAGTATCTTTGGCAACTACTCTTCCGGTGTTTCTGAGTTTCCATGATTTAGATTATGTATAGAAGTATAGGGTTCCATCACTTGGAGCTTCTAATTTCCTCATCCACTCTTCCCAGGGTTTAACTTATCGCGGCTTCCAGGTTTCCGGGATATCCACTGAGATGCTTAATTCGTGGGATTAAGCATGAATGGATGGTCGTAGTTAATGTCCTTGACTCTTACGAATCAGATTTCTTTACCAACTGAGGGTGTTAGCTACTATATTGGCTTAACTGGGATGACAACAAATTTTGGATTTGTGGTCATTATAGTAGCTCAACCTGCAGTGGTTCTCTTGACTCAAGTTTCTATTCTATGGGATAGGATGAAGGGTTTTACTATGAGGTTTGTGGTAGAGCTCATACTTGGCTTAACCACTAATACCTGGTGTATGCAAGCCATATATAATTGAGATCGACGGGATGTTTAGTTGTGCGACTCCACCCCAGACCCACAACCCAACGAGGAACAGGGAGTAGGGAGGAAGCACACATCTTAAATCTTTTTTATCTCAATTATATACCACCCTTATGCATATACTCGGTCATAGTAGTCAGTCCCATGAGTTCTATCCTCCTGATTCACGAACCTGATTGTGAAGTGTGAAGGGTGTTTCTGGGGGATCTACAGAGTAGGTTTCGGGTGGTTATCGTCTTCTGGAACACCTGCAGTGTCTTTCGCTGTGGGTTCTATCTTTACTTAAGGAGAGGTTGGTTAACAGCGCGCCATACCCTTCTCCTGGGTATTTCGGAAGGTTTTAGATAAGAGGGACGACCGACGAATTGCATTAGGTTTTATTATTATCTGGTTAGGAAGAACTTTTAATTGTCGAAATGGCTACGGTGAAAGTTTATTTTTACACAGAACTAGGGATTTACACATGGTTGCACTAGGTCAACCATGATTGATAGAGGCGTCGAAGTTGGCATACATCGACATGACATAGAATGAGGGTCGATAGGTCCATGTGCTGAATGGGCACACAAGTTCTTGGCGTCTCGGGTTTCGTCCCGTGTATCACTGTTGCGGATACTTGGACCGATAGAGTCGACACGGAACTATAGAGGATCCTGAGTGTTTTGGAATAGTGTACCTTTCATGAACGGATTCTCACGAGGCCTTTCTATAATCGCCTAGCATACACTAGTCATATATAATTAAGGTGGGGAGGACTGTTGACTGAGTGACTCCGCCCTAAATCCACAACCAAACGAGGAACAGGAAATGAGGCAGCATCATTCACTCGAGGTCTATCCAACTTAATTATACACTGCTTTAACGTATATACTGAGCCATTATAGCTTTACCTTATGAAATTTTTAGTTTTACCATAGTGCTGCGACTTTTAACAAAGTTACAGTATTAGATTTACTACAAGATTAACGCTGTGAACTAGGTGTATTACAAAAGCAAGTATACGCAGTATGAGGGCCCCTTTACCGTCGGGATCTCGCAAAAGATCATACTCTGGTCGCACTAGTTCTAAAAAGTTTACGAGTCTGATACAACGAACGCTTAGAATACTTTAACGAGGGTCTGGAGTAGTTTCTCCTGCAGCAGTGATCCTTAGTATCACCCCGTCTGCGCCGGAGTTCTTTATTATTGGACAGTCATTTTGAGGTGTCCCATCTCGCCGCACTGGTGACATATCTGGTTCGTACTAGTATTGGTGATGGGTGTGAGGTGCTTAGTCAGAGTTACGTGGACACGGGTGCCCTACTCGTTACTCCACTTTGAAAATTTTCTTTTAAAGATCCCGAATTTATCATCACCTTTGCGGGTAGGTTCGGTCCCAATGCCAGGGACTTGTGAAATGGGTCGTGTCGGTGCTGAAGGGGCCGGGGTTGCCGCTTGCTGCAGCGCGGCAAGTCATTGGAGTCGTTGGCGCTCCTTTCTAGCTCGGCGATTTTGTTTCCTATTCTCGGTTTTACAACTTTGCATGTTCGTGACTGTTGTCATGCGTTGGCTTCCTAGATCGGTACAAAGATCAGAATTTTCCATTCCTCTGCCAGTCGTGATTGCATTGCTAGCGTCGAGGTTCGCAAGGACAGTTGTCGCGGCAGCTGTTACCGCGGCTTGGAAAGTGGCAGCGTCGATATGAAGGATAGGGGCTTCATTGTTTGGCTGACTGTCTCTGGATGACGACATGATTCTGTAACACGAAAGACGAGGGGTTTGTGAGTGACCAAGGTTGACTCTAGATTATTTGATTCTGACTAAGAGATGAGTGGATAGTAAAATGTGTGATTCTATTTTAGTTTCACATCCCGACAAGGAAAAGAAACTAAGTCAGCAACCTCACATTTTACTGTCTACCAGGTCTTCGTTATATATAACTTGGAAATGTATGAGCAACGAAATCATACTAATAAACTTCTCACTAACCCTTCATAATTGAACTAGAATTCCTAGTAAGGGTTGTCTTTGGACCTTGATGTATTTCAATCGTTCACCAACGGGGTAGGAGTATGTTCTCGAAGGTTTGACCTACATCCCTATGATGCAGCCCGGGTATCAAGGTAGGGGTAATATTGAAAACCATAAGATGGGTGTCGTTCCTACTAAGTTATCCTTATACTGGAGAGATTTACTCTCCGACTCTAGAGATCTGAGGACAGTTCGGAACGAAGCCCGCGGGGAGAAAGGCTCATGAAGACTTATGGCTAAACACTCTCAATCGAGGTTTTGGGATACAATCTAATCGTATTACTTGCGACAGGAAAGGCGATCTACCTAACACATAGTGCGAGTAGTGTAATCACTAACTCACTAAATTGTATTATTTTATGGGTGTATTAGCGCGGCGAATACGAGAAAAAGGCACTTCTCAGTTCCATGTATTAGCTCCCTCTGTCTACCTCTTATCCGTGACTGGGACCGGCGTTGGTTTTCTTCGGGTAGTTACCTAGGGTTCTCTTCTCGTGAAGACATATTGAATTTCTACTCCATCTTACATCCGATCCTGACTCTGAGTGTCATCGCTTCATGATGGATGACTGGAAATCTCGGAAGTTCAGGCAAATTTCCCACCGATGTCCCTAAAAGGTATAGGCACTTGATGGTTTCAATAGTCTCGTCCTAGTTCATTTATTTCCGAACTGGAAATCTTCTCAATGAAACTCTTATGGGTCTGAATCAACTCTTTTGTCGAACACCGAAGTGGATAAGGTTTTCTACAGGGTTCGTGCGAGAATGGAAATGTCTAGACAATCCTAAGAGATTATTAACATTTCACTGGATGATCCATATCGAGTCCTGCTACAATTACATAGGGTACACAAATTATATATAGCTTAGATCCGATAGGCCTTCGAATATGTGATACTACTCTATATCCACATCCCAACGAGGAAAAGGAAGTAGAGCGAAACCACACATTCTTAGTCTATGGGATCCTTATTATATATAACCTTGGAAATATACCCTCTATAATCATAGGTATATCAATAAGGATCTTTTTAGTTTTTTCACACAAGGTTATCTATGGATCCTAAAATACCCCTATGGTATTTAATTTACTTGTTTGATTCTTAACTTCTGAATATGATTGTGGGATTAATGTGAGTCTTTTAGTATTCCAAAATACTCCAATAGTATTTTAAACTTTATGTTTGGCTCTAGCATTCCTATTTGGTAAGTTTCAGACCTGTTGCAACACCATTGTCACTCCCAAGCACACGTTCATCACATCTCGAATACATGTAGTTGATCAGGTTACATTTATTCCAGCTTACGATTACATAACTGCTCAGGTTTGACGGTAATGCTCATCATCCGAAGACTTTTATTCATGTTCTTCTTGTGATACTTTCTTCGGGTGTTTAGATTCTGGGTGTTCTAATACTTTTGTAAAATATGGTTATATTTTAAAGTATAATTCTTGGTCAAAGAGTTTTATCCCTATGTATTTATAGGCTGTATATCTTTTATGAATTGATATACTAAGCTCACTATAAACAATGCTCTGATACCAATCTGTCACACCCCAAAACCGGAACGGCGGAAACGTTCTGGGGTGGATGACGTCATGTCAAGTATCACAACATATGCAGTATAGTAATCAAAGTACAACAACCATTGCATTAATATTAATAATTTTATATAGTTTACATTTCATAGCAACATCAAAGTAATACAAGGAATAATATAGATGCAGCTCGGTACTAGGCTGTCTTCACAAACGCTCCCAGGATGTACCTGTCTATCGTTGACCTGAGAATACAAGTTATTTTGAAAGCGAGTATCAGCATTTTTATAATGTTGGTGAGTCCATAAGTATTTAGTGTCATTTGTATAAGTACGCCTTTTTATTCAAAATAACTTTATGAAAGATAGTAGTTTAGAATCTACGGTGTATTAGCGTCCTTTCTAGAAAATCCTATGTTTTCTAAATAAAAGCAGTCTTCTACCAAGACCCGACCGATTTATGTTTTAAGGAGTAGTTTTCCCCAAATTACTATCATTACCGAATACAGAATTGACTTTAAAAGAGTAATGAGAAAATCATAAGTGAAAATACTAGGGGAAAATAATATATATACCTCAGCAGTAACACTGCTGACTAAAACAAAAGAAAACATAGACTCCAGGAGAGTATCGAATGAATGATACGCCTGGCTCAGTCTAACAAAAGGAGGTACAGACTCCAGACAGTATCGAGTGAACGATATAGCTAGCAAAGTCTAAAACAAAAAGGGTGAATGTGAACCCGTATGTAACCATGCGGATCGACGATAGAGCATCTGATGACCCTCCAGGTCACGCGTAGAGGTAGAGGTATTAGAGGTAGTGGCATTATGTCACCCATGGGGCCTACCAGCGCGGACTGTAGCTAGTAGTCTGGGTGTGGGAGTGTCAGTCCCGTATAGATCTATACACATGATGTTTGCTCTCCTTCCCGGAGACTCTGGTTACACGGCTTTGGTGCAATGAAGCGTGGTAGAGGGAAATAGTGTGTCACATTCTAAAGTAAAAGAGAAAGAGGGAGATAGAGAGAAATAGAGATAGAGATAGAGATAGAGATAGAGATAGAGCCTCCTAACTATTCCTATAATAGTTACTAGGGTTCTAGAAACATGAATAATAGAAGGATGCTTGTACTACTCAAGGCGATGAATTGGCTGAGAGAGAGAGAGAGAGAGGTTTTATGTCCATACATGTATACATGATATATAATTAATGTTTAAACGACCTTCAGACGGATAACCGATACCTACCAGACCACATCCCAACGAGGAAAAGGAAATAGGGCGAACTAGCTTTCCTAAGTCCTTTAAACATTATTTATATAACTATACAAATATAGGCATGCATTTAACGAAATAGAAGCATAGAAGAAAACTTTGGTAAAACCTTTGGAAAACCTTTAAAAATAAGAATTTACGACTTGATGTCATTTCGTAAAACAAGCTTTGAAAACCTTTGGAAATCCTTTGAAAAAACCTTTCATAAACAACTTTGAAAAATGGTTTGTATAAAACGGTTTAAGTGAAGAAAACCTTTGATAAGAAATCACGACTGGATGTCTGTTAAGTAAACAAACTTTGAAAAACGTTGGATAACCTTTAATGATCTAAAAAGGGATGTTCATACTTTAACAAGATTCGAAAACCTGATTTGGAAATCTTTAATCTAGATAAACAGTTTAACATGCAAAATCTATTTTGCTATACAGTTATTAATCACATGTGATTTATCTAATAACTGTACAGTTCAACTTGTATTCCCCCCTATAAAAGCAGTTAAAATCATTTAAAAGGTTAATTCAGGGGTATGAACTAACCTGTCATGGGCAATTCGGATAAATGGACGGTATAGGATGCTAAGTGTCAAGTGAGGACTTGACCACACACGTGAATCCTATTTAACATGTAGTGATACATTTAAGTATCCAATTAGTCATTTAATAACTAATTAAGCAAGTAAAGATGTCCTACTACATAAAAACACTTTGCTACAAGTGCTTGGAGTACCAAGGGCTGCATATAAGGTGTGTATGGCCTCACATTGGAGTTTACTCCTCAAATAGTAGTGTTTACGGTTTGGGAACCATATCCCCCACGAGTTTATGGTCGTAAACTCATGGGAATGGTGCATTTGTGTGCTTTAAGGCTTCAGGCTTGACAAATAAGGGTTCTAGAGTTGATTCAAGGGCTATGGAAGTGATTGGGGCTCAAAGTGGACACTTTATGGAGTTTACGGTCCTTGGACCACTCCCTTGGGAGTTTACGGCCGTAAACACATGAGTTTACGGTCGTAAACTCATGTTTGTTCATTTCTTTTGTGCTTTGGTGGTTCTAGGCTATGTAGGCAAGGTTCTAGTCACTTATATGAGCATAGGAAGGTGTTAAAGGCACCTAAACACCTTGGAAAGGTGTTTACAGTTTTGGGAGGCCTTCCCAAACCGTAAACTCAAGTGTTGCTCATTTGGGCATGTTTTGGTGCGTCACATGAAGGAATACAAGGTTCTAGGCACTCATGGAAGCTTTTGGAGGTGTTTAAAGGGTAATTTAACATCCAAAAAATGTGTTTATGGTCCTTGAAGGTGTGTTTACTGTCCAAGAATGTTCTTGGGCCGTAAACTCATGTTTACTCCCCATATGTTAAGATTTTGGTGTTCTAAGTCTATTCGTGCAAGCCCCTAAGTCATTGCTAAGCATTAGAAGTGGTTTGGAAGGGTTTTAGGGCTTCAACACCCCATTTATGAGTGTTTGCGGTCCGAGAGTGTTCTTGGGCCGTAAACTCATGATTTTGAGGGTTTTGGGTGATTTAAACACAAATTTGTAAGTGTGATAAGTTAAACAACAAGCTAGGAAGGTTAACTTACCGTTTTGAAGCTCGAAGAGGCGATTTTGACCAAAACCCGATTTGTAGAGAGAGAAAGTAGAGAGAGAAGGCTCCTAAGGTGTGAAAAAGGTTGGGATGAAACCCACTCAACCCTTATATAGGGTTGAGTTTACAGCCTGGGTGGGGGTCTACCCAACACCAACCGCAAACGGGGTTTTTCGCGACTTCCGTTAAACATGGCAAATTTTAAATTATACTTCCTTATTTTTGGTTCGCTTGACAAATATTATTTAAAATATTCCAACGGGCTTAAATCCGGCCAAAAATATTTTTGGGATAAGTTTGGCTAATTTTTTACGTGCTTAATTACGACGTTAAAACAACGGAAATTTTGGGTTGTCACACTGTGTTGTTGTTTGGTCACGAGAACAAAAAAGGATTGCAGTTGTTAATGGCGGTGGTGCTGACCACCGAAGACAATTATATGAAATTACTAGTCATGAAAAACACATGATTGGTATAAAAATTAATTTCCTCATCTAAGTTGACGGATAGTTTTTAATTGGTTGATGTTTTACTATCTTTTGGATTTTGTTATTTCATTTATTGGATAGTTGACAAATCTGCAAACACAATCAATGTTAGTTGGTTGGTGGTGTTTCACTTTTGATGAGATTTACCTTTTTTCTTTTCTTCTAGTAACGTAATAATAAAACGTGTAATTTCTTTCAGGAGCGGGTGAAGGTAAATTCAGTTCCCCTTATATGTCGATAAAAACTACATGCTAGATGAGGTTACTATTTACAACTATCTATCATGATTGCTAAATTTACATAACATTGATTTAAAATAGATACTTTTTTTTTACTTTCCTAAAGCAACATGATACCACATACACGCACCATGTGCATGGTCATAAGCATCATACAACTCAAAAACTATTCAAAAGCATCAAGTTCAAACAAAACATACAAGATTCAACTAATATGTAGTAAGTACCTAAAGGAAACTATATCTAAAACCTACAAAAAAATACAACATAAACAATTAAAAAACGGACAAATATTGAATTTGATGGTGCCGAATAAAGATATAAAAAAACATAAACACAGTAAAAGTATTAAAACTGAGGCTACTATAATTTTTAAAGAACGTATGATCTTTATTTTCTACATTTCTTTTATTTAAGAATTCTAAATCAGTAGGTTTGTAAAATATAAATTTCATTATCCATCTTTCCTCATCTGTCTTTCATATTCTTTGAAAGTCATATAAGAAACATGGATATTGTTTTACTATTATATGCATTCATTTTAAAAGCTTTATTAAAAAGAATTTGTTAAATTATGTTGAAGCAATCGATAATAACAGAAAAAAAAAAGTAAACATGGAACAATACCAGAACGAGTCAACAATTCAAGTAGAAACCAAGTTAGTTACAAAACTTGCAAACAATAATTAATGATCAGTAGAAAGCATTATAATACATACACACAGATAATAAAAAATACATAATACACAATACCAAAATACATAAATCATCAAAAACCTGAAAGTCATAAAAAAAACGAAGGTAAACATGATGAAAATGTGAATAAGATTCAAGTAGTTCAGCAATGTCTGAAACAAAGGGTATTTTTTTGGTCCAAAATAAAAAGATTATCATCTTTTTTTTAACTTTTTTCTTCAATAAATGAGTAACATGGACTTTTTTTTTCTTTTGAAATTTGAAGTCTTAACACTAATGTTGATGTGTGTAAGTAAGTAAGTTGTGTTCATATAAGTTTAGTCCTTTACTAAATTTGATCTTTTTTTAATATTTTTTCAATAAAAGAGTAACAGTACCAATTCCTTTTTTGCAATTTGATCTCTTAGTTTCTTATATGTATTTGATTTTATTTATTTATTTGTGATTTGCAGCCCAAATATAGTAGTATACTTACTCATATACTGCATGAGAAGACCATCATTTGTATAGTGAGTTTTAATTAATGACTGGAAACTAACCATTAATAATTTGGTCAAGACTGTTGTATTTTGTTTTGTAGGAATTACCAAGTTGCATAACTGATGAAGCTTTCCGAGAAGATGTTTTCTGTTGGTTTTGGCAATAAATAAAATGTATTTCCTTTTAACATACAATGATACATAGTTACACTAATTAACATCAGCAACATACTTTAGAAACAAATACCCTCCAACCCACGCAACGAGAGGGGATCTTTTCTAGTTTAGGTTGAAATGAGAATACTAATAAGGTTGGAATGTGAGAAGATATCTACACCATCCATCTTTCTTGGTCAACGACTATTTTACCAGGTGATATATATATATATATATATATATATATATATATATATATATATCATTATCATTATCATCCATACTTATAAAGCTAGCATTTTTTCTTGAATCTCATGCATTTGAAACCCCTTTTTTTAACTTCCTCAAACCACATTCATTTGGAACTCCCTGTATTAACTAATGCAACTCAAAAGTTTTCTTAATTATGATTTAACACTCAAAAGTTTTATAACTTATATTATGTTTAATTAGCATTTAGTGAAAAGTTTACTATAAAAAGACCAATCTTTTGTGTCTTTTGTGTTATATAAAATCTTACATGTATGGAGGATTTAAAGATATTGTGATTCAAAAGTTTTCATATAATTGAAGCATTCATGATCCAAATATGATGATTTGAAGAAATGGGTTATGTCGTATCGATGATAATTGTAATATTATTTTTTCTTTCAACCAAAACAAATGAATCTTTTATATTATTTCTTTATATTCAGTTTATCATTTAATCTTTATATGTCATTTGTGTGTATTACTCAATCTTGAATGTTTTGCTTGGAATATATTTCTGATTCTTCTTTTTCAAGGAAAATATTTTGATTGCAGGTTAGTGAAAAATTGTCATCAAGTTTCTATGGTTGAATGGTGTTAAATGAAAAAAGAAGATTCATAAAATGGATATAGGTTTTTTTTGTTTTTGCAAAGTTGACGAATGTTAGTTTTTTCTTTTGATTTAAATGTATGCATATGTAACATCATTATATTCAACCACCTAATGCTCTTATTTATTTGATTGTAGTTTTTCTATTTTGATTATGTTTATTTTCTATTTTTTGTTGGGTTATCCTACACAACATATTTAAAAGACAATATTTAAAAGATAATATAATTTTGAACATTTGATATGTAATTATGATATGTTCTTTATATAAAAGTAACTTATCCATATTATTACGACCAGAATTACGTATGACATTTACGAATATATATATATATATATATATATATATATATATATATATATATATATATATATATATATATATATATATATATATATATATATATATATATATATAATGTGATTTGTTTAACATGTATATGCACCTATGTATGTTATAAATTTATAATTAAATATCTTTATGTTTAATAATTGAAGGGATTAAAATGATGCATCAAAACC
This sequence comes from Lactuca sativa, assembly GCF_002870075.4. Classification (NCBI taxonomy): domain Eukaryota; kingdom Viridiplantae; phylum Streptophyta; class Magnoliopsida; order Asterales; family Asteraceae; genus Lactuca; species Lactuca sativa. Next base: position 11,846,357 of record NC_056625.2, read on the forward strand.
AATTATTTAGGCGAATATAATAATAATAATAATAATAACTAGAAAGGTTACCCTAGCTACGCGGGGGTCGGAAATTTTCAATGTTGTTTCTGAATCGATAGATATGACAAACGTAGAAAGTGCAAGGATGACAAGCTCAGGCTTTGCCCTGGACCGTTTTGTTCATGTTTTTATGAAAAAATGTAAAAGTTCTGACTGCAAGTACCAGAAGTGTGAAAATGGCTAAAGAATTAAAGCGGTAGGAATTAGCAAGTTTTTAGAAAATGGATCAAAGTTGTCGAACCGTTAAAGTTTTGTGGCCAAACTTTAAATATTAAAAGGTTCCTAAATAGAAAAGGGATCAAAGTTGTCAAACCGTTAAAGTTTTGTGGCCAAACTTTAAATATTAAAAGGTTCCTAAAAAATGTAAAAATATCGATTATAAGGACCAAAAGTGTCAAAATGGCTAAAAAATGAGGACCAAAGTTGTCGAACCGTTAAAAGTTTTGTGGCCAAAGTTTAAATATTAAAAGGTTCCTAAATAGAAAAGGGATAAAAGTTGTCAAACCATTAAACTTTTGTGGCCAAACTTTAAATATTAAAAGGTTCCTAAAAAATGTAAAAATATCGATTATAAGGACCAAAAGTGTCAAAATGGCTAAAAATGAGGACCAAAGTTGTCAAACCGTTAAAGTTTTGTGGCCAAACTTTAAATATTAAAAGATTCCTAAATAGAAAAGGGATCAAAGTTGTCAAACCGTTAAAGTTTTGTGGCCAAACTTTAAATATTAAAAGGTTCCTAAAAAATGTAAAAATATCAATTACAAGGACCAAAAGCGTCAAAATGGCTAAAAAATGAGAACCAAAGTTGTCAAACCGTTAAAGTTTTGTGGCCAATTAAAAGGTTCCTAAATAGAAAATGGATCAAAGTTGTCAAACCGTTAAAGTTTTGTGGCCAAACTTTAAATATTAAAAGATTCCTAAAAAATATAAAAGTATCGATTACAATGACCAAAAGTGTCAAAATGGCTAAAAAATGAGGACCAAAGTTGCCAAAGTACAGGGACGAATTCTGGCAAAAAAACAACATAAAGTCCACGGACTAAAATAGACAAAAATTGTGGAAGTTCACTATTCATAAGAACTATTTATAAGAAACAATTTCCATAATAATAATAATAATAATAATAATAATAATAATAATAATAAATATACATTTCCAAGTACCGCATTCATTTGAAACTAACGTTACAACTCAAGAGTTTTCTAATTTATGTATATTTATTAGGTACAACTCAAGAGTTTTTAACTTATGATTATTAATTAGTAATCACAAATAACGTTTTATTTTCCTTTCTTTTATAAAGTTGTAAAGTTTTGCTCTCTAAAAACATTAATGTATTTGAAGAGATTTGTGATTTAAATATAAAGAGTTAATATAAATATTATAATAGATGTTTTAGTGTTTTTATGTTATTAAAAGTTATAGTGTTTATTTTTCATATTTTTTTATTATTCGTTGTATATATATATATATATATATATATATATATATATATATATATATATATATATATATATATATATATATATATATATATATGCTATCAATTGCGCGCTATAGCGGTGCTATAGCACCGCTATAGCGTTTCGTGGTGATCACCAACCGCTATTTTCAAGTTATCATTTTCAAATCGCGGTACCGCAATTTGCGCCGCAATTAACCGCAATTCACCGCTATTCTCATAACCGCGATAGCGGCGCTATGGCCGCTTTTTTATTTTCTTGCATATTTCAATTATTTTTATTACATTTTGCCCATTTGATTAAGTTGTCAACAAAAAACAATTTTTAATGAGCCCGTTACTTGCATTTTAAAAAGCCCATTGAAAAACCTAATTAACATTATTCAAAGTATCTGATCCAAAAACGTGAATGTGACTTGAAGACTTGAAGACGATTTGAGCTATGACGAACAGACAAAGACGAAGAACACAGGTGCGACTGCGAGGCTGCTTCTTCCGAGTTCGGAGGAACTGACTTCTTAATTACTCGATCATGAAGAATTTGGTCTTCACTCTTCATCCTTCACTACGTAGTTTGTATATTACTATATTAGAATTTTGAATATTATGTTATTTTTCTATGAATTTTTAGGTTTTATGATATTAATTCTATATAGACTTATTAGATTTTATGATATTGATTCTAAATATAATATAAAAATATTAAATTATATGGAATATTAAAAAAGCCGCTATACCACCGCGAAAACCGCGATTTCAAATAGCGGCATGTGACCGCTATCGAAATTTTGACCGCGATAACTGCATAGATATATATATATATATATATATATATATATATATATATATATATATATATATATATATATATATATATATAATAAATGTGTTTCTATTTTTATGTTACTAAAAGTTGCAGTTCATATTGTTATTCATACGTTTTGTTACCCGTTATATTATCATTCATTTGATATATAATTTACACAATTTTAAACGGTTTATAAAATTATCAAATAATTGTATATATCACGACGACTTAAAAATAAAACTATAATGTGTAATAAAACTAATATGTTAACTATATGTTTGCTTTACTACTAACATTTTATTTCAAAGTAGAAATATTAAATAATAATTTGGTAAAAGTTATTATTTTAACTATATAATTTTAATCCTGCGCAACGCGCGAGAATTCGCCTAGTATACTTATAAAGCTTGCATTTTTTCTTGAACCACATTCATTTGAAACTCCCATGCATTTTTTTCCTTTCACCACATTCATTTGAAACTCCTATGACTTTTCAATTTCTTTCTAATAATTATTATAAGTTGGTTAATAAGGTTAAATAAATATCAAACCTAAAGTGTAATCATATATAAACTAAATTTCAATATTAAAAAAATATATTTTCTTCTACTTATAAAGTTTGTTTTTAACTTTTAACATATTATACTTAATTTATTAGGTCTAATATGTTGTATGTAAACCATTATCATTTTAAAGCTACAACTTTTGATCAATTTGTAAAAAATACTTAAATTGTTAATTTAAATATAGTCTTAAAGGATCAACTTAAATATAAAATTTAGTTCAACTTAAACGACCCAAAGAATATTTTGTAAATGGTTAAAAGTGATAAATTGTAGTGTCTTTCTAATAATTATTATAAATTAGTTAATAAGGTTAAATAAGTATCAAACCTAAAGTGTAATAAAAAATAATTAAATTTCAATATTAAAATAATATTTTTACTTCTACTTATACAGTTATGTCTTTAACTTTTAACATATTATACTTAATTTATTAGATTTAATATGTTATTGTATGTAAACCATTATCAATTTAAAGCTATAGCTTTTGAACTGTATGGATAAAATACTTAAATTGTTAATTTAAATATAACATTACATGATCAACTTCAATATAAATTTTAGTTCCATTTAAAAAAACCCAAAGAATATTTTGTGAATAGTGAAAAGTGATACATTGTAGTGCTAAATACAAAAACTAAATTGTAATATCAATTCACTAAAATATTTCCTAAAGATATTTTTATAATCGATAAAAGTTTTTAAATAAGTTGCTTAAAATAACTTACAATAACAATAGTTAAAAATAATTCTATATAAAGGATTATATTGTTACCTTTAAAATAAAAAAAAAATTGTGATGTTTTAAATAATTACACTGATAGAAATTAAAACGTTAAGCAAATAAATTTTAAAAAAGAATTAGCAATAACAACAACTATAAATAATATTAAACCATATATTATATTTAATTTTATTCATGAGTAACCTGCAGTTAGAGATCATTCAAAAGATTGAGATTATGCAGTTTTAATAGATGTATATATTATCATATAATTCAAAATAATCAATATACTATATCAATTTAGTATACGAATTATTCTATCAAATTTAACGACATTATTGTTATATTTAAAAAAACTTATATTTGTAATGATTTCAATTATATAAATGCTTATGCGCAACGCGCGGGTATTCGCCTAGTATATATATATATATATATATATATATATATATATATATATATATATATATATATATATATATATATATATATATATATATATATATATATATATATATATAAGGAAATACATAATTTTGTCAGAACGTGAGACCAAATTTTTTTTTAATGAAATATTCTAATATTCTATTGTTCGTAAAAATAGAATATGCAATATATATTCTAACATTATATGTTTTAGAATATTTCAATGTAAAATATGTTAAAATTATTGTTTTAGAATATTATAATATTACACATTTAATTTTTTTGTGAGCACTAGAATATTAGAATATTTCACAAGAAAAAAGTGGTCTTACGGTCTCACAAAATTAGACCGTTTCACATGAACTTAACCATATATATATATATATATATATATATATATATATATATATATATATATATATATATATATATATATATATATATATATTGTTGGGATGGCAACAAAACAAGTTAAACACTTTCAAACAAATGTCAAATAAACTTCAGTCAAACTTGCGAAATAAAACTTCTAAAAAACTTAAATCAAAACTAAACACAATATTTAACGTGGTTCGGTCATAGTGACCTATGGGAGCTCTCAATTAAAATCACACACATAGGTTACACCTCACGTGAGCTCTCAAAACAAAAGAATCTCCCTTGCTTACTAACTGCTCCAAAGAATGTGCTCTCAGCCACATAATAATTGCTCTCTTGAATTTACTGCACACACACACACAGGTGCATACTTACAAAGAAGAATAATGAATTGGGATATGAACATGTTTATAAGCAAGCATGACAAACCCTAACTCTGATGGGCCAGACACATCCATGATTAGCCTATAAAGGGATGCCCTAGTTTCCAACCAATCATTGAATTCCAGGTGAGCGCTTCTATAACCTTTAACCTCATGAGCATCGTCTATAAGCATCATCGATGAGCATCGTCCATGAGCGTCATCGATAATCATTGACTACTAATGAGTGTCCTCCTTGAGCATTTTCAATCGATGGGCATCCTCGTTGAGCATCCTCGTTGAGCATCTTCAACTGTTGAGCATCCTCCTTGCGCATCTTCAACTAATGAGCATTCTCCTTGGGTATTTTTAACTGATAAATATACATGATGTTTATATGAGATTCATGATGCTCACCCATGATCCCTAATGCTCACTTGTGATCCCTGATGCTCACTCGTGATTCCTGATGCTCACTTGTGATCCTTAATGCTCACTCATGATTCCTTATGCTCACGTGTGATCCATGATGCTCACTTGTGATCCTTGATGCTCACTCATGATTCCTAATGCTCAGTTGTGATTCCTGATGTTCACTTGAATTTGATCAAGTCTTTACACCCCAACAATCAGTAAAGAATCCATATTCATCATCTTTTTTTAATTATATGTGGTGATTTGTTCTGCTTCCTGAAATACACACACACCAATCGAAAAACAAGTATGATTCTTCACATGCACCTATCTTTTTTCAACAGATTTGTAATTGAATGGCCCAATGAATAGCTTAACATACTCTTTTAATTAAGTACCAACATCTTCAATTGTTTCTTCTGTTTGGAATCAAATTTGGGAAAACTCAATTTTGATTAACCTGACTCCTAGTAGCCTACCGCTTCAATGTGAAACATGTTGAATGAGCCAACCTTTAATTCAAATCGCCAAAAAGAGAGGTAGGTTGTTTCAAATGTTTCAGAAGTTCATTTGTGCACAAGTGACTAAATGTGTTCTCAATATATCCTTCCTTTTATTGTTTGGTTTTCTACGATTACTTCTCCTTCTACTGCTATTTTCAATGACTAAATACGA